>NW_026089622.1:7738011-7789332 GCF_024586455.1 Bactrocera neohumeralis | reverse complement strand
AATGACATTAAGGTTGATGGGCAAAACTGCTGATGTCGCATGTTCCTTAGCGTAGTGATGTGATGTTTAGAGTGACGTGGGAGTCATGTGTAAACATATACACCAACCTCTAACAAAACTATTTAATTCATCTCTTATGCAAGGCTTATTTCCATCCATATGGAAGAAGTCATTCATAATTCCTTCACATAAGAGTGGATTTAGGCTAGGTAAGGATAGGTTAGGTAATATGGCTGATCAGAGATCCCACGTAGACAAACAAATTAGTCCTTTGTGATGCCATTGAAAAGGAACTCCCGTGTTCGGACTTACAGATTGGCGAAGCGCTTTGTAGCCAATACATAGTTACACAGACGCTTAACTTCAACTCCCGCCAGTTCGGTGGGGTGTCCAAAGGTATGCACCCCCAAGTGTCTGAGTTTTGACCTCCCAAAAGCCGGACAGTCAAGCACGAAGTGCTGGCTTGTTTCTACCGCATATTCTTCCAAACAGCTCCTGCAGTCGGCATCCGGTAAGATACCCATTCTTACCGCATGTAAGCCAATAGGACAGTGGCCTGTTAAAAGACCCACTAACAATGAGAGGTTAGCCTTGCTGAGGGCTAAGAGATCATTACATCTCCTGCGATCTATCCTAGGCCAGAAGGCTTTTGCTACCGCACAAGTGCCGGTACTGGCCCAGCGTTGGACGAGCATCCGCGCGGCCCAGCTATCTAGTAGTAGACCACAAGAAGAAACACTAGCACCAATCCGTTCCCATTCTACCGATAATGATTCTAGGATCCATAGAAGAGGAGAGAGAAGCCCACCTTGTGGTGTTCCCCTACTCATCCTATGTCTCGCAAGCGCGCTGCCCCATTCCGTTTCGATCACTCTGTCGCACAGAAGACTGAAAATGAGGTACTTGAGGTTCGATTCAACCACAAGACCGTCAAGAGCAGTTACGACTGCTTTCAGTACTTTCAGCACTACCATCTCAAAACCATAGCCTATGGCTCCCTTTGTTTTGCTGAGAGGACCGCTGGATTCCGTGTTTAGCATTATCAGCGCTTGCCAATACGGTTCATCAGTTCTCTCCAGCCTTAAGTCTCTCCAGTCCTGCGTTGGAAGTGAGGGATTACAATATCTGAGGATTTTCTCAATCTCACTCGCAGTGGAAGGTTCGGCCGGCAGCCAAACGCGAGCCCTAGGACGAAGAGGAAGATCCTCTTTGGCCACGGCCTCCAGTCTCGCTCCCTTCAAAACCTCCTCCACCCTAGAGACTGCCTTCTTTTATAAGATGGCCGATCTCTCGTCAGCACAACTTGTGAGCTTGTGCAGCCCCTGGTGCCAACCGGCACTCACACATTTCGGGGGTGGCCCCGGGTTTTCCTTGACCACTCTCAGGAATACCGATGAGATAGCCGCCGTTACCCTCTTCCATTTATCATGGGAGATGGCACCGCCCTCCCTACTACAGACGAGCACCCCCAGTGCTATGGCCCCAGCGCCTTTAGCGATTTCGCTAAAGGTTCTCGGGTTTTCTGTTCACGGTTTCTTAACAAGGGAGGTTTCTCCCTCGTGCGACCTCTGCCGCTTGACCGCCAGTTCTGTCCTGCTGGTTTCCGGTCCTTCCCTATCGTCCTCGCTCAGCACTTTCTTGGCCCACTCAAGTGTGCTAGCATGCTGCTCAGAAACCCGACAAACATGCTTGTCACCGTAGCGTTCCACGATTTTGGCCGCCAATCGACGGTCTGACTTTAGCTTTCAAGCTAAAGCTGCTTTGCTTTTACCCCCTTCATAACTCTAGCTGAGGTTCCCCTGCTAGTGCTGGCGATTCCGCCCCGTACGAAGGATCCACCCTTCGCTACTTCTGTTACCGTCGGTTTAGCGCCGGTTACCCCCAGTCTGCTACCATTAGGAGACACCTACTGGAGTCTTTGTCGTATTGCTGCCATTTCTCGGCGACGGTTTCGTCGCCATAGGAGCAGCATCCCCGCATGGTTTGGATCTAGGTGCCGATTTCGACAGCCCCTCACCTCTCTTTGTCATTCTTCCGTAATTTTTGTTGTTTGTCAAGTTGTCCATGCAAAAACGGGTCCCCACTCAGAGCCGCTATCCGTCCCCCGGAAAGGCAGTCGCCTTTTATAGTCCCAAGGCTATAGCCTGTCAGCCATTTCTGATGAGTGTCACCTCATCGTACTGAGGTGTCAGAATGCCGCCACCATTAGCCCAGGGTTCTACCAAATCCAATAAAAAGTTTCTCAAAAACCAGTCCAAAGCCAAAGTTGTCCAGGGAGTTGTTAGGCCGTGAAGGCCGCAGGTCATTTAGCGTTACCCAGGATGCACCAGCTTGGAGGCGACCGGCTTAACATCATCTATTGAAAATAGCAAAGTTGTCTGCAATACCTAAACTTTTTGAAGTAATTATAACAGACGACATAACCTTCCTGATCTCTCCACTAATTTCTTGTTCTTAGCACAGTTTTCGTAAAGGGAAATCTACAATAACTAATTTGCTTAAATTTGTATAACATGTATCAACGGGCTTTAGGGAGAATAAGAATACTGATGTTATACTATATACACAGATTTTAGTTTTGATAAAGTAAACCATTCAATTCTTTTGAATAAACTTGATCTTCTTGGTTCTCAACCAATATTTCTAAAATGGGTTGCTTCTTATCTTAGTAATAGAATTCAACAAGTCATATTTAACGATACTTTTTCTGACATAATCAATGTTCCTTCAGGCGTTCCTCAAGGTAGCCATCTTGGTCCATTCTGTCCTTATTATTTATTAATGACATATCATCTGTTATTAAGTTTTCAAAAGTTTTATTATATGCTGATGATGTAAAACTTTTTAAAACGTATACTCAAACAGCGAAAGATGGCAGTTGCAAACAGACTTAAACAACCTAGTTTCTTGGTGTAATAGAAACGACATGCCATTGAACCTTAAAAAATGCAAAACGATGTGCTTTTCACGTAGAGCTGTAGACCCTACTTCATACGCAATACAAAACTTTAGGTTGGAGCAAGTATGCAGTTTTGTTGATCGAGGAGTAACTATGGACACCAAATTCAATTTTAATCTTCACGCACCTTCCACCGTTTTTAAAGCTAAAGGCGCTCTTAGTTTTGTTAAACGTTGGTCTAAAGAATTTAGAGATCCGCTTACCACAAACATTTTTTTACATCTCTGGTGAGGCCTACATTTGAGTATGCTTCTGTGGTTTGGAACCCTAGTTACCAAGTCAATTCGGATGAGTTAGAGTCCGTTCAAAACAATTTTTACTTTTTGCCTTATATCATTTGCATTGGGATTCCAGTTTAAATCTTCCCCCTTACACTAACCGTTTAAAACTTATAAATCTCCCGACACTCGCTAGTCTCCCTACATGCTTGGTATAATATTTCTTGTAAAACTCATTAATAGGTCATTCTGTAGCCCATCTATCTTATCTGATATTTATTTTTTACGTTCCCACTCGCTCTACCAGGCAGTTTAGACCCTTACTTTTAAAATTTTCTAGAACAAATTTTGAGTTAAACGAACCATTCCGCCGTATATGTCATGATTTCAATTCTCATTCCAGCACATTTGATGTAACAGAGCTCACTCTTTAAAATTAAACAAATTATTTTATCCACTCTTAACAAGTAACATTTAAAAATTATAAACTTTAATCTAATTCTTAATTTTGGCTGTTGAAATTTTTGTTTCTGTAGCTGAGCAGCTTAAGATCGCAACTCTTAAAACTCTCTTGCCTTTTATGACTCGGCTAATTCCGCTCGTTCGCGGATTGCACCCATCGCGTCGGTTGGGCGGGAGGAGGGTAATCGTTGGGTATTATTATCGTTTGAAATTATTATAATACAAGAACCAAAAACTTTTTGGCTTAAGAAAAAAAGGACTTCCTGTGTGATTCTAGATGGAGTTCAGTTGCTAAGTCCAAGCGGAGTAGTCATCCTTTAGGTGCTCTTGAAGCGAATTTTAACAGACTCTGCGGCCACACTATCGATACCTCCTCGAGAGTATCATACCGTTGGGACCACAGAAGCTTACATTGTTTCCCTGGTGCCCTACTCTACGCGTTTTCTGCAGTATTGTTCATCTGTCATGCGTATTGAAAAGCTGTATTTAGTGCATTCGTAAATACAGTCACGAACTTTAAGCTTTTCATGTGAGTTGTCCACGTAAGGTCGAAGTTCTTGTCTAATAGTATCTGCTTCCATAATGACATTCCCTCTTGGCACCGATGGAATACCTCTGCGGTCTACCACCTCCAGCTTCGCTCCTTCTCACAGGTTTGGAAGCGTTCTGACCGCTTCCATTACCCATGTTAGTATCAGGACATCATTGCATTTCTAGATTTTGACTCCGCTAAGCCATTCTGCTCCATCAAGGAACGGCATAGGTGCGCTCGGTATGGCGACCATTCTAGATCAGAGAGCTTCCAATAGCTTAATTTCCACTATTTTTCACCGCTGCTACATTTTTCCCAGTGGGCTATCGCGATATATGAGTGCGACGATAAAGTGCCGCTTCGGAATCCCATTGTCTGCTGCTGCTACCTTGTCCGTTGTCGGTCGATCGTTCGCGTGCTTGACGTCTAGCTTTCCGGCTACGTCTTCGCACTTACTCTTTTTCGATGGTGCCTTTGGTTCGCTCTCCGTTGAACGCTGCCTCTTTTCAGCTTTGTGCTCAACAATGCTATTAGCATATGCTGGATCCGAGGCATTACGATAATTACGAGTGGAAAAGTGTGCCTGGTCGTTCTTCACTTCCTCTTAAGTCTTTCACCTTTCTCCCTTCAGGCTGGACTTGCCTTCGAGGTGATTACATATTCCGACCGCCGCCAGGTACCTCGCTTTTGCCTTCAACACCTAGTTGCTTGGCTTCTTCCGGGGCTCCCCCTTGTTGCCAGAGTTGGAACCTTCGGTCGCCTACACAGGAGAGATAAGAAGTTCTTCTTACCTTTCCGCGTTTATGCTTACACCGCTTTCTTGGTCCGAGTCTTAATGGACTGCGACACACGTACGGTGCAAGGCTGGTTTGGCAGTCGTCCTATAACCACCGCAAATCCGCTTCCGTTGCAGGGAAGGTGTGGCCGCTGGCGACACAGCTCATACGATCGCCTTGCCCGCCGGTGGTAGCAGCCTCGTCTCTCACCGACGTTTGGACCTAAATTCCTGTCCGGTTCATTCCTTTTTTGTCCTCCATTTTAATGTTTTGATTAGGGGGTCTCTACCTCTAGCGTTTTATACCTACCTCTGACTGGAGCCAGCTTGAGAACATGACATTGTAAGCAGCGACACACATTGCCCAGTCGACACCCGCGCAGAGGATAGCGCTAAGAGGGATTTTTGCCCACTAATCTCCGCTATTATTAATGCATTTGGTTTATTGGTTGCCCAACATTTCGATATCAAGAGACAGTAATGCCTAAAAACTTTCTGAAAATTCATTCAAAGAGGAATTTTTGCCGACTAATCTTCGCTACTAGGAATGCATTTGATTTATTGGTTGTCTAACATTTCGATATCAAGAGACAGTAATGCCTGAAAACTTCGCGAAAATTCATGAAACTTTGTTGGAGACTGCAAAACACAGGGGTTTCTATTAGGGTGATATAATTCCTTTACAAACAACTAATTACAACACACTAATTGTTAAGGGAAAACATTTTTTTTATTTAATAAGAAGTACAGTCGATACAATTAAGTTCTGAATAAAAAATCTTCTTTGATGAAGGCCAAGAATATTGCCTTCAAATATCTCCACAAAAAGTATTTGTGTTGTTATGTTAAATCACAACTTCTTGGTGGGCATTTAATCATAAATTCTTGATATATTCGAACCTCTAAATTTTTGTCGCAATAATTTGGTCGTTGCACGCGCTATATGGCACATAGCCCCGGCTTGTTGGAACCAGATGTTGTCAAGATCAACTTATGTCATATAATATCTATCATTCATGTTGCAACAGAGTGTTATATAATTATATTAATGATCAATTTGATGAATTTGATGAGATGAGTTCCATTGACTCCACGTTTGTGTACTTATTGAACCAGTCAAGGATTGTTTCTACCGAGGCTTAGCTATGTCTATAATATATTACATATCTACAAGTAGCCAGATGCATATATAATCCTTCTTTACTATGTAGCTCATCTACTTCACAGCTACCAAAAGTAGCGCTATGTTCCGTAACCCATCGTATTTCTTAACATATAATATTATTTCACTGTCTCAGAGGAACCCCTAAGAGACTTTAGTGCTTTCAAAACCGCTTGACCATCTGTATATATATATATATATTTCTTGTTGTAAGCACACTCTTTTCTTTCTTCTGTCGAAAAAATTTATCGACAAATAGTCGTTTATAAAGATTATCAAGATTTTCAGCGAATTATTTTCCGAAAATCTACAAATAGTCCACTACGCAATTTTAAATGACAAACAGCTATCTTTGGCGTAAAATGTGTCCCAGTGTGTACACGAACTTGCAGAGGACACAAAGTCAGAATTCCCTCTGGCAATACAAGTGTTAAAAACACAACGTATGTAGAAGATATCGCGTCTGGAAGTCCTTATCACAGGTAATAAATGCCCTCAATTGTGCAGAATTTCCCTTAAAAAAGGTCACAGCTAACCACCCAAATATTTTACAAAATATACCCAACGACAATTTGTTGGATACTAATTTCTTTGTAATCGAAACGGAAGGTAAAACAAAAACATTAGGTATTCAATGGAATGCGATATCGGACCAGTTTCATACACGACTGAATCCATATCCGCATTATCCGCCATAACGAACAGACAGATTTTATCATCGGTGGTAAAACTTTTCGACACCGCAGGATGGCTTTCGTCAATTATGATGCAGGCGAAAATTCTGATTCAAGATTTATGGCTATGAAACCTATTCACTTAGAAAAATGGTCGTAGTTCGCCAATAATCTGAACGAGGTTTCGCATATACAAATTCCAAGGTAGGTAAACTATCCCCCTGAATACAAAATGGAACTACATGGCTTATGCGACGCCTCCGAAAAGGCATATTGTGCCACTATATACAATGTAGCAATACTAGTTTCAAAAGTGCAGACCGTCTTAGGCATGGCGAAATACAAATTATAGCTATGTTCCGATTCCGAAATAGTTCTAGCCTTGTTAGAAAAACCACCACACGTGTGGAAAACATATATTTCAAATTGAGCGTCGCAAATACTTGACCTAGTGAGATCAGCCACATGGCGACACGTAGCCAGTGCTAACAATCTTGACGATCTACCAACCCAACAACATAATTGCCCAGAAAGTCGAAAAATCGGTACCTGTCACACAATATTGGATGATAATGACACTCTTGAACAATTTTCAGCGTCCCACGAGTCGTCAGAGTAGTCGCCTATATGCTCAAGTTTATAGAGCGGCTTAAACTTAAAATTAAAGGAGCAACACACACCAATACTTACGAAAAGCAAAATTTCGCTCTTATCGCAGCAACCCAAACGCTCTTCTTCAGCCGCGACATATCATTATTCAGAAAGTCGAAGCCGATTGATAAAAAGAGCACACTCTTAGTTATAAACCCATTTCTAGACAAGAAAGGTCTGCTTCGCGCCAATGGTCGGCTAGTTAACTCAAGCCTAACATACAACGAACGCCACTCCATAATAATACCTGAGAAGTCTTCATTTGCCACATTATTCCTGAATTACATCCACATATTGATTCTACACGCCTAACATCGTCTCATGTTCAATATGGTACGCCAAGAGTATTACATTCCCCGTTTGAAACTCCAAATAATGAAAGTCATTTTATGTACCTTTTCAAATAAAGGCGTCCGTGCTAAGGTCTCCCACTCTCATGAAAGGCTCTGTGACTGTCTTTGTATATTTCACGACAAAGGCAGTACACCTTGATCTATGTACTAATCTGACGATGGAGGTTTTTTCCCGACATTTGCTCACATGGTCGCTCGACGTGGCTTCCCATCGAAAATCATTGGTGATTATGGCAAAACATTAATCAGAGCTCAACCAGCCACAAAAATCAGTTTGTAGATTTCTTAAAACAAGTGTCCCCTGACATCATAGAAAAATACGCCCCCCAAGGTATCAATTCTCAATTTATACCCCCACGCACCATGTATGTGGCCTAATCATACCGAGCTGCACCGAACCACCAGGCAAGACATCGGTCAGTATCGGAAAACCGCGGCGCAATACGATGACCGCCAATAAGCCGGGATGCACGGTCCTGTCGACAGCTAGCCACATCATCATACCGTATCTGGTGAACAAAACTATAATACTCTGTAGCAACTGGTTTCAAGAGTATAAAAAGTGGAATCCCAAATATAGAATTAAAAATGAAATTGTAAAGGATAATTTTCTACTCTCGAAAGACCCAATGGCGGGAAATATCTAAATGCTATTTTTCGATCTATCATATCTAATTAAGTGTACGAATATGTGAGTATGTTTGTATGTAATTATATCCAAATTATGTTTTGAGCGAACGCGGAATGTTTTTTAAAAGATCACGAAAAACGTGAATCTAGTGAGTTTGGTTAAAATACTAAACTGAAATATTTTTATTTCACATTCTTGTATACAATTTCTTCCTTAAACCTAGTTATAAAGATTCATCTTATAACATGTTCAGACCGAGAATTTAAAAGCATTAGATTACATTTAATTACATTCACTAATCAGCCCGTTCTCACTGCTGTTGGAAAGAAGAAAAAGCAGCTGTTTTGAAATAAAAACATTTTTATATGGCGAAATCTTGATAAATTTATAGTAGAATAAACCACTCAACAGCCGAAATCGTGTGGTTAAGTGTCCGTCTGAACATGGTATTAAATTCTACGTCCCGTCTTCGAATATATAATATATTATGTAAGTTATTAATTTGTGTTGAACACCTTTCCTCTTTTTCTTTGATTATCAATAATAAAGTTACAAATGTCCACCAAACTGGATTTTTTTGGTTTCTTGTTTTATTGGAGTTAACTTGTTAAAGCTTTCCAATCTTTAATCAATATTTGTTGTTTCCATATATTCTGTTACAAAAAATTACCTAAATTTTCCTTCTTTTATTACTTTTATATATGTAAATTTTCGCAGTGTATTTTAATTTTTATACCCTGAACAGGGTATATTAAGTTTGTCGCGAAGTTTGTAACACCCAGAAGGAATCGTCGGAGACCCTATAAAGTATATATATAAATGATCAGTATGTCGAGCTGAGTCGATTTAGCCATGTCCATCTGTCTGTCCGTCTGTCTGTCTGTATATATACGAACTAGTCCCTCAGTTTTTAAGATATCGTTTTGAAATTTTGCAAACGTCATTTTCTCTTCAAGAAGCTGCTCATTTGTCGGAACGGCCGATATCGGACCACTATAACATATAGCTGCCATACAAACTGAACGATGGGAATCAAATGCTTGTATGGAAAACTTTCACATTTGACAAGATATATTCACGAAATTTGGTATATATTATTTTCTAAGGCAACAATGTAATCTCCGAAGAAATTGTTCAGATCGGTTAACTATAGCATATAGCTGCCATACAAACTGAACGATCGGAATCAAGTTCTTGTATGCACAACTTTCACATTTGACAAGATATATTAACGAAATTTGGTATATGTTATTTTCTAAGGCAACAATATAATCTCCGAAGAAATTGTTCAGATCGGTTAACTATAGCATATAGCTTCCATACAAACTGAACACATAGTTACTAACAGGCATCCACCTGTGAAGGGTATTTAGCTTCGGTGCAACCGAAGTTAACGTTTTTTCTTGTTTATATTATCAATTACTACATTATCTTCAAGAGTTATCAAATATACTCCGTGTATTGTAGGATTATTCACATTATGTTTTCTCGGTAACTATTATAACAACGCCTTTTTCGATATTTATTACGTTATTTGCTTCATTAATCTTTGTATAATTAGCATGTTTATTTGACATGTCTGATAAACAAGTATTATTTATTTTTATCATACAAAATGCATTATTTAACCCTTTGGACTATTGGACTATTGTTTCACTTTCGATAAGTAATTTTCCATCTTTTTGTGAAACGGTTATTGCTTTAAATAACTTACAAATACCTTGTATTTTTGGATATTTAATAAACACTATTTATTATTGGATTATTTGTGGTCAATTTTAAATTCTGAAACGTTAGTAATGATTCTAAATCATCAGTTTGATTTCTGCCATATATAAAATTAAGTGATTAAAAATTTCCAGTTTTGATAATGTAATAGTCTGTGCTGTATTGTCAAGTTCAGTAATTATTAGTTTGTTTGTTTGTCTTAAAATAGTCTTTTCGTTCGAGCTGCCTTGTAAATGTTTTATTATTTGTGTAAATTCTGTGATTGTTTTAAATATTAAAGAGTTAGTTTTTAATTGTTTATTATTATTTTCTATTTATTATTATTTTCTATTAAATCATTTACCCTGTTTGTAATTTTCATAAAATCATCATGGTCAGGTGTACCTGAAATCCATATCGTACCTATGTAATTCATCTGTTATTGTCAATTTTTAATTGTCTTAATAATGTTTCTATTACGAGTATTTGCATTTTAAAGTCTATACATTTTCGATTCTATCTATTATATTTACAAATAATGATAAATTTGTTAAATGGTATATTGATCAGTAATTTTCAAAAATTGGTGCAAGTTCTTCTTATTTTTCGTTTTCTTACTGGCGTAGAAAACGCCTGCGCGGTTATATCCGAGTTAACAATAGTTCTTCTTTTCACAAGGTGGAGTCTATTGGAGATTCCAAGCGAAGCGAGGTCCTTCTGCACCTGGTCTTTCCAACGGAGTGGACAACATGACCTAGCTATCGTAGCCGCAGTATTTTAATTCGCTGAACTTTGACAATGACGTCATATATCTCATACAGCTCATCGTTCCATCGAATGCGATATTCGCCGTGGCCAACGCGCAAAGGCCATAAATCTTTCGCAGAACCTTTCTCTCGAAAACTCCTATCGTCGACTCATCAGACGTTGTCATCGTCCATGCCTCTGCACCATATAGCATGACAGGAAAAATGAGTGACTAATAGAATTTTGTTTTTGTTCGTCGAGAAACGACTTTACTTCTCAATTGCCTACTTAGTTCGAAGTTGCACCTGCTCGCAAGAGATATTCTGCGTTAGATTTCGAGGCTGACGCTGTTGTTGGCGTTGATGCTGGTTCCAAGATAAACAAAATTATCTACAACTTCAAAGTTATGACTGTCAATAGTGACGTGGATGCCTAGTCCCGAGTGTGACGACTGTTTGTTTGATAAGAGGAGATATTTCTTGCCCCCGTTCACCCACAGACCTATTTACTTGGCTGCCTTATTAATTCCTGGAGAAAGCAGAACTAACGGCGTGGTTACTAAGCCCAATGGTGTCAATATCATCGGCATACGCCAGCAGTGGTACGCTCTTTGCAGCTCGAATTATTTTCTCCAGAAGTAGGTTGAAGGAGTCACACCAGTCGCAGACAGTCTCCTTGACTGAAACCTCGTTTGGTATCGAACGGCTCGGAGAAGTAATTCCTGATCCTGATGAAGCTTTTAGTGGTACACAACATCAGCT
This sequence comes from Bactrocera neohumeralis, assembly GCF_024586455.1. Classification (NCBI taxonomy): domain Eukaryota; kingdom Metazoa; phylum Arthropoda; class Insecta; order Diptera; family Tephritidae; genus Bactrocera; species Bactrocera neohumeralis. Next base: position 7,777,700 of record NW_026089622.1, on the reverse strand, counting down.
TACGCAGCCGTATTAGTTTTACGCGGATACCAAATTCAGACATTGCAGCTCCCTTCCGTGCTGTCAAAAGCTGCTTTGAAATCAACGAAGATGTGGTGTGAATCGATTCTCTTTTCACGGGTCTTTTATAAGATTTGGCGCATGGTGAATATCTGGTCTGTTGTTGATTTACCAAGTCTCAAGACACACTGATAAGGTTCAATCAGTTTGTTGACGGTGGGCTTTAATCTTTCACACAATACGCTCGATAGAACCTTATATGCGATGTTGAGGAGGCTTATCCTACGGTAGTTGGCGCAGATTGTGGGGTCTCCTTTTTTGTGGATTCATCATTATATGTTTCAAAATTGAAGCGCCTATAATCACATATAGATCCAGTTCTGCAATATCTGTCGACGAGCTAAATCAATAGTACGCCAGAACAAAGAAATTTACAGGCCAATTGAAAAGTCCCCACCCACCATATCAAAACAAATTTATTTAGCTAAACTGTTTTTTTTTTCATTCAACATAGTGCCCTTCAGGAGTGATAAACTGTTTGGAGCTAGCCTCAAAATTTTGACTGTCTCTCTGTCCGTCAGTCCGTGCAATCTGTAATTTGAGTAAAAAGTGAGATACCTTGATTAAACTTGGTATGCGGGTTTCTTAGGGCACAAAAAATTACGAGTTCGTACATGGACGTAATTGGATCACTGCCACGCTCACAAGACGCCATTAACCGAAAACCTATAAAGTGCCATAACTAAGGACTAAATTATGATAAAAAACTGTAATATGACACAGTGGATCGCAGTAGCAAGGGGCAACTGTGGATAACATATTAAAACAGTAATGCTACAACAACCAAATTCGCCCACAACGAATATTATAAGGAATTCTCCCGATTATGTGAAAATGGATAAAATCGAATGAAAATCCCGCTAACTCCCCATATAACGGTGCTGTTCGAAAATATTAAAAGCGCGATAAATCAATAACTAAATAAGCCAGAAACATACAAGTTTGCTCTATGAAAAGGCTTTACAGGGACCGGTGCGAAAATTGGATGATGGGCGTGCCACCGCCCACTTTTTCATGAAATCCCATATCTCGGGACCCGAATGGTCGATTGCGACAAAATTTGGAAAGTGGCATTCTTTTCATTTCGTATGTCACTATGTGGAAATGTGTCCGATTTGTAACCACGCCCATTTCCCATATAGCAGAATTTTAAGTTCCACTTCATTCGTTCAGTTTCCAGTTTCCACACATAACAAGAAGCAATTAATATAACGGAATTAAACTTTGCACGAATAATGCCCTTAGTGCATGCCATCTTATGACAAAAAATTGTTGAAATCCAACCAAAACTGTTAAAGACCCTAGGTACAGAATATGTGGACCACAGTACCTGTAGTAAACAATTGTTCGAAAATAACGGTCAAAGTGTGAGATATGCAATAGAAATTCAGACAGAATCCTTTTCCTGCAGTAGTAATTCTATGTATCCAAAATGGATGGAATCGGGTGGATACAATTGGGCGAAAACTTGACGTAGCCCTCAAATATTTGGTAGGTGGTATCTAGGTCAGTGTATAAGTTATATACCTGTATGGTGTATGTATATACAACATTGTTTAGATTCCGATCCTCTGGTTGATGTTTTACATCGTAAGGTATTTCCCTGGCTTTGATTCCTGCAAGTTGCAAAAGTATAAAATGTTCGGCAGCATCCGAACTTAGCCCTTTATTACTTGTTAAATATATAGTATTTCTTCGCCTTTCATCCCATCAAGTTGCAATTGTATAAAAACTACGGTTATACCTAAACTTAGCCCTTCTTTCTACTATATTTGCGTAGACACCGCAAATGAGTTTATAGCCGAAAGCCCTTATTTATTTATTATATATACATATGTATAAGTAAGTACTTAAGTATGTGGATACAAATTCAGCATATGAAATTCAAGATCTGAATAATTATATATGTTTTTTTTATGATAGGTGAAATGCTTTGAACATGTTATATAGTGTTTGTACTAATAATAAATGTATTTTTTTCCAAACAATTAGTTCTAGTATGTAAGCTGTAGTAGGTTTGTGCTTACCTCAATTTCAGTCATAAGGTCCTTCTTTTCGCTTTCAGTAGCGTTTTCCTTTAAAGTTTTCACAGCCACAGTTGTCACCCCTTCTATACCTGTAATTTGATAAAATATAAAGAAATGAGCGTTTATTAATAATTGGTTTCAATCACTTTAATTTATTATCCCTCACAGAGTGAATTGAACTACGAGATTGTTTACTATTTTATAATTAGAATATAGTTTCGCTCGGGAGCTGCTAGTAGATGCACACACACACCCACCCTCACCTCTCCATTATCAATAGGCAAATAAGAGATATTTTAATTCTAGTATAAAACTAACAGTAACACTCTTTTTATAACGCTTTTATTAATTCCACCTGCATATATGTATGCGCGTAACTTTTCCAATCCGTCTGTAAGTTGAGTAAAGCTTAAAATAACTTGATGAAACTTGCGACATATGTATATTTACCGGTCCTCAAGACTGGTCGGTGTTGCAGATGTGCGTAATGGTACCACTGCCACGCCCACAAAACATATGTATAAAGTGTCATAACTAGAATTGGGAAAGTGCCGCTGACCAGCTGGTTGATATCCACGTTAGAGTGGAGGCTGACATCACCGCCGTCCTTGTACAAATTACTACAGTGGCCAGTGCAGCCTTAGCCTCGAGGCAAATAAGGCAAGTGCCTATGGGCCCATCGGTACTTAGGGGCTCACTAAAAAAATTAGAACAATAAATTAACTTGACTTTAGTTTTAAGGTATGTTTCGAATTTAAGCGGAGAAGTAATAGAACGTTTTTTAACATTCATTCCAATTGAAAGCCACACGGGGGAAGACATGGCTAACATAATTTTAAATAAATTAAAAAAAATTAATATCGACATAAAACATTTGAGGGGACAATCTTACGACAATGCATCAAATATGTCCGGTTGTTATAATGGGCTTCAAGCGCATATTAAAAAAAATAATCCGCTCGCACATTACGCTCCGTGCGCTGCACATTCATTAAACCTTGTTGGAGTACATGCTGTAGAAAGCTGCGTTGGAGCAATCTCATTTTTCGGATTCATGCAAACACTTTACAACTTCTTCCCGCGGTCAACTTATCGTTGGGAGACTTTGCTTAAATGTCTATCAGAAGATGCTAAAACTAAATCTGGTTCATCATTTGTTCTGATAAAGCCTTCTGACACAAGGTGGTGTGCCGGAGCTGATGCCACTAAAGCTTTATCAAATGGATATGAGGGCATACAGCAAGCTTTACATGACCTAATAAACAACTTAAATCAGAAACCAGAAGTTATTCACGAAGCTAAGTGCCTATTAAAGGATTTAAATAAAAAATAAAATGTTGTAATGCTGTTAGTATATCTTTACAAAACAAACAAATTGAATTAATTTCTGCAGTCAATCTTTTAAAATCGCTGTTAGACTTTTTGATCGCAGAAAGAGAAAATTTTGATTACTACCTTACTAAAGCCAATGAGATTATTGATACTGAATGGACTGATGAAAACCAACGTAATAGGAAACGAAAAAAAATACTATGAAGGAAATGCAGAAGATGTTGCGTTTAGAGGACAAGATAAATTTAAAATAGAAAGATATTTGCCAATATTTGATAGGCTTTGTGCAGAGTTGAAAAAACGCCTTGAAACATACTCAGAAATACAAAACTTATTTGGATTCCTAACAACGTTTTTAATAAAATCTGATGAAGAATTGAGGAATGATTGTGAAAAGTTTAGAAAGTGTTATTTCGAATACATTGAATGTGACTTCGCTGAAGAAATGATACATTTTAAATATTTTATACTGACATTAAACGATTTAGAATCTAACAACTTTTTGTCGGCTCAGGAGTCTTATAAAATAATTGTTGATAATATGTCACAATCTTCATTTCCTAATGTCATGACAGCCTTGAAAATATATAGATGTCATAGAAAATATACAAATGCTACGGGTGAACGTAGCTTTTCAAAATTAAAATTAGTTAAGAACTGTCTACGTTCATCAATGACTCAGAATCGCTTAAATAGTCTAGCTGTCATGGCAATAGAAAATGATGTATTAGAAAAAATCGACTTTGAAGATGTTTTAAAAATTTTCACTACCATGAAACTTCGAAAATAAATTTATAAAGTAAGCTATTCTACTATGTATGTAACTCGAATGTCAAGAAAAAATTATTTTTATGAATTAATAAAATACTAAGTTTAATGTAAAAACTTTTTTTGAATGTCTTTCTTTATGAACTGTTTATTAAAAAAAAAAATAAAAAAAATCACAGGGGGACCAAGATAACTTTTGCCTTAGGGTCTTCACATGGCTTAAGACGGCCCAGACAGTGGCCATATAAAGGAGCGCAAGTTCGGTGTAGGATTCGTGGTGAGAGAGAAACTCTGTTGCCGAGTACTGTCATTCACCCCGGTAGATGAATTGTTCGCACCCGCCTCTGTGCAGCAAAAAACGCACCTCAACAAACATAAGGAAGGTTCGACGTCGAGAATCTGCAATCACAACACACAGTCGAACATTTTTCTACTCATCGTGCACTCCTACTCTCTCAAAGCACTCATCACCAACTCGTAATAAAGGAACTGTAGGAAGACATTTCAAGCTCCTTACGTACAGCTGCAAACGAAACCTTTGGTTTTGGGAAAATGCAAAAGAACTGCTGGTACAATGAGGAGTGCCGTGACGCAGCGGAGAGGAAACAAACTGCCTACCTCTCAACATTGCGATCAACCACAACACGTGCGGTATATATCCGGAGAGTTGACATGGGAAGCGAGACGCATTTGCAGACAGAAAATAGAGAGGCCGAATTGCGTGAGAATGAAGAGCTTGACAAGCTGGCCGACAGACGTCATGATCGAAAATTCTACGAAAAGATGCGGCGACTAACAAAAGGTTTGAAGGTCGGACCAGAGGTGTCTAGTAACCGACACTCAGAGCATACTTAAATTATGGACGATGTAGCAGACGTTCCATTGCTCGACCATCAAGAAGTTCGAATAGCAATTACCTGTCTGAATAACAACAAAGGGGTGGGGACCGATGGATTGCCGGCCGAGCTATTCAAACACGGTGGCCAAGAACTGATAAGGAGCATGCATTAGCTTCTTTCTAAAATATGGTCAGACGATTGGAATGTAAGTGTGCTTTGCCCAATCCATAAAAAGGGAAACCCCACAATCTGCGCCAACTACCGTGGGATAAAACTCCCAAATTTCGAATACAATGTCCTATCGAGCGAATTTTGTGAAAGGTTAAAGCCCACCGTCAACGAACTGACTAGAGCTTATCAGTGCGACTGTAGTCCTGGAAAATCAACACCATGCGCCAAATCTCGGAAAAGACAGGTGAGAAGAGAATCGACACACACCTCTTCGTCGATTTCAAAGCTGTTTTTGACAGCATGAAAAGGAGCTGCCTTTATGCCGCGATGACTGAATGATGAACTTTGAAGTTGTAGATAATTTCGTCTACCTTTAAACCAGCATTAACAGCAACGACAATGTCAGCCTCGAAATCCAACGCAGAATATCGCTTGCCAACAGGTGCTACTTCAAACTAATTAGGCAAGTGAGAAGTAAAATCTTCTCTCGGCGAACAAAAACAAAATTCTATTAGTGGCCCATTTTTCCTGTCATGCTATATGGTGCAGAGGCGTAGACGATGACAACATCTGAGCCGGTCTTAGGAGTTTTCGCGAGAAAGGTTCTGCAAAAGATTTATGGTCCCTTGCGCGTTGGCTACGGCGAATATGGCATTCGATGAAACGATGAGCTGTATGACATATACGACGGCATTGACATAAGTGGGCGACAAAAGTCTACGTACGACCCATATTTTTGATGTAAAAATAGTATGGAACAAGTAAGGAAGGGCTAAGTTCGGGTGTCACCGAACATTTTATACTCTCGCATGGTAAAGTGATAATCGAGATTTCATTATTCGTCATTTAAATATTTTTCAAATACCGTATTTTTGTAAAGTTTTATTCCGCTATCATCATTGGTTCCTAATGTTTATACTCGTATTATACAGAGAAGGCATCAGATGGAATTCAAAATAGCTTTATATTAGAAGAAGGCGTGGTTGTGAACCGATTTCACCCATATTTCGTACATGTCATCAGGGTGTTAAGAAAACATTATATACCGAATTTCATTGAAATCGGTCTAGTAGTTCCTGAGATATGGTTCTTGGTCCATAAGTGGGCGGCGCCACGCCCATTTCAATTTTTAAAAAAAGCCTGGATGCAGCTTCCTTCTGCCACTTCTTCCGTAAAATTTAGTGTTTCTGACGTTTTTTATGAGTCGGTTAACGCACTTTTAGTGATTTTCAACATAACCTTTGTATGGGAGGTGGGCGTGGTTATTATCCGATTTCTTCCATTTTTGAACTGTATATGGAAATGCCTTAAAAAAACGGCTCTGTAGAGTTTGGTTGACATAGCTATAGTAGTTTCCGAGATATGTACAAAAAACTTAGTAGGGCGGGGCCAAAAAAATTACGTCCAAATATGCCCCTCCCTAATGCGATCCCTTGTGCCAAATTTCACTTTAATATCTTGATTTATGGCTTAGTTATGACACTTTATAGGTTTTCGGTTTCCGCCATTTTGTGGGCGTGGCAGTGGGTCGATTTGGCCCATCTTCGAACTTAACCTTCTTATGGAGCCAAGGAATACGTGTACCAAGTTTCATCATGATATCTCAATTTTTACTCAAGTTACAGCTTGCACGGACGGACGGACAGACGGACGGACAGACAGACATCCGGATTTCGACTCTACTCGTCGCCCTGATCACTTTGGTATATATAACCCTATATCTGACTCTTTTAGTTTTAGGACTTACAAACAACCGTTATGTGAACAAAACTATAATACTCTCGTTAGCAACATTGTTGCGAGAGTATAAAAAGTAATGATGCGGTTTTGTTATACTCTCGTAACAAAGTTGCAAAGGAGAGTATTATAGTTTTGTTCACATAACGGTTGCCTGTAAGTCCTAAAACTAAAAGAGTCAGATATAGGGTTATATATACCAAAGTGATCAGGGTGACGAGTAGAGTTAAAATACGGATGTCTGTCTGTCCGTCCGTCCGTCCGTCCGTGCAAGCTGTAACTTGAGTAAAAAGTGAGATATCATAATGAAACTTGGTACACATATTTCCTGGCCCCCTAAGAAGGTTAGGTTTGAAGATGGGCAAAATCGGCCGACTGCCACGCCCACAAAATGGCGAAAACCGAAAATCTATAAAGTGTCATAACTAAGCCATAAATAAAGATATTAAAGTGAAATTTTGCACAAAGGATCGCATTAAAGAGGGGCATATTTGGACGTAATTTTTTTGGAAAAAGTGGGCGTGGCCCCGCCCCCTACTAAGTTTTTTGTACATATCTCAGAAACTACCATAGCTATGTCAACCAAAGTCTACAAAGCCGTTTCCTTCAGACATTTTCATTTACAGTTCCAAAATGGAGGAAATCGGATAATAACCACGCCCACCTCCCATACAAAGGTTATGTTGAAAATCACTAAAAGTGCGTTAACCGACTAACAAAAACCGTCAGAAACACTAAATTTTACGGAAGAAATAACAGAAGGAAGCTGCACTCAAGCTTTTTTTAAAAATTGAAAATGGGCGTGGCGTCGCCCATTTATGGACCAAAAACCATATCTCAGGAACTACTGGACCGATTTCAATGAAATGCGGTATATAATATTTTCTTAACACCCTGATAACATGTACGAAATATGGTGAAATCGGTTTGCAACCACGCCTTCTTCCAATATAACGCTATTTTGAATTCCATCTAGTGCCTTCTCTGTATAATATATTCATTAGGAACCAATGATGATAGCGGAATAAAACTTTACACAAATACGGTATTTGAAAAATATGTAAATGACGGATAATGAAATTTCGATTATCACTTTATCATGCGAGAGTATAAAATGTTCGGTGACACCCGAACTTAGCCCTTCCTTACTTGTTTTAATTACATTTTTATTATAAAACAAAAAGTGTACTCCAATACAAACATAACAAACTGTTCACAAAAAACTAAAAAAAACCATTGACAAAAGTCTACGTACGGCATGTATTATATACTTTGTGTTCATGTTGCAAACTGGAAAGTAACGGGAAAGTATCGTTTATTTTTATTTTGTGTTTATGCTTTACAATAAGCTTCATGTTAAGCACATTTCGATATAATCGCGTATAACGTATAGTTGTCACAATGGGTCCTCGGAAAGAAATTTCAACAGATGTGGGAAACCTGGTGGTAAAATACAAAAAGGAGAATAAATCATTTGGTGAAATATCAAAACTGCTTAATTTACCTAAATCAACTGTTCAAACCATATTTAGAAACTTTATAAAAAACAAAAGTGTTGAAAATAAACCACGAACCGGTCGACCGAAAACGCTTAAAGGAATGGCTGCTTTACTAGCCACGGAATTAAGAGTACGATCGGATAAAATTGTACATTCCAGAACTGTTCAAAGGGCTTTGAATGAAAATGGATGGCACAGCAGAACTCCACGCAGAAAACCCCTTATCAGTGAAAATAACCGAAAGCTTCATTTAGAATTCGCCCACAAGTATAAAGATAAAGATCTTGATTTCTGGAAACAAGTTTTATTCACAGACGAATCCAAGTACAACATTTTTGAAGTGATGGAAGAGCCAAAGTTTGGAGAAGAGCCGATACAGCAATGAAGCCCAAACACCTCATCCCTACTGTCAAGCATGGCGGTGGAAATGTCATGGTTTGGGGCGCTGTGGCTGCATCTGGAGTAGGAAACTTAGTATTTGTGGAGGGGACCATGGATCGTTTTCAATATAAGAATATATTAGAACAAAGTTTAAGAGCATCCGTGGATAAACTAAACCTTGGTAGGAGCTGGCTCTTCCAGCAAGATAACGATCCGAAGCACACGGCCCACATTATAAAGGAATGGCTGCTTTACTATGCCCCATGTCTGGAGATTTTGGAACGTAAGGTGAGAAAACATGTCATTACCAGTGCGCAAACACTAAGAGAGAAACTACAGGAAGATCGGCAACATATAACACCCGTTGAGATTGAAAATTTAGCTTCTTCAATGCCTAGACGCTGACAAGCAGTTATAGATGCCCATGGTGGGCCAACAAATTACTAATTTTTAAGATTCAGTGCCTTATTGAAATGTTTTTTTTTTATTAAAATGCTAGTCGTACGTAGACTTTTGTTAATGGTTTTTTTTAGTTTTTTGTGAACAGTTTGTTATGTTTGTATTGGAGTACACTTTTTGTTTTATAATTTCCTAATAAAAATGTAATTAAAACAAAACTGCATCATTACTTTTTCCATACTATTTTTACATTCAGCAATACGTCGAAAATATGGGTCGTACGTAGACTTTTGTCGCCCACTGTGGCTCAAAAAATTTTATTTTGCTTATTCCTTCGATTGGTTTTATTAGATTTTACATTACTTTGACCGCAAATCGTCTTTTTTGAGAGGAGCTCCCAGAGATTAGCTGTACTTCCTTTCCAAATATATATTTTTATAATACCAAATCTTTAACTACAGTTCAAAAATACCAAAACATGTGCATAAATTTTTCGGATCAATAAATTTAAAAGTTATCTCAGAAAAAGTTGTGGAAATTTCGCTTATTTTCGGCCTTCTAACTGTACAAAAATATAACCCTCAAACTCAGTGGCGCACGCAGGAAAAAAATTTGGGGGGGGGGGGTTTTATGTAAAAGGACAATGTTTCATTATTTTATTCACAAATTGAAGTCTGATCTTCTTTTATTTTGGGCCATAACATTTAAAATCTCTTCCTCCGTCACGTCTATATCTCTATGGATATTCAAGAGAGCCATTCCGTTCAGGCGTGCTTCTCCAGTTTTATTTCTTAAATGTGTTTTAAGCCTGCGAAGTGAGGAAAACGAGCGTTCACTTGAAGCGACAGATATAGGGATTGTTGCTCCAATCTTTAAAAAACGATGCACTAAAAAAGTTTTGGATCTCTTTGTTTGATTTAACCAGTTCCTGAAAATATATTCAAAATTTTAGTTAGAAAATATAATCTGAAGAAAAGATTTTTAACCTTTTCAACATTCTAAATTCAGCAAATGAAAAACAAATAATAAGTAAAGTTGTGTATCTAATTCAGACCAGTTTTTTCTGGTTGTTTTTATTAAAAATATAGACATTTTAGTTAAGACACTCAAGTATTTTTTTGCAAATAGCATAATTTTTTTAAATTTAAATTTATTTCACACAGTTTGCTCATGGAACGAAAACTGAAAGTCATAATAAATGAGTTTTTATTTTTCCTGTATTATGATTAACAATAAACTGTAAAAAAAATAATAGAAACCTTATTGGTGACTTTTCAGTTCAGAACTAATTTTCAAAAGAAGTCCATTTTCGACTCACCATTCCCCTTAAATCTTAAAATTCCAGTTCAGCAGCCACAGAGTTATAAGGCAAGCTCATTACTTTGAAGCAAATTAAAAAAAATGTCTCTGTCCAGTTTATATTTTTCTGGGTTTTTAATTGGCCTACATTCCCACAACTTTTTAATACTATCCAGATACAATAGGTTTGTTTTTAGTTTAACATTTTCATAGTTTCAAAAAATTAAATTCTATCAGCAGAAAAGTATCAAAATAGGCCGTTTGTGAACAAAAAAGTATCAAATCACAAAATTTAGAAAAAAAAGTATCAAAAAAGATACAATTGTATCAAATCGGCAACGCTGTTAGTGACTAATGTATTCATTTATTTTACATATTCATACATCGTCGGCAGAAAGATTGCTTTGAAACAACAAATTACAATTTTTCAAATGACTATGTAGAACTAAATTCTATTATTTAAAAATTCAATTACTTTGGGGGAGGTTTTAACACCCCAAACCCCCCCGGCGTTCGCCGCTACTCAAACTTAAAAGTAAAAAATAAATATGGTTTAAAAATATTAAAAAACACGATTATAAATCACATCAAACTAAAATGAGAGAAATAATTCCTGATATAACCTGACAACCATAATAAACTAAATGTACTCTTGTTTTGCTGAAAAGAGCGTAGGAGGTTGCTATACATATATATTTCTGGCCTAATAATATATGTAAATAGGCATATTTATCAACGAAAATGGTTTTTTCTTTTTTTTTATTTTTATTTTTTTTTGTCGATTGCCGTTTTGTTTCGGGCTCATACGCATAGATCCATGATTCGTTACCTGTGACGATCTTATAAACGTAAATCTTCATACATGTTATTTTACTAGAGATGTGTTTTCCCCACTTGAGCCTTCTATCTAGGTGAATACAAAGATATGTTACTTCGTTCGCTTGGGGTACTAAAATTTTGTTTATTTTTACTGCCGGGCACATCTTTGGTCTAAGCGAAAATGTAACATGCTTACACATCTGTTCATTCACATTTATACGCCACTTTACTAGCCATTCTTTGACAGAACTTAAATGCTCCGCTAATATTCTTGATGCTAAAATGTGGCAGTTGTTACGGCTCCCTATAGCTGTGTCATCCGCAAGAGTTGAAGTTAATATAATATTAGCTGTTGGAAGATCTGCTGTATATATGATGTATAGAGTTGGGCCTAAAACGCTGCCCTGTGGTACTCCAGCACTTATTTGTCTTTCATCCGATATGAAATCTCCTACTTTCACCATAAATTGTCTATTATGATCAAAAATTTCCCAAATCCAATGAAAACTGTTCAAGCCCCTAGGTACCGAATATGAGGACCCCAGCATCTATAGTTGACTTTTGACCGAAAATATCGGTCAATGTATGTGAAATACAATTGAAATCCAGAAAGATACTTTTCCTCGCAATAGTGTAGTAGTTAAGAGATAAAATAGGATCGATACTACTCAACTCACATATACTACACGTACTGATTTTTGTTTTTCTAACAAACCTTTTGCCGAATATATCGGTTGAGTTATATATACTTATTATAGATATGTATATGAAAAATTGCTTGGATTCTGATTCTATCCATTTTACACCTTTTAGATATTTCCCTGGCTTTAATTCCTGCCAGTTTCAAGAGTATAAAATGTTCCGTTGCACCCAAACTTAGCTCTACTTTACTTGTTGTAGTACGATTTATCCTTTGCTTCAAAATTGACCTCAGCTTCGGTGATCACCTCTTCATTCGACAAAAAATTTTTCCCTGCGCACATTCTTCTGTGATTTGAGAGCAGGGAATATTCGCTGGGGGTCAGATTTGGAGAATACGGTGTATGCGGAAGCACTTCGAAGCCCAATTGATACACTTTTTGAAGCGCTTTAGAGCGAGTTCATCGTATGCAATCCACTTGAGTAACTATCGATTGAACTGTGGAGTGAAATGATGGAGCCATGTTTCATCCAATGTCATATAGAGACGCAAAAACTCGAGTTTAACACGCTTGAACATCTATAAACACTACTCCGAATCATCAACTCGTAGTTTTATTTTTGTCAAAAGTGAACTCGCACGGCACCTACTCTGAACAGAGCTTTCTCATATCCAAGTAATCGGGAGTGCCTGCTATCTCGAAAAACTTCACTTTATGGTCTTCCAAAATTGTTTTGTGAACCTTTTTGATATTTTCGTCGATAACAACATTTTTTGGGTGTTCACTGCGTTCACCGTTTTTGGTGGACATTTTGCTAACAACGTCTGTATTTAGCAAAGCAATCTTTGGTGGTTAATTTTCCTGGCGCAGTGTCCGGGAACTCGTTATCAAGCCAAGTTTTGCGTTATAATTTTTTTTACAAAAACAAAATCTGCAAAAATTCACAAACGAATGATACGACAGTTGTCAAATTTATAAAAGCGCCTTTTGAAAGTTACGGTTAACTAAAAATCATATGGATGGGCCGAGAACTTTTCAGTTGACCTGAAATATCGTTGACGCCAGTTTAGGTGGAAGGGCTCTTTCAGTTGCTGAGTACAATTGCCGTTCAGGCATTCTCGAGTCATATTTTAATCAGATTTTCTTAATTCAAACTGACATCGGAAGAATGGAGGATGAAGAAGGAGGACCTGGAAGGGTGTTGCATCAAAACTATAACTATACCCTTGCGTGGTATAATCAAGTTCATAACATCTGCCACTAAAGCTTCCTTCATTTGATGGCAAGTATTCAAATTATCAAAACTTTATCATCTCGTTGAAGTAAATAATTGATCACGATTTCAATTTAAGAAATAATGAAAAATTCAACCCTTAAATTTTCTTCAATGTCAAGCCTCGGTAAAAGCGTTTCAGGTAACAAAATTAACCAAAAGATTTACCAGCCAAACCAAATGGCATTCAGCTAAGAAGTTTTATTGAAAAGGCTTCAGCTATTTATTGTTTCTTGACGTCATTGGAAAATCTCTCAAGCTATGATTATTTATTTAACAAGATACAAGTAAACCGTATCAAGAAGACCTTGCGGCAGAATAGTAGTCAAATTGCCTTTTGTGAATAATCCGTCGAGAGTGAGTCATACACTTCGGCACTGAAACGATTCAATAAACAGGAACGTGTACTTGGATTAAAATGGAATCATAATCTTGATTGTTTTACTTTTTATTGGAAGACAAACTAGCACTGTCCTGTCAAAATCAAAAATCTTGGTGCAAGAAATAGGGCTACTAAGTTGCACAGGGATGAATCAGTGCCACAGAACATTGAATACACTTGTAAACACTTTTTGAACTGCTTATTTATTATTTGGATCTTTCATTAATTACGGTCCCGAGGTCTGGTTTTTCAACAGTTATAGATTCCCCTCAGATACATAGATTCTGCTTCTTCATCGATTCGTGCATTTGGCTGTGCAAGATATAGTATACTCTTGTTACCAAGAAGTGTGTCACTACTACTACAATTCTTCTACGCACTCTGCCACTCAGTCCAGAGTTGTACCCACCATACCAGATTTGAAAACGAATACAAATGGCCAAAGGATAGCTGCTGACACAGACGTTGTCGAAAGGGAGAAACGTATTCAATTCAATTGTTAGCACCAATTACGTTTTGGAAATCGTGGTTCAGCGAAGTAACTGCACCAGCGGCTTTTGATTAATAGATTGGATGTTTCGTTTTATCACTAAATTTCGACATAGTGCACAATATAGTGCCTATTTAACACTTTGGCTACAATTGCATCACAACTTTTTTTGCATAGTTAATATTATTTAACTTACACATTTTGCTTATCAAATTAATTTCTTACAGAACTATACTGAAGGATTTCAAATACTCAAAGTTGGAGGTCGATTAGAATCAGCGGATATTCCAGAAGAAAGAAAACACCCAAATGCCACTGTCAAGCATATATGCGAATTGGTTAACCATTATGTTCGCCTCCTACATCGGAAAAACTACCATGCATGATCAAAAGCAATCGTGGCTCTCATAAGACTTTAGATTTGTAGGGTAGGTCGTTGGTGTACCGACAAGGGCGGTGTTGCGATAACGCAACAAATTTTAGCGCATCATTTTGGGCGGTATTTGGGAGTATGCAATCAAATCGGGTAAGGGGCACTATGACCGTACCATCAAAAATGCAAGATTCATATCTAAAAAACTAGCCACAGTCCAGGTTGAAATAGAAGCTATGCTACATTCTCGACCTTTAACACCATTATCATCAGATTCAAACGATTATAAGGTAATTTTTAAATTGGTCGTGCATTAAGGGCAATCTTAGAGCAGACATTGTGAGATCAAATCAGCAACTTATAAAAATGGAATCAAATAACAACCACTAAAAGGCACCAGGTGTTGAAATTAATATATCAGCGTACTTTAAGTACGATTAAAGTAGTTTCCCGCTTCGACTCCACATCAACAACATCTCAATTATTATTATCCATAAAGACAACCTACCACCTCCAAATGGCATATTGGAAGAGTTATAAACTGTATTCCAGGAAATGATTCTAAAATACGTGTGGCGAACGTTCGAACAGCAGAGGGTATCATTCAGCGACCAATTTACTTCCACCTGTTTGATATGCCTTTCAACGGGTGTTTAATACTCTTGCAAAATATGGTTACAGAGTATAATAGTTCTGTTCACCTTACGGTTGTACGTATCACCTAGAACTAATCGAGACAGATGTAGGATTATGCATACAAACTATCAGGATGACGAAAGTAGTTGAAATCCGTCCGTCCATGTAGACTGTAACTTGAGTAAAAACTAAGATGTCTTGAAGAAATTTAGTATACACGGACCACTGCCACGCCCGCAAAACTCCATTAACCGACAGCCATAACTAAGCACTAAATTAGCATTTAAAACTCTAATTTGGGGGAATATTGCAGTAACAAGGGTCACCTATGGGAAAAAAATGTAAAAGGTAGGCATGGTCCCGCCCTCTAATAAGGTTAATGGAAATATCTCCTAAGCCACTTAAGCTAAGACAACCAAATTAGCTCAGCGCAAATACGGGTGGCGCAAACGTCCTCCTCCTATCAGAAGATGCTATAAACTTTGCAATTTACCTCTAATGTCAATTCTGTTTTGACATTTGTGTAGTAAACACATGCGAAATACATGTAAATAAACAATGCTACGCTACACTGCGTGCCACAACCGATATGATGAAGGATGCATTTCCCGGGCGCCTAATCTCCCGTTTTGGCGATTTGCACTGGCCAGCAGGATCGCCTAATTTGACCGCTCCAGACTTCTTTTGTGGGGCTTTTTGAAGTAGGGATTTATTTCAACAAGCCTCAGTCTCTTGCAGCTCTTAAAGACAATATCCGTCGAGAAAGTGAGGACATATCGCCAGAAGTTCTGACCAAAGTGATGGAAAATGACATAAAAGGGGATCAAATGATAATCAAATATGATATCAACAACATGATATCATATTCTCGACTTGATGTAAAAAAATTTAAAAGACCAAATAAAAATAATCCACAAGCAGAATCACAGTTTTCCAGTTTTTAAAAAAGTTTTCATTTTCCAAAAAACAACGGAAGGTAATTTTTGCCATCATATTAATTGATATGATTACCATTTTTATGAATACATGCAAAACTGATAATATTCTAATTAAAGTATGCTATTTCCAAAACAATAATTGTAGTTAATGTACGAAAAAGAGCTATTTTTTAAATATTTCTTTTGTTTGATACTATAATATAATTTCATATAAATGAAGCTAAAAATATACATATGTATGTAGGTAGAATTCAAATTCAAATCGTGATACCTATTATCATTTATCAGTAAAAAGTGTGTGTGCATTGCTCTATATGTACATACATATGCATATGTGTGCGATATTGCCGAACAAATATTGTATACACAAACCAACATACAAATATGTAAATATGTCACCCACAAAAACTACAAACATTGCTTTACAACAGTGGCGCTCAACGCAATAAAAATCCAAACACGCGTGTTTGACTGATAATTCTGCTACTGCGAAAAATATCACACGCACACGAAAGCGGCTGAACACGTACGCTAGGTACGTACGAAAATCTATAGCAATGTTTGTGCAGCGCAAACGTAAAATGTAGTAATATTGAGGCGTGCGCACCACTGCTTTACAAAAACAACCATCGTTTGAATTTTGAATTACATACTTATATGCGTTCACATATAGCAAAAATTACAAATATTGTTCTACAAAAACAACAATGGTTTTAAATAGCGTCAGCAGCGTCACAAGTCAATATGGCAGCCAAATAGTCGATGCTCAAATATGTAGAAAAAACCTAACAATATTTTCATTCATGAACGCAAGCGCACTTTCAACAGGCAAACTCGCTTCATTCATAAAAACAAATACCATTACATCTCCCCGAGCATGCCTTTGCCGACAAGCGTCTTTTCGCGACGATGGCAAAAGCTAAAAATCATAAATTTAACATTTTCTGACATTTGTATGAAAAGAAAAAAGTGACAACCCCGCAAATATAAGCATTCAAATATATTAGAATAAAATTGACAACATAGTTTATTTGTGGATTTTCAAGTCAAGAAGTGTATCAAAGAAAATATTCAATATTCCTCTGATTTATGTGTACAGTGGATCCCGGTTAAGTAGTACTCCGCTTAAATGAAAATCATCCCTCTTAACTGCCTATATCTTGTTGCATCTCACGGTTGGTTTTTTGAAATACATCGAAATTATTGTTTTAAGTACCAATCGCTTCATTATACGCACTCGCTTATGTGTCATATTATATTTTTATTTTTAACAAACAAAATCTGTATCTTACAGGGATTGACTGTATTTGTCAAGTAATGTAAAAAATATTTTTCCGTGGCTTGCAAAAATCTGCGCCGATATGTGTGCAAGCTCACACACAAACATACATTGTTACGCTGGTTTGTTGGGGAAGCTGTTAGAGCAGCAAGGGAAGCGGTGAGAATCGGCGATCGTTCGCTTATTTTTTCGGCACAGCACGGATTTTCTACCAACAACACAATGTTGTGCCACTTTGTCGCCGCGACGGTCCGTCGACACACTGACTCTTTGCTGAACACAATGATCGCGACAGAGAGCAAACGACATCTGTCAAATATTAAAATACACACGTTCTTATGTACACTGTTATTTTGACAGCTGCATGACTACACGACTGCAGGCCGACAGTAGAGTTGACAGTAGAATGGAAGATAGAAAGAGGAGGTAGAGTGGTGACGCCACTAATATAACACTTAATAATTTAAAACAAATAGATATACCTAATTACTTATTTTTTGCATACAAATTTTCACTTTGAACAAAATATTAAAATTTCATTGAAGTGCAAGGTATTAGTATGGCCACAACGAAATTATGCATATACAAAATGGACAACTGCGTTGTTTTGTGTACATGCCGGCCATTGTTATGTTGCTGCCTTCTCACAAAGGTTCATGTAGTGGGCTTCACGACGCCATTTTCAGTTCACTGTCGTGCTGCCATGTCGTGTCACGAGCATTGTGTTCAGCACTTGAGTTTACATATTTACATAAGCACATACATTTAATTTATAAACATTATGCATATGGTCTGTCATATTTGTTTACATGCAAGTTAATACCACCAGTTCACATTACATGAACATATTCTTTATCTGTCATAAATATGTAACATGACACTTACGACCCATATGGTCCGTATTAAGTATCCGTAAGTAACATTATGTGTACTTTGCTAATACTGTCCGCCTTAGGTGGTCCAAAAATGTAACTCATAGATTGTAAGATGAATCTTCCCACTTGTAACATATGTCCTACATATGTATGTCCTATCTCAAGTGGATTGTAGATATACTTCCTAGAATGTAAGATTAATATTTGTATCTAGGCTTAAGCAAAATATTGTATTTAAGAAAATGTAATAAAGAAAACGAGGCAGTTGCCCGTAGTTGACCACGGGGAGTTGCTCACGGGCAGTTGCCCGTAATTGTCCATGAGAACTAAACGGAGTTTTTAATTGGCGATCCTGCCAGGAGATGAAATAATCTCTGGCGGACCAAAATGTAACAATAAATTTCGGCGGTAACCATTTAAGGGGACAAAAAATCCCCGTGTTACCGTTTGAAAAACAATCAAGTATCCTCAATTGAGGAGAAAAGTAAAAAAAAGTTAAAAAAACGCTAAGTCCAAAAAGAGACACATAATCAATAAAATCTCAGCCACTTAGAAAATTATTGAAAAAATTTCGAGTGTGTGTTTGTGCCTACTGCCAATCGAACGCGCCTCATCTATACGGATTACGAGCGAAAAACAAGCTAACGTACGCGTTACAACAATTGAAAAAATAAGTAAAATTGAGAAACAAAAAACTACAACAGTTTCACAAATAAAGTGATTTTAAAATGTGAATTGAAAAACCATAAACTGAAAGTGAAAATTTTTGAAAATTTCAAACAAATAGAAGAAAGTGCGTGGATCGATAAACTATCCACATAAAAACAAATAAATAAAAAAAAATTCTGTAAATCAGAAATTTCACCAAAAAACTGATTTCATTTAAACCTCGCACACGGCCGCCAACGACGACCATTGCACAACCAACCGCCAAAATTCGACTTAAAAAGCAACAGCAACAGCAAAGTCAACAATAGCCGCAACAGTAGTAACAGCAGCAATAGCAACAGTAACAACAGCAGCAGTAGAAGCAGCAACATAAAATTAGTTGTAAGTAAGGCTTATACATATGTATTTATTAATTAAATTAAGTATAAAAATTGTTTATTGTGAGTATTAATTTGATTCATGAAACTCTCAAATATATATATATAAAAAAAAAACAAACAAAACCGAAAAATAAATTTAAAGGAAAAAAATATAATTCTTTGGGAACAGAAACTCCTGAAGTGCCTGCCGAAGATTTTTCCGGCAATATTTTATTAAAAAAAAAATATTTTGGGACAAAAAGGTCCTAAAACGCCAGCCGAAGTTCATACCGGCAAAATAAAACAAAAAAATAATGGAAAAATATATAAAATAAATATAAATATATATATGTAAATCAAAATATAAAAATTCAAAATTTATATTACTTTGAACAAAAAAGTCTTAAGGCACCAGCCGAAGAAAGTACCGGCAATACTAAAAATAAAAAAATACTTTAAAATTGTGGAGCAAAAAGTTCAACAACGCCAGCCGAAGATTTTACCGGTATAATAAAACAAAAAAGAATGGCGAAAAGCCAAATAGAATATAAAAATACTAAATTTAAATGCTCCAAAAAAGGAGGTACTAATATATTATATAAATAATTTCAATAATTGGGGTACTCACAAGCCATCGTAAAATCGTAAAATTATAAATTTTTACACTTGCTTAAAAAAAAAAAAATGTTGTTAGATTTCATACAAAAATGAGTTTACACATTTACAATTCTCAATGTTATGTTTTCGAATCGTTATAACTTATAACTTTATGCGACTTGAGAAAACCCTAAATGTAAAAGAAAAAATTGCTGAAATGTATTCAGGCAATAATACAATAAAAGATGTCATATATAAAAACACTTCCATCAAAAAATAATTAGAAGTCAAAAATAATATAAAATGTATCGAAAGTATATTTAAGAGTCAAATTTAAATAAATTAAGATTTCAAAATAGTAGTACTGTTCAAATTGATAAAATAGTCTATAGCCTCACGTACTACTATATATCCATTTGAATCGGGACGCTTCAATTTAGAGGTGAGGGAGTTAATACCACCAGTTCACATTACATGAACATATTCTTTATCTGTCATAAATATGTAACATGACACTTACGACCCATATGGTCCGTATTAAGTATCCGTAAGTAACTTTATGTGTACTTTGCTAATACTGTCCGCCTTAGGTGGTCCAAAAATGTAACTCATAGATTGTAAGATGAATCTTCCCACTTGTAACATATGTCCTACATATGTCCTATCTCAAGTGGATTGTAGATATACTTCCTAGAATGTAAGATTAATATTTGTATCTAGGCTTAAGCAAAATATTGTATTTAAGAAAATGTAATAAAGAAAACGAGGCAGTTGCCCGTAGTTGACCACGGGGAGTTGCTCACGGGCAGTTGCCCGTAATTGCCCACGGGAACTAAACGGAGTTTTTAATTTGCACACATAATTTCTTGTATATATGAGCACATATGCGACCGCTGGATCGTTTAGGATGATATGAAAACTTTTAATGTTAAATTAAATTTAAAACCAAATACATTAAACTTATATTAATTATTTGGGTAATAATAGAAAATTTATTCTATTATATATTTTTAATGATTTTATGGAATCATCATGAACTATATATGTAGGTAAATTTTAATATGTGTACATACATACATACTTATGTATATACTAAGTACATGCTTTGATACCAAATATATACCGATCATCTAAAAATTACATACTTAAGTATATGCCGAGTCGGTTGCGCATAGAATATAAACGAATCTGTAAGCGTACATTTCTTTACATTGAAATTAGCTTTATATTTTTTAGTTAACACTGAAAATGCTCAATTCTGCTATTTTTGTGTCCCCTGATGTTAAGTGGTGAAACACGCTCATCCGAAACAGTAAATATCCTAAAATTGAAATAGCCCTAAATTCTCGACGTCGTGAACTTTTTCTATAAATATATGTACGTTCTCTGACTCTATTAGGCTAAATTATCTCAATGGAATTGCTGGGAAATATGTTCCTGATCAAACTGTAGTTTAATATCTGTATTATACGGTAGACCATTCGTTTCGTCATATACTAAATATTATTGATTTTTTACTCAATTCTTACATGTTAATAAACAAATATTGCAGACAAACGTGTCTTAATTTTCACAATTCGCGAGAGTATACAAGATATTCTGCATAGTTAAACAATGATGTTAATTATCAACATTATGCAAAGAAAATGTTATTATTTAACTAACTTAACATAAAAGTTTCATATGAAAATACGAATATTCGAAAATCTTCAAGAAAACAGTTTTAAAACATTCTTATTTGCTTTTTGCGCTAATTGGAGTTTTCCACTTCTCCCCCTCTGTTTCCTCTGGCGGGTACTGCGTCGAACACCTTCAGAGCTGCTGTATTTTCATCCATTCAGACGACATCACCTAACCATCGTAGCCGCTGTGTCTTAATTCGCTGAACTATTCCAACCTTAGAATGCGATATTCGCCGTAGCCAGTACGCAAAGGACCATA
Source organism: Bactrocera neohumeralis (assembly GCF_024586455.1). NCBI lineage: Eukaryota > Metazoa > Arthropoda > Insecta > Diptera > Tephritidae > Bactrocera > Bactrocera neohumeralis. The sequence continues at coordinate 7,755,916 of NW_026089622.1, read as the reverse complement.
AAACTTCTCTCGCAAACTCGAAAGCTCATTAGCTGTGGCATCGTCCATGCCTCTGCATCATATAGCAGGTTGAGAAAAAGGAGTGACTTATATAGTTTGGTCTTTGTTCGTGGAGAGAGCTTTACTTCCAAATTGCTTACTCAGCTCGAAGTAGCACCTTTTGGCAAGAGTTGATGTTGATGCTGGTTCCAAGATAGGCGAAAGTGTTTACGACTTCGATATTATGACTGTGAACACTTTTGAGATGGTAGTGCTGAAAGTACTTCCATCGGAAGCCAGAGCTGATGGCCTTCAAGCTGCGGTGGCTGCGGTGGATGTAACAACGGGTACTGACGGTCAAACAACCGTGGAAATCGATGCGACAGAGGGCACCGACGGTCAAATGACCGTGGAAGTCGATCCGAATCTCTCGGATGTGGCGAGTGTTGGGGCGGTTCGTCGATTGGCGACTCCGTCTTCAGCCTCGAAAAACTGTTTGAGGAGGTTCGGGTCGATCACGACTTGGGCGCTGAAATAGCGCTCCTGGAGGAAAGTCTGAAGGATGAAATTCCTCCAGATTAACCTCCAGCATGCGAAGGCGGCCTCCGCCAATCTATTTCTCCGTCTGGAACAAGACGGAGCTGATGTCGTCTTGATCCAGGAACCGTGACTGACTTGTAACGGGATCTCTGGATTGAGGACAAAGAGCCATAGGCTCCTGACGGCCAAGGATGCAGGTAGGAACAAAGCCTGTATGCTGGTAAGGAATGAATTAACCGTATTTCTTTTACCTAATTTCAGCAGCGCTGACATTGTGACAGCGAAATTGGAGTATGACACCGGGGATTTCTGGCTTATCTCGGCATACATGCCACACGATGATGTGGTGGGGCCAACTCCCTTACTGCTGAGGAGGACCTTAGCCGAAGCGTACAAGGCACTGGAGTCATAATCGGTTCCGACGCTAACTCGCGGCACCAGATCTGGGGAAGCTCGGATACTAACTGTAGAGATGATTCGCTTTTTAATTTCATTATCGGCAAAGATCTTCGCATTTGTATTAGAGGAAACTCTCCTACTTTTGTGACCGCAGGCAGGGAGGAGGTCCTGATCTCGAACTGGAGGGTCCTCGACGATCACTCCTTTTCGGATCACAGGTACATCGAGTTTAGTCTAGTCGGAAAAGGTCCGCCTAGGAAATCTTTTAGGAACCCTAAGAACACGGACTGGGAAGGTTACCGCAGGAGGCTTCGGCAAACTCTCCCACGCGCACCGGGGGTGGACTCGTTGGCCACTACTGATGCGGTGGAGGAGTGGGTTGAAGTCTTCAGCTCGGCGTGCAAGGCTGCCTCCATGGTGGACTACGGAGCTCTCGGATATCAGGGCGTCTTGTAGACGGCTATTCAACAAGGCCCGCAGAAGTGGGTTATCTGATGACTGAGCTTTGTAGAAAGTAGGACTTTCAATATATAAGTCCGAGTTAAGAAAGGCCAAGAGGACCTCGTGGAAGTGCTTCTGTGAAAAAGTGGAAGAATGTCACGAGTCCTTGAGATTCTGGGGTATTCTCGCAAAAACCCCAATGTCCCTGGGGTATCTCAAGGACGCAAATGGGAAGTGGGCCCCCAGTAGTGAAGAAACACTTCAAATGCTTGTCGTCGCTCACTTCTCGAGCAACATATCCTCTGTGAGGGGATCTCTCGGGGTGCGAAAAGGGGGCGCGCCACAGCGCAAGGTGAAAATTGTTGCAGCTCTCAGCTAACCTGTATTGGTCACCCCGAACCCACCGCGTGGAGGTGGCTGCTCTTTGGGTTCCTCTCAAGCCCAACCCAACCAACCAACCATATGTCAGGCTTGTTTTAGTCTGAATCTGTGTTAAATTTATTGATAAAATCAGATTTCGTACTAAACTTTGGCACTTGTTGCCTAGATTTCAGTGTAGAGCGTATAAAATGATCACGAGATTGGGGGCCAATAACTTTAGAAGATGCCTCTGTCACCAGTTTGACGGTTCTCTCGACTGCCACGGTGTGAGAGGGGAATTCACTAAATTTCCATACCTCTGCAGTGTCTTCCGACAGCCCTTTTATGAGTTCTTCGTTAGAAACTGAACAAAGAACTGGTGGAACAGTCAAGGTAATAGTCTTCCAGTTAATCATATCGTAATAATTATTAGCTTTGAATTTCAGCTTTGGCACTTTATTACATCTAACCCTTCCATTTACAGTGTCAGACTCTGCTTCTCTGGCTGCCAGAAGACGGTCAAGGGCCAACTTTCTGACTTCTATCCGTTCGTCAGTCATCATACTAAGGAGAATGTTTTCTGAAAGACCAAAGAAAGCATTCTGTTGAATGGATGAATCGACAACCTTGCGCAGTTTAGCAGGTAAGTATCTCGACCTTTGAATTGCAGCATAGAGATGGCGCGAGCCATGTTTGATTGAACTGTTGAATCTTATTGAGAACCAAAAAGGTGAGTAAACTGTAAGTATGTACTTGACCAAAATCTTTATTTCCTTTGTTGGTTTGTCAGTAAAAATGTATAATCTCAGAATTCTATTTGCACAGGTGAGCCAGCGAGATTTGCACATGTTACCTGGATGCATCGACGCTAAATCTGAGGAACATTGACCGGAAATAACAGCTTCTGATATTTTATAGAGATAAGCTTGGTCTGTGCTAAGTTGGGTCGAATTAATAACCTCAGAACATAATTGGCAGAATGGAAAACTTTGACAACAAGCAACTTTTCACAATAAGGGAGCAGTTTACCTATGTCGCCAGAGAATGTATTTGGACTCTTTGAGACACCATCTATGTGTTCGAAAAGAGCACGAAATGGAAGTTCGTTGAAATGCAGAAGACAAACAACCACTGTAATGGCCTACATATTCTTTCTTCTAGTTTCCGAATGATTCCACCTTTCCAATTTTTGTTCCAATTTTTTCAAAATTGTCTTGTAAATGTTGCCATATAGCTTGCGTATCATCCTCAGCTGACCCGGAAGGAGAGGTGACGTGGCCAAAGTAATGACAACCAGGTTCCGCTATAAGAGAAATATGTTCCTCTTTGCCAGTGTCGTGGTAGTACTTTTCACTTTCGCTGACTTGTGTAAGTATATTGTCTTTGTGGCCGTCAAAATACAGCCCATATACAGAATCAATACTTTCGATGTTTTGGAGCTTAACTCCAACACTTTTTTTTGCCGACTAATCTTGCATTTGTCAGTGACAAAGCTAGCCTGATCCTCTGTTATCAAACCTGCTTTTTTGGCATCCAGAAAAGCAGATGAAACAACCAAGGCCGCTGCTCTATCACTTACTCCAAATCTTTGGGCAGCTAAAGCAGTGTGTTCTAATAATAGTGTGTTTTATTTGGTTTTAGAGGATGGAAAAGAAATTTCATCATCAGCATCGTTTTTGGAAGAATCCATGTGCGACGCACCTACATTGTTGTCGTCTGTATGAGAATCTTTTTTGTTTCAGGTAGATCAACACTTCCAATGCGACCAATTCTTCTGGTTCTCTGGTCCAAGAGAAATGGTTGTTCATTGATAGGAACTTTCCTTTCCTTTGGACAAGTGCAAGAAGAAAAATAAATGCATTTACAACAAGCAGCGATGTTAAATAATTTTCCGGCAGAAGAGACAAAGTCGTCTCTTTTAGAGCTCAAACCTATTGGGTTCCTTAAAAACATTTGTTAAAGAGTCAGAAATTTCTTATGGTATGTGGTGAGAATTTGTACAACTCTGGTGTGTGAAACTATCGGAATAGATGACTTTTTGAAAGTATTTTCAACCTTTTTTGCAACTATTTCTGTAACCTCTTTACTCCTAGGTTCATAGTTGTCGCCTCGGAGTCGCCCTATACGAAATCTTTCAAACTGATAACACAAAAGAACATCCTGGTAAGTAGGTAACTGGGACTCAGAGAGATTGTACGGATATATGCCACACAGGACATTTCTGTTTAATTTTAAATTTAGATACAGACATTTTGAGTTCTGTGTTCTGTTGAGAGAATATAAGTGATAGCACTCGGCGAAATCAACGACAAGAGTGAAGGAACTCGATGAAAAAATATTTATGTGGAGACCAGTCCGAACGTGTCGTATGGCGCAGGGAAATGAATGTAAGTGATAGAACTCGGCGAAATCGCCGACAAGAGTGAAGGAACTCGATGAAAAAATATTTGTGTGGAGACCTATCCGAATGTGTCCTTTGGCGTAGGTGAATGAATGTGAGTGATAGCACTCGGCGAAATCAACGTCAAGAAGTGTGGTCGCAAGCCGATTTTCACCTTGCGCTGTGGCGTGCCGCATTTTCGCTCGTATCTCGGGAACGGTTCGTCCTACGGCCATGATCATATATACCATTTCGGTAGCAAATGACGTGACAAATAACTTTTTTTTATACATTTTGCCATGAGATGCGTATTTCAGGCGCTAGGTAGACAATTTCACGATTTTTTATTACCGAAATTTCAAGGCCGGAGTTGGGGTAGAAGATGCAATCCGATCTCAAAACAAAAAGTTGCATTGCAATCAGGAAGTACTAAGACAACTTTTCCGCACCATTAGAAATCCCGAATCGAAAAAAGTCCGGAATCGACCCACTCTAGTGAACAGTGCCGTGGTAGACAAGTCGCAAATGCGACGACTGTTGCTTCGCCTCCTTATTCATTCTGGAGAAAGCCGAACCAAAGGTGCCGTTGTTGAAGCTAATAGTATCAATATCCTCAGAGTACGCCAAAAGCTGTACACTCTCTATTAAGATCTGCAATCATTTTCTCGAGCAGTAGAATGAAGAAGTCGCCTTTTCTAAAACTTCGCATGGTATCGCACTGCTCGAAAAAGCCGTTCCTGTTTCAGACGGAGCTTTTGGTAAAAGTATCTGGTCAGTTATTAATTTTCAAGGCCTAAAGCCACGCTGATAAGATCCAGTAAATTTGTTGACAGTGGGCTTTAATATTTCACACGACACGCTTTATAGAATCGTATATGCGATGCTGTGACGGCGTATACCATGGTAGTTTGCACACATTGTGGAGTCGTCCTTTTTGTGTATTGAAGAGGCGGCGAAGAACTGATAAGGAGTATCAGCTACTTTGTAAAATATCTTCGGACAAAAGCATGCCGAATGATTAGAAAAATCAACAACTGACAAGATATTCAGCGAAAAATCTTGGAAAAGACCCTTTAAAAGAGAATCGACACACATCACCTATTGGTCGATTTCAAAGCTACTTTCAACAGTACGAAAAGCAGCTGCCTTTATGCCACGATGTCTGAATTTGATAACCGTGCAAAACTAAGACGGCTGTGTAATCTGGCGTTGAGCCATACCTGCGTCAGGATCGGGAAGGACCTCTCCGAGCCGCTCGAAACCAAAGCGGCTCCCTATCATGCAACTTCTTCAATCTGCTGCTGGAGAAAGTAATTCGAGCTGCAGAACTTACTAGAGCAGGTTCAATCTTTTATAAGAGTGCACAGTTACTGGCGTATGCCGTTGATATTGGTACCATTGGCCCCAACACCCGCGACGTTACTTCTGCTTTCTCCAGACTTTACAAGGAAGCAAAGCAAATGGGTCCGGTAGTGAACGAAGGCAAGACGAAATATCTCCTGTCATCAAACAAACAGTCGTCGCACTCGCGACTTGGCTCTCACGTCACTGTTGACAGTCATAACTTTGAAGCTGTAGATAATTCCGTCTATCTTGGACCAGTAGAAAAACCACCAGCAATGTCAACCTGGAAATCCAGCGCTGAATAACTCTTGCCAACAGGTGCTACTTCGGACTGAGTAGACAGTTGAGTAGTAAAGTCCTCTCTCGACGAACAAAAACCAAACTCTATAAGTCGCTCATTACTCCCGTCCATGGACGATGACAAAAACTGATGCACATATCGTCCAATATTTGAGATATGTCAATAAAAAGAGTCCCTGCAAGCTGTAACTTGAGTAAAAATTTTGATATCTCAATGAAATTTGGTATGCGGTTTTCTTGGTGCAACAGAAATTACGAGTTCGGAGAAGGGTGTAATCGGACCACTACCACGCCCACAAATCCCTGTTAATCGAAAACATATAAAGTGCTATAACTAAGCACTCAACTATGTATTAAGATATAAAACTCTAATTTGGTACAAATGATCGCAATAGCAAGTGACATCTGTGGGCAAAAATTTTGGGAAATTGGGCGTGGTCCCGCCTTAATGTACATATCTCTTAAACCACTGAAACTACAAAAACAAAATTTACTGATTGCAAATCTAATAAGAACTTCTACCAACAGTGTGAAAATGGATGAAATCAGGGGATATAGCGGTACTGTTAAACACTACTAAAAGCGCGATAAAACAATAACTCAATACGCCAGGGGCGCTAAGTTTTACCACCGAGATGGTATAAGAGAGCTTTATAGGACCTAATGTGAAAATTGGACGATGGGCGTAACGCTGCCAAATTTTTGGAGTAATCCGATAACTCTCTACCCGACCAACCGATTTCTACAAAATTTAGTTGTGGACACAACCACACCTACTTCTCATTTAGCTTTTTTTTAAATTTCACTTGATTCGTTCAATTTCAAATCAAGAAGCACTAAAAATAACGGGATAAAACTTTGCACGAGTAATGCATTAAGTGTGTGCCACTTTATGACCAAAATTCTTTTAAGTACAACGAAAACTGTTAAAGCCCATAGGTAACGAATATTTTTAGAATCCGGTTATCAGGATTTTCGAATATCCGGCTGACTTTTTATATATGATTGGTTTTTTAATATGAGAAAAAGAAATAAAATCGGGTCACTACGACCCCTAAATCCTGTATTTTATATATGTACCAATAATCGCGGCCAGTTATGAGTTTTATATAGTATACTAGCAGACCCGATCACGCGTTGCTGTGACTAAATTTTTTGTTATATTACATTGTAGTAAGCTATTCACAGGGAACAGTTACCCCTTAATACAATTAAATTATTATGTACGAACAAAAACGGAAACGTTAAAGATGGTATAAGAATCCACTGGATTGGAATTTGAAAGGGAAGGACTTTTAAAACGATTGAACAAAACTTTCATACTATTGAATTTGGCAAGAGTTAATACAAAAGGATTAATTTAAAAACATTTTTTTTGTATTTAAATTTCTAACAAATAGTTTTAAATCTTTAAGAATAACATTCAATATTTTGAAATGCCAATACTTTTAATCTCAATTTAATTTAGCACTAATTGGTGCATAATATTTTTGGTTAATCCGTATTGAAGAAAAACATGGATATGACATAAACATGGATATGAGAAAAACATGGATTTTCCAAATCTAAACCACAAATGGACATTGTTCGGCCTTGAAATTTATTTATCGTCATTACAATTACATTGATAGCTTCTGATAGATTCTTTAATCGAAGATTAAGTGGTGGCATCCCGGGTATATCTAGTGAATTTAAAAATTCTATTGGAAAACTTACACTTTCATTTTCATTAAGAACAGTATCGAGTGATTTAAAAGACATCAAATCGCCTGGTAACAACTGTTGTATTTGGAAGATAATTTCGTCACCATCAACATTTTTGGTTGCCTATTTTGGTCCGCTCACTGAGCCAGTTATGATTTAAGTAATTACTCTGTATATTCGGAAAAATACTCTCAATCAATTACCTGGCAGTTTAAAGCTCTTTCAACAAGCTTGCGTAGTGCCTCTCTGCTTCGCGCGTTGTTGAGGTTAATTTTTTTCGGTGCCATTCGACTTAGAATAATAATTTCAACGTTTAAATATTAAAAAAAATCAAAAACATGCTATTATAACGTATTCAAGTGAGAAGTGCAAAATAATTTTTAAGTTGAATAAAAATAATAATAATAAAAATATTTACACAATTATTAAAAAATTATGGGGAGCTTTTTATAATATATGTATATACTACTGTTATCAAATTGAAAGGTGAATTTTTAATTTAGTCGGGTTTTTCGATTCGGTAAGTTGGTAGTACTGTTAGTGAGATCTATGCTAAATTTCACGATATACAAATATTCATTAGTCATACAAATATTCATTAGTATTTGAGACACGCGTCGTTTTGTGAGGCTCTGAAAGTGAATTCTTCGATTTTTACTATGTCTGAATTTATTGAACAAAGAAGTGCGATAATGCACCATCTCATACTTCATTGGTAATTCGCCGCAACCACCGCATTCGCTTGATTTACCTTTGAGTAACTTCTGGCTATTCAGAAAATTCACTTGATCAGTCCGAGGACACCGTTTTGACTCAATTAAGGATATAAACGCTGAGTCGAAGAAGGCTCTGATGGCCATCACGACCGAGGATTTTTGCAAGTGCTTTGGTGACTCGAAAATTCGTTGGCGTAAGTGTATTACAGCGGGAGAGGAATACTTTGAAGGAAATGAATTGGACAAAATTCCTCTTTCATTTTGATCACAGTAGTATATTAATTATTTTTTGGAGATAGCATTATTAATCACCGTTAAATTATCTGCAAATCGATACATAAATTTTCGTCACACGATTAACAATAAAATAAATCAATAATATGAGAAGCAAGCGGAAAATAAATAGCTCGATAACCAAATTTAGTTACATATATGTGTTCTGGAACCTTAGTACCTCTTGATAATTCGGGTGGTGGAGCACGGTGTGGCTCTTTCCGTAATTGTGGCTGGCCGTGGGGAGACGGTCGGCGCAAATTTATTTCACAGAAATATTAAATAAAACAAAGGGTTTCATTTATTATATAATAAATTGGAAACACACTTACCACGTCTGTATCGCTGGCTGTCGCAAAAGGAGAGAGCGCGCAACTTTTTAGTTTATTTAGTTTGTGTTTAGTTGCGCGCGAAAAGAAGAGGAAAAGAAAAGATTTTTTTGCCGATACAGACGTGGCAAAAGAAATTGGGCGGGGGCGGCGTCAACATTCTTCCCGCCTTGCAGTATTACTGCAAATGCAGTTTACAATAAATTACTTAAAACTAACTTAACTAACTGGCTCCTGCACTAACTCTTCCACGTCTTCTTTGCAGATGGGGTGGCCGACGAGACGAATCGAGTCTGGTTCGGTCTGGGAAATGCCGCTGAGAGGAATCGAGTCTCAGTCGGTCATTGCCATGCTGCCAATTTGCATCGAAGTCACAACTTTCCGAGGTCGTCAAGACGACTCGAATCTAACTCGATCCTGTGTAGGCGGTAAATGTGAGAGGCGTTGGCAGCCAGTGCACTTTATTGTGCCGATACTATACAACACCGGATATTATATATCCCAGTGTTGTATTTTGGGCGATGAGTTGGCCCATTGTTGGTGGTTGTAACCCGGGCAACATGAACCGGGAATAAGCGTCCGCTCCCAAGATTACTTCAACTGGCGCTGCCCTGTGGAATTCGTTATCTGCCAGTCTTAGGTTGCGGAATTGTTGAAATAAATGGTCTTCCAAAGACCTTACTAGCGTCGGTGGTAACGGACGACGTTGTATTTGGGCACTCACGCAGATTTCTGTTTCTTCACCCTGGTTATCTCGAAACATTAGTTCGCACACTCAGCTGTCTCCACGTGCTTGCGTACGCAGTCGCAATCGTGCAATCGTGGAGGCGAGGATAACAGTGGCTGGACTGACTGGGTTAATCATGGCCCGCACTATTATGAACCTCGTTGCAGTTCGAACATTTATTAAAGCGGCTGGTGATAGCGTAAGTCTTTGTTGCCAAGGTAGAGTTGCGTGCCTATCCTTGATGATAAGGCGTGCATCGGCTTGACGACGAGCGTCTCATCCACGCCTTCGCTTCGGATGGGCTGGCCGGCGGAACGAATGGTGTTCCGCTCGGTCCGGACAATGTCGATGAGACGAATCGAGTCTCAGTCGGTCGTTGCCATGCCGCCAATCTGAAAGGAAGTTACCAGCACGCCGAAGTCGGCGAGACGACTCGAGTCTGCATGAGAGGCATCGTTGGTCAGAGCTTCGCGGATGCTTGACTGTTGACGTCGGTTGACATGGTTGATAGGGCTCCGAGTCCGTCGTGCCAATTTTCAACAAATTTTCCTCCATATCCGCTGCCTCGACCTGCTGTGCCCATGTCAATTCAATGACATCGTCGTCTGGTTCTTCGGCGTCTGAACTGATGCCATGAAGCATCGTGTGGTGTGGGTTGCATCAACGTTTGCAGCGTATTACGCTGTCGCATTCATTCTTTGAATGGCTCGACGCGAGGCAGTTGCTGCAATATCGCTGGATCAATGTGGTCCTCAGCCTTACTTCTGGGGACATCTGCCGGAACTTTGGGCACCAGCGAATTAGATGGCTATCTACGCATAGGGGGCAGTTGATTGTCGTCATTTTCATTATTTTCCTAAACGAAAAGGAAAATTATTAAGGTGTGAATTTATAATATAAAATTAACATTGATTAGATACAATGACAATCTTTGTGATAGGCCGACAAATTAAGCCGCGTTTAGTTTGGATGTCCACCACCCGAACTCGTTGATCCAACCCTGGATATACTTTGATGATTCTGCCTACTCTCCATTCATTTGGAGGTACATTTTCATCACGAAAGACCACCAGGTCGTTGACTTGGACGTTCTGTTGGGAATGTTTCCATTTCTTTCGCTCTGCAGTTCCTTTAAGTATTTGGTCTTCCATCTCTGACAAAGGTGCTGACTTAAAGACTTTAATTTTCTCCATTGGTTTACTAATGATAACGGTCTGTCGGTTATTTCTGGTTCTGCCAATGCATTTCTATTCCGCTGATTGCTATTGTGTTGTTGCTGCTGATGATGTTTTCGTTGTTGTTGCTGGTTAGGTATAAAATTAGTAATTTTTACACTACAAAAATGATTTTGAGTTATTGTTGAATATTGTCTGTCGCCTTTGCCATTTATTTTTGTTTCTTCTGAGGGAACGGAACCTGTTAAAATCCAACCGAACACCGTACGTTGTGCAGCGATGGATCCAATGCCTCCGCTTCTAGTCTTTTGTTACGGGACGAGCCAATTGTGATCGGGCATACCGACTGAACTCGTCCTGATGCGGTATTATTCAATCCTGAAACTCGGGCGCTAACCTTTTTGCGTGTCAGATTTAAACGATTCTGAAGACGGTTGCTTACGAAGGTGGCTTCAGATCCCGAATCAATCAGGGATCTGACAGTGAAGGTGCTCTCATTGTGACATATGGTCAACATGGCTGTACCTAAGAGCATGCTTCGACTGGTAGGCATATTTGAAACATTGGCCTTAATAGAGGACACATGAGATTTAGTAGAAATCTCAGTAGTGTCTGTGCTGTCGGATATCTGAGTTATTTCCTCATTTTGATCCCGGTGAATCATGGAGTGATGTCTCTGTTTATATTTATTACAATTAAACATACTTTTACAATTTTTGACTTCATGTGAGTCCGATAAACAGTTTAGGCAGACGTGGAGTTTTCTGACAGCATTTAATCGTGCGTTAGGCAGCATCTCAATGAATCTTTGACAAGTTTTCAAAATGTGCGATGAGATGAGCCCAGTTTACATTTAATATTGTTTGTTTTGGCGTGATGGGAATTGATGGGTTTAAATCCAATCCTTGACTGCAAGGTTGGTATCCGATCTTCACCATCAGCCGACTTAATCTTGGGTTGAGTACCCAAATCGCCTTTGAGGTTTGATACTCTCTCAAGCGTTTTTACCCGTTTGGTTAGAAATTTGTCTAACTTAACCCATTTTGGGATCTCTGAATCCGAATCCAAAGATTGTTCCCAAAGCGACAGAGTATAGTCCGGTAGTCGGATAGAACACAAATACGTAAATATGGCATCCCAGCTATCTACATTGATGCCATGTATTTGTAAATCTGAAATGCAGCTATTTATCTCCCGCTGTAAATTTCTGAGTTCTGTCTCAGATTCTGTAGAAATGTGCGGAAGCAATGGGTTTTGAATAATAAATTGATTTATTTCACCGAAATATTAAATAAAACAAAGGGTTTCATATAATATGTGTATATATTGTAATATAATAAATTGGAAATACACTTACCACGTCTGTATCGCTAGGCTGTCGCAAAAGGAGAGTATGTGTTTAGTTGCACGCGAATTAAAACTAATAAAGTGCGCTTTGTTTAAAACACAAATTTAATAGCATAATAACGACTTATTGCTGAAACTAAGGTATAACCTAAATTTATATTGCATTTGAATATTAAAATAATTAGTGATTATGCTATTAAATTGTAGCTTATACAAAACGTTTGTATTGTGGGGTTTGTTTCCACATTTCTGTATTTTTCCTATTCATCTCAATTTCTCAGAAAGAACGCCCAATACTATATTTGGCTTCTTTTTCTTTTCCTTCATTTCATCCGAATGGTTAAATTAGTTCAGTTCGACTTTCTTACTTAAAGAAAAGGTGCGTGGAGTCCCTACGCGCGGATGAAGTTATACTTCTTAGTGATATTCCAAGAAATGCATATCATTTTGTATGAAAGAAAACTAGAAAACTTAAATTCACATTTTATAAATTTATTATCTCCCTGAGCATGCCTTTGCCAACAAGTCGTCTTTTCGCGACGATGGCAAAAGCTAAAAATCATAAATTGCACAACTCTCTGGTGCTTTTCGCAAAAATCTGCGTCGATATGTATTCACGATCATACATATTTACTTTACTTATGCCATAGCAATTCTATTGCTACGAATATGGAAATGACAACGAAATAATGCAAAATGCTTATTTCTAAAGGTCATTAATTTCTTTGAAGAAATGAAAGGAATGAATGATCCTGAGAAGTATAGTCTTAACTTTTCAACGGCCAACGCAGAGCGTTTCAACCAAAAGGAATTCATTCATTAGAATCACCACTCAGAAGTCGTTTTATCCGTTGTAAGCGAATGATTTTCGAAGAAACATCATTTCTAATATGCCATAAGACAAAATAAGAAATGAACTTCTTAACCTTACGCTGTCAGATAAAACGAAAAAATACTTCATCATCGTAGGTCGATTTCCTAAAAATGGACCAACGCAGAGTATTTCAACCAAAGGTCACATAAAATAGTTGAGAATTCGCAGAAATGAAAGACAAAGGAAAGAAAAAGCAGTATAACTTCAATAATGCACAAGCATACAAGCATATATATGCGCAGCAGCAGCAAGGAAAGAGTTAACAATCGGCGATCCATTGTATATTTCTTTCTGCATAACCAAACCATAATTAGGACAACACAATTCAAGTCTCAATGGTGGTCTAGGTGGTAAGCGCTTGGAAAGTGACGACGAGCACGTTGGAGGTGCGTAGTTCGAAGCCCAACAGAATTGATTTTTTAATTGAAATATGTCACCAACCAAAAATTTAAAGATTGTTCTGCAAAAACAACAACAGCATAAGCATGGCAACATTGTGTTGTTGGTAGAAAAGTCGAGCTGTGCCGAAAGAAACGAACAAACGATCGCCGATTGTCACCGCTTCGCTTGCTGCTCGAACATCTTCGCAGACAAGGTTGCGTAGATTCATATTGAGCAAGGTTGCGCGTGAGCAAGGTTGCGTAGATTCATATTGAGCAAGGTTGTGCAACCTGAATCTATCGCAACCTTTTCCGAACTCGTATAAGAAGTATAACTTCAAAAATGTTCCCAGACGGCTCGAGAAACTTAACTAAAAATCGTATATTTAAATTACGTTGCCACAGCTACTCCCTTAACAGTAATTTAATTACGATTTAGAATTGCCTGCAAATGTTACATTTCTTTTTTTATAGGTTCACTGTTGGAAGGAGAAGTGGCCATGGATTATGTCGATTTCACATGAGTGAAGCTTTTAGCGTACGATGCCATCTCTCAATCATGCCGTTGGACGCCGGATGGTAAGCTGATGTACGTATCTTATGTGCGCCAACCAGTTTTGTCAACGCTTGGAATATTGCGGACTCAAACTGGGAGCCCTGATATGTTGTTATGGTCTTCGGGGAACCGAAACGTAAGATCCATGCTGAATAAAAGCTAATCGTTATCGTGTTGGCCGAAATATCTTTTAACGGATCCAGTTTGGGCCAACGTGTGAAGCTGTCTATCATGGTTAAACAATATTTGTATCCCTCATGCTCTGGAAGAATGATAATATCAAGGTGGACATGGTCGAAACGTTGATCAGTTTGTTTGAACGGCTTAGGCGCTAGATGATTGTGCTTTTGTATTTTTGATCGTTGGCAACTGATACAAGAACGAACCATTTCTATTACGTCCTTGTTCATTGACAACCAAATGTATTTGCTTCTAATTTGTTTTAAAGTTGATCTTGTACCAGGGTGTGAGAAATTGTGAATGTGTTGAAATATTTTGTTACGAAGCTTAACTGGAACGTACGGCCGAACCATTGCATTTGATGTATCGCAGCATATTGTATTGCCAGATGGAAATTTTAGCTTCTGTAAATTTAAACTAGTGTTATTTTTTATGACTATTCATTGTAACTCTTTGTTGTAGCGATTTCCATTGAAAATTGTGCAATATAATTTAAATGCCTTACCTGCCGTAGTGACGCTTTGTCTGATTTTTGACGGAATGCGTACGTTAAAGGCTTATGATCGGTGCGAATGACGAATTTGCGACCGTCAAGTGTTGGACGAAAATGTTTAATGGCTAAGTATATTGCCAAATGCTCACGGTCATACGCAGAGTAATTCTTTTGCGCATTGTTTAGCTTGGTTGAGAAGAATGCGATTAGCTTCCATTCCCCATTCACTTGTTGTTCCAGGTGTGCTCCAGCTGCAGTCTCCGACGCATCTGTTGTTAATGCAAACGGCGCATTTGGTACCGGAAAATTTAACAATTTTTGTGTAGTCAAACTGGCTCTGCAGTCGCTGAATGCTTTTTCAAGCTCTGCATCCCAATCGATTTTTCGTTTGTCATTTTTTTCGAGTCTTTGAAAAGGTTATGTGGAGGTGCTTGAATTTGTGCTGCGTTAGGAATATGTTTCCTGTAGAAATTTACCATTCCTAGAAACCGGCGGAGTTCAACAATTGTATTCGGTTTTGGATATTGACAGATTGCTTCTACTCTTTCTTTCGGTGGCTGTATATGTACCTTCCGCTGAGATGTGGTATCCTAGGAAGTTTAGTTCACTAACGCGAAGCTCACACTTGGATAAGTTGACACATAGTTTTGCCTCTTTAAATTTCTGCAGCACCAACTGGACATACTTGTGATGTTCTTTTTCATTTTCAGAAAATGTGAGAATGTCATCTAGGTAACAGAAACCAAAGTCGATATTTCTGAATGTGATGTCTATGTATCTTTGGAACGTTTGAGTGGCATTTTTTATCCCAAATGGCATAACGACAAACTTAAAAAGTCCAATTGGCGTTCGCACTGCTGTTTTCGCTATGTCTTTTTCGCACATGCGTATATTGTAATAACCTTTTTTATATCTATTTTGGAAAAAACTGCTTTACCATGTAAGCAGTCGACTATGCTATCGAGGTACGGTATCGGATAGCTATCTGGTTGCGTGTGGGCGTCTAGGGAGCGATAGTCACCGCAGGCTCGCCATCCACCAGTTTTCTTTTTCACTAGATGAACTGGGGCTGCCCAAGGACTGCTTGAAGTACGAATTATACGTAGTTGCAGCAGTTCATTGAATTCGCTTTTAATGACCTTACGTTTTTCTCCGGAGTAACGGCGAAGTGGCTCTGCAATAGGTCGGCAATCCGTTATAATTTGGTGATTGACGTCCATTGATGTTGGTAAGGTGTAAATATTAGACCTTGACGTTGTATTACAAAGTTCCATGTGAAACTCCTCCGTAAGCCCAAACTCAGTGACAGATTTCTGGTACCAAAAGTTTGAATGGTTGAGCTATTTGCTGCAAAAAGCTGAAGGCTATCAAGGGTAAGTGTTGAGTGTTTATGAATGATGTTCAGTGGTACAATGGAGATGACAGAACCGTAGTCAATTATAAAGTTAAGATTGTTTTTGCAATCAAAAATGTGCAGTCTTCGTTCTTTGATGCTTATGTCTTGCTCTACGCTGCCATCAGTTGCATCGATAGACGGCAGCGGGATTGGTTGCCCTGCGTGCCGTCCGTAGGTTTGTTGAATTCGCAGGGAGCTTGACATTTCCTCGATGCTGCACCAAATCGAATATGGTAGTAACATACTTCTGCGTTTTCACGTAGTCGACTTCTGGTTCGTTCGCCGACGCGTTCGGCGCTTGAACAACGGCGTTGGTTCATTGTTGCAGCCATGTTGACTGACATTTCGCTTAGTTTTTGCATAATTTGGTTGAAGGAGGCCGCCAACGCCAATAGTCGTGCTTCAAAGGTGTTTTGCTTGGATATGTTTAGAGCTGAGCAATTGGCTTCGTTGTCTTGCGGAATGGTTGTAGATGCGACTTTGTGTGAAGGTGAATTATCTACAATTCGATCGGCTATCTCGGCGAGATTTTCCAAGTCTGTAGACTTGCACGACAACGATATGCAACGAACGTTGTTGGGCATTCGCTGCAATCACAATGTTGACAGAGCTTCATTAGAGACGTTATTGCCGGCCAGATCACGCATTTCCCTTAACAATTGACTGGGTTTCTTATTGAACCGTTCTATTCCTGTTAGAAGTTTCATCAGCTGCTTCTCCTTGGACTCACTGAAACGAGCAATCAGTTCTTTTTTCAATTTGTCATACTTGCCCGTGTCCGGTGTGTTTCTTGCAACATCTGAAACTTGGCGTAGGGTTTCTGCATTAAGTGCTGTAATTACGGTGTAGTATTTAGAGACATCAGATGTGATACGATTTATATGCAACAAGCCGTCTATTTGCGTGAACCACAGGTCTAGGTCCGATGGCAAAAACTGGGTTAGTCTAATGACACCAACTGCTTCTATCGCGTTGTGTTGGCCCCTTCTCTTGTACCCGCTTCTGCCGGGTTTGCTGACCAGGTTGCGTCCGATTTCGGTGTGCCTTCATCTTTGTGAGGTGAATTCAGTAGTGGCATCGCGATGTAAGGATATGCTGATTGCAGTTGATGTATACAAGTTGTAACTACCAACAAAGTCAACTGCGTAGCAGCTTTGAATTGGCGCTTGTTTATCGTCACGCCGGCGTTTGTGTGTTGGTTGATTATTGTGGAAGGCATTCGCTTAAGTTTCCTTTTTACAGGTGCGCTTATTCTTTGCGAGGTCACCAATTATGTGGGGCTTGTTTCCACACTTTTGTATTTTGCCTATTTATCTCAATTTCTCAGAAAAAACGCTCACCACTTTATTTGTCTTCTTTTTCTTTTCCTTTATTTCATCCGAATCGTTAAATTAGTTCAGTTCGACTTTCTTACATAAAAAAATGTTGTCAGACGGCTCGAGAAACTTAACTAAAAATAGTATATTTAAATTAGGTTGCCACAGTATTTTTAACATAGCGCCATCTGTTGAATAATTAATTAGGCCGGGTCGATTTGTGGCGAGGCAAAAAAATCGCCCATTGCTCTATGAAAATCATATTCTAGAGATCAAAATAAGATACTTTGCCGAAGGAACCATACCTCTGAAACGAATTTTGATGTCCCCCAATTTGAGTCGAACTTTTGGGTAGAGGCAAGTTTTGAAAAATCCCACTTTGACACATTTAGAGTGCTCCAATGGAGTCCAAATGTATGACCGACCCCCACTAACTTTGGACAGCCGATCCACCCATGCCAGTGGCACACCCTGGAACTCCCCTGGGGTCTCCCCATAATCATTTCAAAAATCACCATTTTTGGTGATTTACATGAAAAAATCAGCTAAATTGCTATGTTTTTTCTTTATTTTTATTTATTTATTTATAATAATATCTATTTTTTCTCTTAAGAAATTTATTTAGTCAGAACATATCTAAATGAAAAAAATTAATTTAAGTGATGATCTTAAACTAACAATCGACAATTTTGTTTA
>NW_026089622.1:7580842-7737911 GCF_024586455.1 Bactrocera neohumeralis | reverse complement strand
TTTCTGCCGCCAAACCTAACGGCAGAAATACAACCTCTCGACCAAGGAATTATTCAAAATGTAAAAACAAAATATAGATCAAAAATGATGCTTTCTCTGATAACACACCTTGACGAATGCAACAATGTAAGTGAGTTGTCGAAAAGAATTTCTGTTTTGGATGCTATTCGATGGTTGGTTTCTTCCTGGTACGAATTAGACCCTCTTGTGATAAGAAAATGCTTTCAGCATGCTGGATTTCCTTGCCACGATTTACTGGAATGTCCACGGCAAGAAAATCTGAATTATGGAAGTTTGATAAATCACAACTATCCTGAACAAATTCGAAATGAATTAGTATCGCCCATAGTTGTCGAAAATATGGAAAAATCGATAGATATACATGAACAGGTGGGTGATTCCCATCAAACTATTTTTAAAAACGTGGTAGAGGATTTAAAACACATCTCCCAATTCGCTGTAACAGTGTCGGGAACTGTTCATAATTATTTTGTAGATTCTAGCTACTTTTTTGAAGCAGGATTTTGAGCTTTTTTTACAGCTGATTCCTATAAACCACCCATTTGAGGAGCGCTTGGGGATTTTTTTTTTTTTTGTTTGCAATATCTTATTATTTATTGAATCTGCTATGTATTTTAAAAGCCTAACAATAAGTTATAAAATCTTAAATCTATTTAAAAACTAGACAAGCTCAAGCAAGTGTTTGAGCTGTTTTGGTGATACGTTGCTCCTTAGTACGCAGGCATATCTCTTCTTTTAAGGCGTGTTTGATCGCAGGAATGTACCAAAGCATTAGCCAAAGGGTTTGGGTGATCTCGGAGTTTAGATATATATTTAATTCTGCTGTCTTCTACTTCTTTCTTTACCATAGAAATACCTAGGTCTTTATGGATATTTTCATTACGCATGTACCATGGTGAACACGTGATTGTTTTAAGCATTTTTGATTGGAACCTTTGTATTATATCAATATTAGTTGCACAGGTCGTACCCCACAGTTGAATGCCATACATCCAAATCGGCTTTATGACCGCATTATATAAAAGCACTTTGTTGTCTAGGCTAAGTTTGGAGTTTTTATTTAAAAGCCAATTTAAATTTGCAGCTCTTATCTTCATGCAAGTTATTTTACTAGATATGTGTTTTCTCCATGTAAGTCTTCTATCTAGATGAATACCAAGATAAGTTACTACGTTGGCTTGAGGTACTAAAATATTGTTCATTTTTACTGGTACTTGTACTTTTTTAGGTCTTAGTGAAAACGTAACATGCTTGCATTTTTGTTCATTCACATTTATACGCCAGTTGGCTAGCCATTCTTCGACAGACCTTAAGTGCTCGGCTAATATTCTTGATGCTATTATGTGGCATTTATTACGGCTCACTAAAGCTGTGTCATCCGCAAAAGTTGAGGTCAATATACTATTAGCTGTAGGAAGATCTGCAGTATATATGATGTATAGAGTTGGGCCTAAAACACTACCCTGGGGTACACCAGCCCTTATCTGTCGTTCGTCAGATATGAAATCTCCCACTTTTACCATAAATTGTCTATTTTTTAAATAAGACTCCAATGTTTTATACAATTCTAAAGATAGAATTTTTTTAATCTTATACAAACGGCCTTCATGCCATACCTTATCAAATGCCTGAGCCACGTCTAGAAATAAAGCTGAACAGTACTCTCTGTGCTCAAATGCTTTTCTTATTTCGTTAGTAATTCTATTTACTTGCTCTATCGTGCTATGTTTTTCACGAAACCCGAATTGGTGCGTTGGTATTATATTATTTCGTGGAGGAAAGGAGATGATAGTAACACTTTTTCAA
The DNA here is from genome assembly GCF_024586455.1 of Bactrocera neohumeralis. Lineage (NCBI taxonomy): Eukaryota > Metazoa > Arthropoda > Insecta > Diptera > Tephritidae > Bactrocera > Bactrocera neohumeralis. The sequence goes on along the minus strand of NW_026089622.1, from coordinate 7,736,084 downwards.
ATATTTTAGAAAGGCAGGGTAGAAGACTGATTGGTCTGTATGAAGACGGCTGTGTTAAGTCTTTCCCAGGTTTATCTATCAAGATAATCTGCGACTTTTTCCATGAATTAGGATAGTATCCAAGATTAAGAATTGCACTGAAGAGCAAAGAGAGCACTTCTACAGCAATACTTGGTAACTCAATTAGCATTTCTGGGGTAATATTATCGTGTCCTGGTGACTTTTTGGTTTAAGTTCTTTTATTATTCTAATAATTTTAGTAGGTGAAGTCTTAAAAGACTCGAGTGACTCGTTACCTGGGTTGGGTAAGCTGGACAACTCGAAGTTGTTCTTTGGGCAATTTGGTTGAAATACCTTTTCTAGGTGATTTGCAAAACAATTAGCCTTTTCCTCGTCACTACGAGCCCAATTTCCGCCCATGTCTCGTATAGGCATGTTGGAGTTAGTTGGTGGCTTCAGGAACTTTTGGGCTTTCCAAAGAGAATTTTGCTTGCTTGAAGTTGGACACAGCTTCTTTATATACATTTCGGTATTGGATTCTTCCTCACGTTTAAGCGCTTTTTTTAATTTACGTACAGCTGATTTCAATTGAAGCTGAGTGGAAGGGGAGCGATTTATCTGCCATTCACGCCTTGCACGCCTTTTTTCGTTTACAAGCTTTTCTATTTCTCTGTTAGTAATTTTTCTGGCACCAAGCGGCTTATAGTTTTTGTTTGGTGTTGCTAAGACGGCTGCTTTAGTTATTATATCATTGAGTTCTTCTATGCTTTCGTCAATATCTCTTCCTGTATTTATTTTGTACTCAACATTAATGTGGCTACTCACGTATTTTTTATATTTTAGCCAATTCGTTTTATAAGAAGTTAATCCCACTTTTGGATTAACGAATATGGGTTGTTCACATAACTTTATTAGTACAGGAGAGTGATCAGAAGATAGATCAGTACATGTATCAACTGTTATAAGCGATTTATCAATATTTTTGATTACAGCGAAATCAATTAAATCTGGTATTTTTTTACGATCACTAGGCCAATATGTCGGCTTACCAGGAGATATTACGTCAAGGTTAGTAACAGTGGACAGTATATGGCTGTCAGATTTAAGTCCCCGCAGCGATTTTTTATAGTTATTGTTGTAGCTTGTAATTGCGCTGTGGCATAAGATTCTGATGTGTGGTGATTTAACCGTTTTCTAACCAACACTGCTGTTCCACCATGTGCCTTTGCATCTGGGTGATTTGTAACATAGATTCTAAATCCAGGTATAAAGAAATTGTTTTTATTCGTAGGATGCGTTTCTGACAAAAGCATGACATCTATATTATTTTCATCAAGAAATATAATAAGCTCCAATTTATGTTGGCATTCTATATACAAATATTCAATACAGTCATTTTTTACTTAAAAAAGTTTGCAACATTTGGTTTTGTGATTTGATTATCTCTTGAATCATATTTTGCATTGAAGCCATAAATTGTGTCATACATTGGGTAAGGTTGAAAATCATAGTTTCAACGCTTCCATTTGGTTGGTTTTGGGGCAATTGCATTTGTGCAGTATTGCCTTTCACCACGTTTGCATAGCTTCCTTGTGTAGCATTGTCTTTAGGATTAACTGGTTTTGAAATGTGGACGGGGATTTCAATATTTTCAATAGATGGAATATTCATCATTTGGTTACGACGTGCTTGGATGCCCTGTGACAACTTCAATTTTAGATCTTTGTATACAGGGCAACCCCTGTAGTTAGCAGTGTGGTTTCCTCCACAATTGCTGCATTTTTTATTTAAATCCTCTTTTTTAAGAGTACATTTTGAAGTTGGATGTAGATCACCACATACTACACAGACACTTCGTAGAGTGCAACATGCTTTCGTGTGTCCATACTCTTGGCAGTTTGTACATTGTACTGGACCATTTCTCTTGTGTGGTTCCTCAACGGTGATTCTGCGATGGAGAAGATATTTTAAATTGTAAATCGGGTTTATTTCATTTTTCTTTAATTTGTTAGAATCTGGCATCAATTCTATTTTGAACATTGGTTGTGGGACTTTGTTCCTGTTAAAAATATTTACTACTGATTTAATGCTAAAACCACCTTCTTCTAGTGCTTCTCTAACGTCGTTAGAGTCTACCGAAGACTCTATACCTTTTATGACAACAACTAGGCCTTTTGAGCTCTTCAGTTGGTAAGAGTAGTAATTCTTGTTATTATTTGATAGGAATTTTACAATTTCCATGATACTTTTTTCGGTGTATGTTTGAATTTTTGTTTCATCTATGTTACCTTTTTTCTCAAGGGCACAATGTGGAAATTGTTTGTGCCTATTATATTGCTCATTTTTGAAACAAGCGCATTTGAGCTACGCTCACGCAAATAGATTGGAGGGGGTTTGGCATTCACGACCGTGGTGGTACCCTTTGCTTCGTCGTTAAGCTCTTTGTTTAGTAAGGCAAATCTGTTGCCATTAAGAATTTCTGGCTTTTTGGTGTTTGGTGTGTTTGCTTGAAATTTTTTGGTATTGACCGCTGTTTTAATAGGACTCAATTTCCTTTTTACATTAATGTAGCGATCAATACCAGTCTGAACTGATGGCCCTTTTTTGCTTGGTACATTCTCACCTTGCATTTTATTTTCCTTCGCTGTCCGGGTGCTTGCTGGTACCTGCATAGTGGCTGCTGTCAGTGGATTTGTTGTTGCCCGATTGCTGTTCACTGCTGACTGCGCTTGCTTAGTCTCTCTTACATCTGATCGCTGCGATGACTCATCATCGCCGTTACATTTGTTTTTGCTAGGAGTTACTTTTGTTGGCTCGACAAAACTGAAGTAGGCACTTATGGAATGCCTACGGTTTTGCGGTTGAGGCTGCGAAGCACTCATTATTGGTTGTTTTTGTTTTGTTTTTTGTTTTTATATCGGGTGATTTTTTAAGAGCTTGATAACTTTTTTTAAAAAAAAAACGCATAAAATTTGCAAAATCTCATCGGTTCTTTATTTGAAACGTTAGATTGGTTCATGACATTTACTTTTTGAAGATAATTTCATTTAAATGTTGACCGCGGCTGCGTCTTAGGTGGTCCATTCGGAAAGTCCAATTTTGGGTAACTTTTTCGAGCATTTCGGCCGGAATAGCCCGAATTTCTTCGGAAATGTTGTCTTCCAAAGCTGGAATAGTTGCTGGCTTATTTCTGTAGACTTTAGACTTGACGTAGCCCCACAAAAAATAGTCTAAAGGCGTTAAATCGCATGATCTTTGGTGGCCAACTTACGGGTCCATTTCTTGAGATGAATTGTTCTCCGAAGTTTTCCCTCAAAATGGCCATAGAATCGCGAGCTGTGTGGCATGTAGCGCCATCTTGTTGAAACCACATGTCAACCAAGTTCAGTTCTTCCATTTTTGGCAACAAAAGTTTGTTAGCATCGAACGATAGCGATCGCCATTCACCGTAACGTTGCGTCCAACAGCATCTTTGAAAAATACGGTCCAATGATTCCACCAGCGTACAAACCACACCAAACAGTGCATTTTTCGGGATGCATGGGCAGTTCTTGAACGGCTTCTGGTTGCTCTTCACCCCAAATGCGGCAATTTTGCTTATTTACGTAGCCATTCAACCAGAAATGAGCCTCATCGCTGAACAAAATTTGTCGATAAAAAAGCGGATTTTCTGCCAACTTTTCTAGGGCCCATTCACTGAAAATTCGACGTTGTGGCAGATCGTTCGGCTTCAGTTCTTGCACGAGCTGTATTTTATACGGTTTTACACCAAGATCTTTGCGTAAAATCTTCCATGTGGTCGAATAACACAAACCCAATTGCTGCGAACGGCGACGAATCGACATTTCACGGTCTTCAGCCACACTCTCAGAAACAGACGCAATATTCTCTTCTGTACGCACTGTACGCATTCGTGTGGTTGGTCTAATGTCCAATAAAGTAAACTGAGTGCGAAACTTGGTCACAATCGCATTAATTGTTTGCTCACTTGGTCGATTATGTAGACCATAAATCGGACGTAAAGCGCGAAACACATTTCGAACCGAACACTGATTTTGGTAATAAAATTCAATGATTTGCAAGCGTTGCTCGTTAGTAAGTCTATTCATGATGAAATGTCAAAGCATACTGAGCATCTTTCTCTTTGACACCATGTCTGAAATCCCACGTGATCTGTCAAATACTAATGCATGAAAATCCTAACCTCAAAAAAATCACCCGATATATTTGTTTTGTGCACTATTTGGCACAATTCCGATTTCTTTGGCGCCGCGATTTGAAGGTACCGTTGGAAAGAGGAAGTCCTCCTGATTAAAAAATATGTAGGGTTATAGGTACCGCAAACGCTTAGTTTACGAGATATTCGAACTTAAAGTTCAAAAATTCCCAAAATTCGAGCATTTCAACAAGCTATTTTACCGCATTAAACACACTTTACTCATATTTTTCACTTCAAATTAATTAATTTAAACTATAAACTTTTAAATAAATCCACATTTTACACTTTTAACAGTTTTTTTACCGAAGAAATCTTTATTTTAAAAATTACATTTTACACTCGTAGTGAACATCATGTGTGTGCTAAAATTACGACGAAATGGAGCGCTGCCATGTGATAATAAGGAAATTCGCTGAAATGCCTTTTTTCCCAAAAATTCCTCTATCCATTTATATGGATATGTTCTTTAATTAAATTTAATAAACAAATATGTAATATAATATACTAATATTATATAATAATATTATATAATAATATTTAACCATTTTGTAATGAAAACTCAAACTTTGTTTGAATATTAGTGCAAGATAACCAAAAAATATAACCACTTTATAACGAAACTCAATATATTTTTTTTATTTTAACGCAGAAAGGAGTACTATGCGAAAGTGCTTCAGTGACCCCGGGTATTCGCTCGACCAGGGTTATTTTTTTAAAGCGCGGCCGAAGGCCGCCAATGCAGAAAGGAGTACTACGCGAAAGTACTTCAGTCACCCCGGATATTCGCTCGACCAGGGTTATTTTTTTAAAGCGCGGCCGAAGGCCGCCAACGCAAAAGGTGTACTACGCGAAAGTATTTCAGTCAGCCCGGGTATTCGCTCGACCAAGGTTATTTTTTTAAAGCGCGGCCGAAGGCCGCCAACGCAGAAAGGAGTACTACGCAAAAGTACTACAGTTACCCCGGGTATTCGCTCGACCAGGGTTATTTTTTTAAAGCGCGGCCGAAGGCCGCCAACGCAGAAAGGAGTACTACGCGAAAGTACTTCAGTCACCCCGATATGATATAAATTTTACAATATTATTATAGATTTTTCTTATTTATTTTTATTAAACATAAATCGCATATTATACATATACTTACATATGTATAGTATATATATGTATACATATGTATATATACATATGTATATAAACAAAGAAAAATCGTTAAGAATCCTACAAATTTGGTGTTTGAGATGTGGCAACGCTCGTTTTCCTCATAATTGTAAACAATCTAGCCTTTGCAACGATGAGTGTTCTAAGTGATTTTTAAATTAATAAATATAGATAAAATATTACAAAATAAAAGTGAAATGTGAACTTATTTCAATCTTTAGAATGTATACTTAAATATAACAAGAGAAAAATGTGAAAAAATTTAGAGAAACATAGAGAAATAACATGTTTTCTTAGTGCAAATTTTTGAATTTTGAAACGTGAATATTTCAAAAAATATTAGTTATTTTTACATTATTTTCGGATATTCCTCCTCTGGAGAAGCTACCCTATCCGCACATACCCCATTTATATGGAAATTCGGTTTTTTACCCCGCCGCCAAAGTAATCGGAATCGTGCCCACTATTTGCTAATGTTAATTATTAGAAGTTTGTGTGCACTGTTTTTTATTTGTTTGTTTGTTTTTATTTATTATTATTGTTTGCTTACGAATCACGGAGCGAATTCAAAAAACACGTCCGTACACTTTGAACACTGACAGGGGAATCTCGAATTAATTGCCAACTAATACCTTGGGGAGTATATATTTGTAAAATCTCAGAAGAGACTTGTTTGATAAAATCCACTAACTTCTTTTCAGTGACTTTTTGGATTCCAATGAAAGTTTTACCATTATCGCTCATCAGTCGCGTCGTCCGACGAAGGGAACAAATGCGGTGAGAAAAGCCTCCTTTGTTAGATTCGCACACAGCTCGAGTTGCATTGCTTTTGTCGTAAAACAGACAAAGACAGCCACATAGCCTTTCATTAGGCTGGTGGATCTTAGCATGGACGCCTTTATCTGAAAAGGCCCACCAAAATCGACACCTGTAATTTTGAAAAGCAGAGCGAAGTTCCAGTGTTACGGTGGAAGTGCTACCATAATCTGTGTTCGCAACTTCTGTTTGTGCATAGTGCAGATCTTGTACATGAAAATTCATATATTCTATTTACTATCATTTTTCGATATTCTGGTGCAATTATATTATATTGCGCATAGGCGTTTTTGGCCAAGAATCGGGAGATTCTCTCAACTTTCGGGGGCCATTCCACCAGAGGGTGGAGGTGGGAAGGTGCAGCGGCTTACACCCTCTTGTACCTAAATCGGCAGGATGGTCAGCACTGGCTACGTGACGCCAAGTGGCTGATCCCACTAGGTCAAGTATTTGTGACGAACGATTAACGATCTTCCATGCGTGTGGTGGTTTTCCAACTAAGCTAGAACAATTTCAGAATTGGACCAGATTTGCAATCTGTATTTATTCATGTTTAAGGTGATCGGCACCATGAAAATTAATTTTGCGAGTGGTTAGGCGCCAGAGAGGTCAAGTCGAGGTAGACTTAGCGTTTTTAAAGGAGCCACCTTAGCTTTTGCTACTAACAAGTGGCTTGTGGTGGCGCTATCGCTTTTTGCGCTCAGTGGAACAGTATTCCTTCTCAGAGGTGTCACAGAAGCAGTGTAATTCGACCTTGCGTTGTCGTCGATATCGTCTAAATTGCTCGCGAACTTGTTCGTCCCAGTGTACCATCTAGCCATAATTCTTGTATAAAAATTTTCACTTTTATCGTGTATCGGGAAATTAGGGCACTGGGGCAGATTTTATTGGAGTTTTGTACTACTCTTCCGCCCATTCCCGTAATTCCAAAATTGGCTAATTTTGTAGGCAGTTGTAGCCTATTTTGTACCCTAGACGCTACAAATGATCGTTGAGATCCTTGGTCTATTAAAGTCAAGGTATAGTTTAAACATTTCTACCCGGTGTTCGATGGAGACGACTGCTGTGGGTAGTAGTACCCTACTGTGATTTTCGCTATATAGCGTTTGGGATTTTAACGCCTTTGAGCAGTGTGGTGCTTCTTGGTAGTTTTCTGTATTTGTTGTTGCAACGAAACCTGTTGCTGTTGTACGTTTGCGCTGTTTGCTGGTAAGCTGGAAAAATTTGCTATATGTGGCATTGAATGATGTTGTTTATGGCAATAAACGCAATTAAATTTAGTTTCACAGTCTTTAGGCATGTGCGCATGTGATAAGCAGTTTGTGCTAAGTATGTTTGACTTTACAAAATATTTTCGGTCAAGTATATTTAATTTTTTAAAATTTATTATAAGATTTAAGTTTATGCCCCCCTGTGCATAGTTTGCTTGACGATTGTTTGTACTGTTCAGATGGGAACGTTTGATTTTTGAAGAAGCTTCTATAAGTATTTAAATTGTTGCTGCTTCTGGCTTGGGGTCTTTTGAAGCTTCTAAGGTGCTTAAGGTCATGGGAAATACCTTTTGGCTTAGTTATCTTTTTATCCACCCTTTCGGCGATTGCATACTGGATGGTTAGGAAATCTTTCATTTGTTGCCATGTGGGGCGTTTTTTCCTTGATGACAGAGATTGCTCCCATAGCTATAACGATTTTCTGGTAATGCGGCGGTGCATATATTTACCAGAATTGGATCGTAATTCTCTGTGGGAATGTTTTGTGGATTGAAGTTTCATATAGGTATTCTTCACTTGTTGCTTATCTACCAGTATTCGTTCGTTTTCGTATCTTGATTTCAGAGCTTCCCAAGCCATATGGAAATTGTCGTCATTACGATGACACCAGCTTGACACCAGCTCGACCATTTGTTTTGTATCGGAGATAATACAGCTTTTGCGTATTTGATAATTTTGGAAGGTCATACTTGCTCGATTAAGTTGTGCAGCTCGAATTATTTTCTCCAAGAGTAGATTGAAGAACTCGCACGAAAAGGAGTCGCCCTGTCTGGAAACTCGTTTGGTACGAACGGCTCGAAGAGGTCCTTCCCGATCCTGACGGGTTTTTTGGTGTTGCTCAACGTCAGCTTACACAGCCGTATAAGTTTTGCGGGGATACCAAATTCAGACATCGTGGCATAAAGGCAGCTGCTTTTCGTGCTGTCGAAAGCAGCTTTGAAATCGGCGAAGAGGTGGTGTGTGTCGATTCTCCTTTCACGGGTATCTGGACGGTTGTTGATTTTCCAGGTCTAAAGCCACACTGATAAGGTCCAATCAGTTTGTTGACGGTGGGCTTTAATCTTTCACACAATACGCTCGATAGAACCTTATATGCGATGTTGAGGAGACTAATCCCACGGTAGTTGGCGCAGATTGTGGGGTCACCTTTCTTATGGATTGGGCATAGCACACTTAAATTCTAATCGTTGGACATGCTTTCGTCCGACCATATTTTACAAAGAAGCTGATGCATGCTCCTTATCAGTTCTTCGCCGTCGTGTGTGAATAGCTCGGCCGGCAATCCATCGGCCCCCGCCGCTTTGTTGTTCTTCAGACAGGTAATTGCTATTCGAACTTCTTCATGGTCGGACAATGGAGCGTCTGCTCCATCGTCATCGATTGGGGAAACGGCTTCGCCTTCTCCTGGCGTTGTACTTTCACTGCCATTCAGCAGGCTGGAGAAGTGTTCCCTACATAACTTTAGTATGCTCTAGGTATGAGTCGCTAGATACCCTCTGGGGTTCTACAAGAATATGCTTCGATCTTAAAACCTTTTGTTTGTCGCCGATTCTTTTTGTAGAATTTTCGAACATGACCTCTGTCGGCCAGATTCTCAAGCTCTTCATACTCACGCATTTCGGCCTCTCTCTTTTTCTGTCTTCAAATGCACTTCGCTTGCTTCTTCAAGTCTCGCTATTTATGCCATCCCGCACGTATTGATGATGTCGATTTTACCGTTGCAAGGTAGGCAGTCTCTCCGATGCGACACGGCACTTCTCATCGTACCAGCTGTTCTTTTGCATTTTCATAAAACCTATGGTTTCGGTTGCAGCTGTACGTAAGGAGTTTGAAATGCCGTCCCACAGTTCCCTTATACCGAGTTGTTGACGAGTGCTTTCAGAGAGCAGGAGTGCAAGCCGAGTAGTAAATCGATCGGCAGACTGTTGTGATTGCAGGTTCTCAACATCGAGCCTTCCTTGCGTTTGCTGACGTGCATTTTTTGCTGCACAGAGGCGGGTGCGAATCGTGGCTGCAACAACTTAGTGGTCCGAGTCGATGTTAAGACATCGGAGCGTACGCACGTCTAGAACACTGGAGACATGTCTTCCGTCTATCACAACATGATTGATCTGGTTGGTGGTTTTTCGTTCCAGAAACAGCCGGGAAGCTTGATGAATTTTCTTATGGTGAAATCCAGTACTACAGATAATCATATTTCGGGCCCTGGCTAAATCGATCAGCCTCAAACCATGTGGGGATGCTTCCTCGTGGATACTTAATTTACCGACCGTAGTGCCAAAGATACCTTTCTTGCCCACCCTCGCGTTAAAATCACAGCTGTCATATGAGGCATCTTTGGCCACATCCTCCTTCTCTTCCGTCGGGCCTCAAATCGTAATCCTTATTTAGTTTGCATTGGTCGTCATCAGAAGGGGTGTTTCTCTTCCAGGCTTTTTGTTCCTTTTCATTTGGGGCGTTTTTTACGTGGCATTTCGCAAACAACATTGTCGAGGGGATGTTTCGCCTTTTCATTTCAGCTCGTCTTCAAACGGATGTCCTTAGGCTGCCCAGAGGATACTTGGTCAAAGACCGCAAGTCGTGAGCCATATGTAAAAGAATCGTTTCTAGCCACTCCCAAGAGAACTTTCCTCACTTGCGTGAACTTCTACACATGATTCCATCCATCCAAGCAAAATAAACAAATGCTTACACAGGACATACATAGATAATAGGTTGTCAAAAAAGTCTTGCGGTATTTTCGCCAGTTTTATTCGTTGCATCGGGTCATGCTGTACCTTTTTGGAAACCTCATTTCACGCGCTAACATGCGCTTGATTGATTGTCGTTTCTTTTAAGTCGTTCGTGAGTTATAGCGTCGCAAACATGGAGCAAAATAAAGAGAAAATACGGCATATTTTACAGTACTACTACGATATAGGCAAAAATGCAGCTCAAGCCGCCAATAAAATTTGTGAAGTTGATGGACCCGATACAGTTTCCATTTCCACCGCACAACGATGGTTTCAACGTTCTCGTTCTGGTGTAGAGGTGGTGGATGCGCCACGGTCCGGAAGGCCTGTCGTCGAAAATTGCGATAAAATCGCTGAATTGGTCGAAAGAGACCGGCATAGTAGCAGCCGTAGCATCGGTCAAGAGCTGGGCATGAGTCATCAAAAATTCATTTCAATTTGTAGTCTCTATCAGACCTTACCGCTGGTGGGGGAAATGAGTCTTTCACTGAGCTGAGAATTATTCATTCTAATTTTTATTTTCAAATTTCAAAACTTTATATACTATTTTTCAGAATATTCTAAATAACTAAATACATGTGCATATGTGTATGTTTATTTGTACATATGTATGTTGCGTATTGTTTTAACATATGTTATGTGGCCTTGGGTTTGTTTTCATGTACAAGCAGTTGCTTAAATGTATTCTGAGAACCCATCATATGCAAACATCTTATCCTTAGTAATTATGTTTGTGTTATTGTCTGTTGAATGCTATTGTTTTGCATGGCAATGGATATGTGTATGTATGTGCAACATATTTTAACATAAATATCTAATATTAGTGGACTGTATGCTTTATATATTTAGAATTACATATTTCCTATCTTTCTTTATTCATTATGTAAAATATATAAAAGTTCGAAATATATTATTGTAGTCTGTCCGTTGGTAGCAACGAACATGTTCAATTTTGAACATTATCCCGGGCGGCAAAAGTGACTTCTGGAAAAAGTGACCACAGCTTGTGATCCTGTCATGTTCGTCAACTAAGTGACGTTCACAATGACTATGCGCCTTCCCGCATTCCTTCAAATTCGTTACAAGGGTATCCTGTCGACATTTCCTCTTTCACATCGGACGACCTTTGATGTGACGCTTCTTTTTTTGTACCTTAGTATTTTCCTCCTGACTGCTTTCGTCTTTCGGTGATTGTTGTATGTGATTTGTTGGCAGACATCCCATCCGTTTCTTCTTTTTGGCTTTTGGATTTACTATTGCTAGGGTTAGATGAAGTATAAGGAGTTGTCGTAACATTTCTGATGTTATCTTTATGTGTAGTTCTCCTTTTCGTTGTCAAAATCGTGTCCTCAAGGTTCTCTTTAACTGTATGTTGAACGTATCTTTTGCTGAATTTATCTCGCCTGTCGGTTTTCTCGTACATTGTTTGCTCTGGTGTGAAGTTTTTGTAAGTCTGGTTTGGTTGTATTGTTTTACAGCCTACGTGGCGTCACTGTTTGCTCTGGTGTGAAGTTTTTGTAAGTCTGGTTTGGTTGTATTGTTTTACAGACTACGTGGCTTCAATTGGATATTCCAAGCGTAGCCAGGTCCTTCTCCACCTGGTCCTTCCAACGGAGTGGAGGCCTTCCTCTTCCTCTGCTTCTCCCGGCGCGTACTGCGTCGAAAACTTTCAGAGCTGGAGTGTTTTCATCCATTCGGACAACATGACCTAGCCAGCGTAGCCGCTGTCTTTTAATTCGCTGAACTATGTCAATGTCGTCATATATCTCGTACAGCTCTTCGTTCCATCGAATGCGATATTCGGCGTGGCCAATAGGCAAAGCACAATAAATCTTTCGCAGAACTTTTCTCTCGAAAACTCGCAACGTCGGCTCATCAGTTGTTGTCATCGTCCAAGCCTCTGCGCCATATAGCAGGACGGGAATTATGAGTGACTTATAGAGTTTGGTTTTTGTTCGTCGAGAGAGGACCTTACTTCTCAATTGCCTGCTCAGTCCGAAGTAGCACCTGTTGGCAAGAGTTATCCTGCGTTGGATTTCCAGGCTTACATTGTTGGTGGTGTTTACGCTGGTTCCCAGATAGACGAAATTATCTACCACTTCAAAGTTATGACTGTCAACAGTGACGTGAGAGCCAAGTCGCGTGTGCGACGACTGTTTGTTTGATGACAGGAGATATTTCGTCTTGCCCTCGTTCACTGCCAGACCCATCTGCTTTGCTTCCTTGTCCAGTCTGGAGAAAACATAACTAACCGCGCGGGTGTTGAGGCCGATGATATTAATATCTCTTATAGAAGATGGTACCTTCTCTATTTAGTTCTGCAGCTCGAACTATTTTCACCAGAAGCGGGTTAAAGAAGTCGCACGATAGGGATGCGCCTTGTCTGAAACCTCGTTTGGTATCGAACGGCTCGGAGGGGTCCTTCCCGATCCTGACGGAGCTTTTTGTGTTGCTCAACGTCAGTTTACACAGCCGTATTAGTTTTGCGGGGATACCAAATTCAGACATCGCGGCATAAAGGCGGCAAAAAAAGCTTTGAAATCGACGAAGAGGTGGTGTGTGTATTTTCCAAGATTTGGCGCATAGTGAATATCTGGTCGGTTGTTGATTTTCCAGGTCTAAAGCCACACTGATAAGGCCCATACAGTTTTTTGACAGTGGGCTTTAATCTTTCACACAATACGCTCGATAGAACCTTATATGCGATGTTGAGGAGGCTTATCCCACGGTAGTTGGCGCAGATTGTGGGGTCTCCCTTTTTGTGGATTGGGCATAGCACACTTATTACATATTTTACAAAGAAGCTAATGCATGCTCCTTATCAGTTCTTCGCCGCCGTGTTTGAATAGCTCGGCCGGCAATCCATCGGCCCCCACCGCTTTGTTGTTCTTCAGACGAGTAATTGCTGTTCGAACTTCTTCATGGTCGGGCAATGGAACCTGTGCTCCATCGTCATCGTTTGGTGAATCGGGTTCGCCTTCTCCTGGCGTTGTGCATTCACTGCCATTCAGCAGGCTGGAGAAGTGTTCCCTCCATAATTTAAGTATGCTCTAGGCATCGGTGACTAGATCACCTTTGGGGGTTCTACAAGATTATGCCCCGGTTCCTTCTGTAAGCTGCCGCATTTTTTCGTAGAATTTTCGAGCAATACCCCGGTCGGCCAGCTTATCAAGCTCTTCATACTCACGCATTTCGGCCTCTCTCTTTTTCTGTCTGAAAATGTGCCTCGATAGCTTCTTCAAGTCTCGCTATTTATGCCATCCCGCACGTGTTGTGGTCGATCGTAACGTTGCGAGGTAGTCAGTCTGTTTTCTCTCCGCTGCGACACGGCACTCCCCGTCGTAACAGCTGTTCTTTTGCACTTTCCGAAAACCAATGGTTTCAGTTGCAGCTGTACGTAAGGAGTTTGAAATCCCGTCCCACAGTTCCCTTATACCGAGTTGTTGACGAGTGTTCTCAGAGAGCAGGAGTGCAAGCCGAGTAGAAAATCGTTTGGCTGTCTGTTGCGATTGCAGTTTCTCGACGTGGAACCTTCCTTGTATTTGGTGGCGTGCGTTTTTTGCTGCACAGAGGCGGATGCGGATCTTGGCTGCAACAAGATAGGTGGTCCGAGTTGATGTTAGGACCTCAGAGCGTACGCACATCTAAACCACTGCAGACGTGTCTTCCGTCTATCACAACATGATCGATCTGGTTGGTGGTTTTGCGATCCGGAGACAGCCAGGTTTCTTGATGTATCTTCTTATACTGGAACCTAGTACTACAGATAACCATATTTCGGGCCCCGGCGAAGCCGGTCAGCCTCAACCCATTTGGGGATGTTTCCTGGTGGAGGCTGAATTTACCGACTGTAAAGCGCGCTCCAAGCGCTCATAGAAGGCATCTTTGGTCACATCGTCCTTCTCATCCGTCGGAGCGTGGGCGCAGATCAGCGATATGTTGAAGAACCTCGCTTTGATGCGGATTGTGGCTAGACGTTCATTCACCGGAGTGAATGACAGTACTCGGCGACGGAGTCTCTCTCCCACCACGAATCCCACACCAAACTTGCGCTCCTTTATATGGCCACTGTAGTAAATGCCACAAGGACCTACTCGTCTCTGTCCTTGTCCCGTCCATCGCATTTCGTGGACGGCGGTGATGTCAGCCTTTATTTGCACGAGCACATCAACCAGCTGGGCAGCGGCACCTTCCCAATTAAGGGACCGAACATTCCAGGTGCATGCCCTCAAATCGTAGTCCTTATTTCGTTTGTGATGGTCGTCATCAAAAGGGGGGGTCTCTCATCCGAGGCTGTCGTTTAGTTTTCGTTGGTACTGTTTTTTACGTGGCGGGTCCCAAACTCAGCGCACAACCCTATGTAGGGGTATTTCGCCTTCTCACTTTAGCTCGCCTTTAAACGGATGTTCTTAGGCTACCCAGAGGATACTTGGTCAAAGACCGAAAGTCGTGAGCTGCTTGAGTCATATGCAAAAGAATCGTTTCTGGCCACTCCCAAGTGATTAGCGATCAGAGACTTTCCTCACTTGCGTGAACTTCTACACATGACTCCATCCTCCAATTATTAATTAACTTGCTTAATAAAAAAACATTGTGACTCAAATCCTACAGACAGAAGTACAAAACATAATTCAATCCTTCCTAACAATAGTTAAAATCCTGACTTTATAGACCAGACAATAGATGAACGATATAGAAATTACATAAATGAAATGGACAAAATCCCCTATGTATGCTTAGGAGCGTTATCCTGCATAAAAGTCCATCGAAGGGGCATGCAACTGAAAGCAAATGGTTTAATTTCGTTCGTCGATATGTATGCAAGTACATACAAAGTGTGTTCCAAAAAAAAAAACAGGCCTTTAGAATATAGCGCCCTCTGGTGGCGCCATCTATATGTCTGGTGCGTTAGAATCTGTTATCTTCATCGATTGTCCACTGAGAATTTCATGACATTTCATTGATTGGAAATTAAGTTATTTCGTTTTAAGTGTCAGTATGCTTGTGCTATCTGTGAAAATGAGCTTCGAACAAAGAGCCAACTTTAAATACCAACATACCACAACACTAAGCCTACCGACAATTCTTATATACTTATTCCTACCTCGCGCAGTCAAATCGACAGGTAATTAAAAGAAGTTATCGATTTTATAATTCAAATCAGATAACTGTTTATTTATTGCTAAATGTGTATTAAATAAAAAAATTTCATGAAGTTTCGTCCAAATTTTTTTCGGCTAACTTTTCTACACTGTCAAAGTAATGTAATTTGATTTATACAGTTTGCTTGAAAATCTAGCCATTTTATCTTTTCTTTCTTTGGCTAACTGTGGCAATTCTCTTTTGTTGCCACGATATGATGCACTCGTGAAAAAATTATCCGTTTCGTCAGCATCCTGTAAAAAGATCCATCAGGTTTAGGAAAACGAACTCCCCAAGGGTCATTGAACAGTCTCTCCGTTCATTCTTTCCCAAATAGGGTAACCCACTTATTATGTACTGACTATTTACGTCACACGCCAACCAGAACTCTGTTCCAAATTTGTACATCTAGTCTTCGACAAAAACAACTGCTCGTCAACAGCAATATATGCACCAGGTTTATAATAATTTTGTGAGTTTTCAATAAATCGATTCCATATTTATTGGCTTGTAAACGCTGACTTCTTTCGCTCTTCTTATCAAATCGTGTAAACTTTATAGTTTCAGTAAAGTCGTTTCGGCTCATTGTTTTCGAAAAAAAGCGGGACCCCAATTTTTATTCGACAAATAAGACATATCCAAATTTTTTGCCTCATATGCGCCACGAGCAAATAGCAAAGCAATGAATGCATCTACTTTTAATGCTTTTAGCTCCCACTTAGTCCCTAACACTATAAATGTTTCTTCTTCTGTACATTTTATAATATGATGCATTATACGCTGATCAATGATAAGAGTAAATGCCGTCTTCATTTTTCTATTGAAACCGGCGCTGAGATAATTACAACACATTTTACTCTGAGACAACTGTATAATATTTTCACACTGGTCTTACTAACCTACCTAGGTAGGCAGGTCACATAACAAATTTTTCTTGGAAAATGGAAAATAATAACTAAAACTGAATAATGAAGAAAATATTATATGCATATTCCAATAATTTTCATACAGTTTGATAACGATGTTATAACATTTAAAAATGTGAAAGTTTTACAAAAGTTTGAAAACAGTCAATTTTATCGGTACTGGTAGGTATAGTGTTAATATAACTATTTGTGCAAAATTGTATCTCGATATTCATTGGTGCTTGATTTTTGTACTGGAAAGCGAGATGCAATTTATATTTGTATTTTATGAAAAGTATGTGCGTTTCCATATAGAACCATATGGGCGTTCAGTTACGCCCATCTGGAGATAAATGACTTTGTTTAAAAGTTATCGGTGCCACGCGCAGCACTTCAGTTTAGTACCGGCTCCTATACTTTCAGTTAACTTTATACCGTATTTACATACATACATATATGGGTTAATATATGTATTAGTTATATTAACGAAATTCGTAAAACATATCTTGTGTGTGTTTTTTTGCCAAAAGTGGATAAAATCTGATGAACACCATACAACATAATACAACATGTACATATATACATATGTATATATTAGGTATGCAAGATTTTCAAACATTCTGCTGATTTTACTCGTATTCATATCAATACGTGAGATTTCTTAATAAAACATTGTCAATGGCCTTTTTGGTAATAAAGAATAGTGAAGCTAAAACTTAATAAAATCTGTTCAACATTACCCCTTCCTTCTGCAGGACTAAAGAAATCCCTGTGTGTCTTTCAGTGCTGCAGTTAGAACGTTATACGCGCACATAACGAAATTTCAGCTCGGGGTAGTATTGAACCGATTTACACATTTTTAGCATAAACACATATTATTACCAGTAAAAGATGGTCTTGGAATTGTAATAATATTACTCCTATACTGACAGATATACCATATTTAGTGTAAAGCAATCTGCACGTTCGAAAATATTTAGATTTATTAGGAATATGGGGGCTTATACTATGTTCGGACCGACATTGAAAACATGTTTTCGTGGGAAAAAATGGTTTTCGCACGAAAACTTGTGTTTTCGTCCATGTAAAATCTGTCAAACGAAAACACAGTTTTCGCTGAAAACTACTTGAAAACTTACATTCCACTCATTATAATCGGTGCCTGCTCTAGTTTAATCGATTTTTTTTTGGAAGAAATATTTTGCCGGCCCTAAATTGTAACTTGATATTTGTTTACATTCCGTATAAAAATACAGCTGTCACTTGATATTAATTTCAAAAAATGGAAAAACAAAAATATAAGAAAAGAAGCTGTTGGAGTGATAGGGTAGAAGCCCTACTAATTAAATTGTGGCAGAGCAAAATAAGTGCTTTTCGCGGTCCTAGGAAAAACAACCACATAGTGGAGGAAATGGCAATGGAGTTGCAGCAACAAGGTGTGCATTTCACGGCGAGTGAAATAAAATCGAAAATGCACAATCTTTCACAGAGATATAGGTATGTAATTAAATAAAAGTAAGGAGAAATAGCGTTTTTACATATATATCATGTTTTACAGGAAAGAGAAGACAGCAGTTGGGTCAACTGGCGGTTCTCCCTCGCAGTGGCCACTTTATGATAAAATGAGAGCCGTACTGTCGCCGCACGTCAGTTACAACACCGAGGGCTTAGTGGAGGAAAGTTTTCAAAGTAAGAAACATTTGTTTTGTAATTCAATATATTATATATATTTACATACATATATAATTACATTTTTAAAAAGGTTCTACTAACTCCGAACCACTCCAAATTTCGGTGTAAACGGCTGCGTCTTCTACATTTGTTGCTGCATCTCCATAGTCATCACCGGTTTGCCTACCATCGCCCTCAGCGATGTCGATGTCGCCAACCGATACTTCTTCGCTACCAGTACCGTCTCCCGAGCCGAGTGATTCTATTAATAAAATAAGGAATCATTTTCAGAGCACCATATTAAAAAAATTTGAACAAATTGAAAAACAGCTCGAGAAAGCAAGTCAGGAATACATTGAAACCAGTAAAGAAATTAAGGACTTAACAAAAAGAATGGTTGAAAACGACAATAAAAAAACCGAAATGATGGAACAATATATAAAAGATTCTAAAGAAACAAATGAACGATTACTTCAATTTCTAAATAAATAAAAAAAATTAATGAATATAATTGTTTTCTGTTTAATAATATATGTTTAACGTTGATATGTATTAGTTTTTATATGGAAAATAAAATTGAATTTTGTTTTGTGCGTACAACTTTATCTTTGACTTAATGTACATATATTTAATTGTGTAAAATGTAGATATTGCGATACAATATGCACAAGTACTTACCAAAATATGTACAAAGTGCTGTCCGAATCATTTCTCCATTAATTGGGTCGTCAGATGCATACGAAATATCACACGGATTCTGGCGTCTAGTCTCCAACTCTTCCAAAGCGTGTACCCATTTAGCGTTTAGCGTGTCGTTGTTATCATTTAACAAGTAAGGAAGGGCTAAGTTCGGGTGTCACCGAACATTTTATACTCTCGCATGATAAAGTGATAATCGAGATTTCATTATCAGTCATTTACATATTTCTCAAATACCGTATTTGTGTAAAGTTTTATTCCGCTATCATCATTGGTTCCTAATGTATATATTATACAGAGAAGGCATCAGCGTTATTTCGTACATGTCATCAGGGTGTTAAGAAAATATTATATAACGAATTTCATTGAAATCGGTGAAGTAATTCCTGAGATATGGTTTTTGGTCCATAAGTGGGCGACGCCACGTCCATTTTCAATTAAAAAAAAGCATAGGCGCAGTTTCCTTCCGCCATTTTTTCCGTACAATTTAGTGCTTCTGACATTTTTTGTTAGTCGGTTAACGCACTTTTAGTGATTTTCAACATAACCTATGTATGGGAGGTGGGCGTGGTTATTATCCTATTTCTTCCATTTTTGAACTGTATATGGAAATACCTGAAGAAAACGACTCTATAGAGTTTGGTTGGCATAGCTATAGTAGTTTCCGAGATATGTACAAAAAACTTAGTAGGGGGCGGGGCCACGCCCACTTTTCCAAAAAAATTACGTCCAAATATGCCCCTCCCTAGTGCAACCCTTTGTGCCAAATTTCACTTTAATTGGCAGTTCGCCAATTTGCCCATCTTCGAACTTAACCTTCTTATGGAGCCAAGAAATACATGTACAAAGTTTCATCATGATAACTCAATTTTTATTCAAGTTACAGCTTGCACGGACGGACGGACGGACAGACAGACATCCGGATTTCAACTCTATTCGTCACCCTGATCACTTTCGTATATATAACCCTATATATAATCCTATATCTGACTCTTTTAATTTTAGGACTTACAAACAATCGTTTGTGAACAAAACTATAATACTCTCCTTAGCAACTTTGTTGCGAGAGTATAAAAAATCGTAAAGGACGCAACATGCTTTTATTATGGAGTTGGCGTTCTGTACAGAGTTGTCAATTCCTTTTCCAATGGGCGTAGTTAAATACCTTCTCACCATTATTTTGATTTACGCTAAATGGATACGGTTTCATTAGTTGTTTGCTAAATCGAAAAGCCGAATCCCCAATAATGAATACTGGCACATTTACGCCTGAAATTTCTCTAGACATTGCGCTTAGTAAAGGACAACTATCCATTTCTTTTTTAAGTGATGACGTCTCATACGACTTCCTACGTTTATGTAAGTAAAACAGTATCTGAAAATACATTGTAAATATTACTTATGTACTTATATGTAGACCCTGGTAGCTAGTGTGTATTTACTCAAGTTAGTTTAATATTTCATATTACTCTAATAAATAATAATAATAATAATAATATATGTATATTGAGTTTTTAGACTTTACTTAGCATCAACTAATGCCATTAAAACGGTGGAATACCACCTTTATAATTATAATAATCCACAGCTTCGTCAGATGATGGATGAATCTCAATGTGGCATCCGTCTGTAAACAATTATTAGAACATTAGCGCAAATTTAAGATTTTATAACCAATATTTACCAATTGCTCCTAAGCATTGTGGGAATCCAATTACCTCGAAACCAGTCACCAATGCGGTTACATTTTCTCTGTTTAGAGGCAACATTTTAAAAGAGGATGGCTGCAGTAATCTCCAGATTTCGGTGCAAAATTCCAGTAAAATTTCGCAAACCGTAGATTTTCCTACACCGAACATGTTGGCGATACTACGATACTCTGCAGATTACCCTAAAGCAAATAATGTTATAGCCACTCTTTTCTCGATAGGAATAGCTTTTTGGTAATTTGTATCCATTTTTTGTAACGGGCGGAGGATGTCACTTAATTTATCAAAGGAACTTCGGTCCATGCGAAAGTTCTCTTTAAAAAAAGCAGATCCGTTTCGTTGGCAATCGTGTTCCCAAAACTGATTCTTACGTTGCTGGAATTAATAATATATGATTGAAAACTTTTGCATCAGTAGGAACGTATACACACTTTTGTCCAACATGAATTAATCGGCATCCCAAGGTTCTTTATAAAATCTAATACGATTAGATGTTGTTTCTTTAACTCGGTTTTTTTTTGCCAAGGCATGGTGCTGAGTAGTAAGACATCCCAATAGTTCTCTTGAGGAATTGTCGATGAGCAGGATATTTATTTGGCTTCTCAAAGCCAATGCTTTCGCAATTAACATCTTTTTCTCAGATTTCTAAAAAACACGATCTTTAGTAATAATTAAAGCAAATATTAATGACTTCAAAACTTACCATTCTTGTTACTCAAATGTAAACAAACAAATAAATTTGAGAGCTGTCAGTGAAAACTCAGCGAAAACACAAATTGTCGGTCCGAACGACTTACGTTCCACAACATACAAATGTATTTTCAAAATGTTTTCAATGTCGGTCCGAACAAGTATTAAAGAATTATTTAGCCGATGTGACCGATTTTTGAAGCTGCAATAAGAAGGTTGCAAGGTTTAAGTCCAACAATTTGATTGGTATTTAAAACGTTGAGGACGGCGCAGCTTTTAGTAGTAGTGGTAGTTTTTAAAAAAGAAACCCACAAATATTAATAAATATATTTAAAAATTTGTTTTGATACCAAATAGTTTTATTTCATTTAACAAAAATTAGTACTGAATCAAAGCCAGCGTGACACGAGATGAAACCTTAGAAGGTCACGCCGTCCTCAACGTGTTAAATTAATGTTATGACCCATAATAAAGTTTGAAATTGATCGAATAGTTCCTGAGCTGTATCATGTAGGATGTGAAATTGAATGATTTTGACATTTTTAATTAGTGAGTTATCGCATGTTACGAATAGTAATACGACATACTTAACATTAGCAAATATTTACATTTTAATTTTTATTTTAATATATTTGTATAGCAAGCACTTCATTGCTTAATACACCCCCAATACTCTATGTGCCTGAAAGGAACTGGAGAATACCGGAAACCGAACCTGTTGGCCAAATTATTACTAGAATACGTGCTGAAGATCCAGAAAACGATGACATGGTTTTTGGCCTTGAACCACATTTTCTATCTAATTTTAACAATAATAATGATAAGGAAAATTTACCTTTTCGTATAGATTCAGTCAGAGGAATAGTTTACTTGAACGAAAGTTTGATTGGGAGAGTAAGTTCTTATGTACAGTATAAGTGCTATATTTGTTCTTTTTCATGTATCATCTTTACAATATTGCAACTAATGAACTCAAAGAAACGTTTAACACATCTTTGTATTTCAGGGTGGCGAAAACTTTTTTCTATATATCACTGTAACAGATGGAGACTTAACTGCTAAAAATGAAGTATTTGTTAACATCCTCGCTAAGGAGAACGATACCTCGTCTAATTTTCGCGCGCCGCCATCAGTTACGAATGTTGTACAAAATATTTCTCAAATACTACCACCTTTTGACACCTTACCAGGAGTACAGTCAGTACGAAATAAATATTCGAAAGAACGTCCAACCAATCACATACCTTTAAATTTCGATTCCAATCAAGGTTTATTTGAACTAAATCATAAGCATAAATTTCTACGCCCGCTTAATAGCAATAACAATGAACAAACACGACCAACAGGTCGTTTGAAATTGACGCCAATAACTACTATACAACATGAATACAAACACAATCAAAACGACTCAATTTTACATTTAAATAAAACTCAATCTGCCATCACTGTCAATGATGATTCCATAAAAATATTAAAAGATAAGATCTCATACGATGAAAGTTTGAGTACTAATTATTCGACAAAAACAATCGTGCTTCCAATTATATTTACTTCTTCATGCATATTTTTGGTAGCTATTGTCATTTTTGGTTTTCTATATCGAAAACATTTGTGCGCCATTAGTAAAAAATTAAAAAAAAAATCTAAAGAGGAAATGTTTAAGAAATCTAATCAAGACAATCTAAGTAACAATTTAGCTGACAATGGCAGAAATTCAATGGTAATGCAACATTGGAATGGCCCTACTGCCTACAACAATCGCTACGTGCCATGGGAGAGAGATCCTCAACAGAATGGATTGGTAAGAATATTCAATAGTATTTTACATACTTGTACAAAATTCTCTTACTAATGATAACACCATACTTTTGTGTACACAAAAAAATAGGTAACATCACAACTGTCGTCAAATGCCACCAACGGAGCTATACACGATGACGATACTAATGTGACAAATAACATTAATGAACTACAAAGTATTACTGATAATGTTATTGGTTTTTCGATAAATGCCTCCCAAAATGCAGTTGATAACTCAACCTTTAATATGAATGGCAAATGTTGTTGGGAGTTCCCGAGGCACCGACTTAAATTCTTCAATATTTTGGGTGAAGGTGCATTTGGTCAAGTTTGGCGTTGTGAAGCAAACGACATTGATGGTAAATGCAAAAATTAAACCTTCTGATTTTGCAAGTAGATTCGTTAATTTTACAGTTATATGTACATAAATGGTGTGGCAATAAAACAGTGAAGCGCTTTACCTAGCCCGCGGGCGGCCGACTTTATTGCTCTCTCACAGATTCGCTCACACGTATTGTGGAAAATTAATGTGCATTTGAAAATCACTTGATCAACGACTGTTGACTGCTACGCATGTAATTTGTATGTGCGCGCTGATTAACAATTTTACTATGTTTAATATTGAGTGGGAAAACAAGTTTTTAAGTTATACTTCTTATACGAGTTCGGAAAAAATTGCGATAGATTCAGGTAGCGCAACCTTGCTCAATATGAATCTACGCAACCTTGTCTGCGAAGATGTTCGAGCAGCAAGCGAAGCGGTGACAATCGGCGATCGTTTGTTCGTTCGTTTCTTTCGGCACAGCTCGGCTTTTCTACCAACAACACAATGTTGCCATGCTTATGCTCTTGTTGTTTTTGTAGAACAATGTTTCAATTTTTGGTTGGTGACATATTCAATTAAAAAATCAATTCCGTTGGGATTCGAACCTACGCACCTCCTACGTGCTCATCGTAACTTTTGAAACGCTTACCACCTAGACCACCTTTGACACTTGAATTGCATTGTCCTAATTATGGTTTGGTTATGCATGAAAGAAATATACAATGGATCGCCGATTGTTACCTCTTTCCTTGCTGCTGCTGCGCATATGTATGTTTGTGTGCTTGTTCCTTATTGAAGTTATACTGCTTTTTCTTTTCATTGTCTTTCATTTCTGCGAATTCTCAACTATTTTATGTGACCTTTTGTTGAAATACCCTGCGTTGGCCGTTGAAAAATTAAAGCTATACTTTACAGGATTATTTCTGTAGTTAGTCTTCATTTACATTTTTTGAAAATCGACCCGCGATGACTAGGTATATCGTTTTATCTGACAGCGTGAGGTTTAAGAAGTTCATTTCTAATTTTGTCTTGTGGCATATTAGAAATGATGTTTCTTCGAAAATCGATCGCTTACAAGGATAAAACGACTTCTGAGTGGTGATTTTAATGAATAAATTCCTTTTGGTTGAAATGCTCTGCGTTGGCCGTTGAAAAGTTAGGACTATACTTCTCAGGATCATTCATTCCTTTCATTTCTTAAAAGAAATTAATGACCTTTAGAAATATGCATATTTGCATTATTTCGTTGTCATTTCCATATTCGTAGCAATGGAATTTCTATGGCATAAGTAAAGTAATGGCCGCCGATTGTCACCCCTTGCCGCTGTAGCAGCTTCGCCTACAAACATGTGTAAATATGTATGTATGTATACGTATGATCGTGAATACATATCGATTTTTGCGAGAAGCACCAGAAAGTTGTGAAATTTATGATTTTTATACTCTCGCAACAAAGTTGCTAAGGAGAGTATTATAGTTTTGTTCACATAACGGTTGTCTGTGAGTCCTAAAACTAAAAGAGTCAGATATAGGGTTATATATACCTTATGATCAGGGTGACGAGTAGAGTTGAAATCCGGATGTCTGTCTGTCCGTCCGTCCGTTTGTCCGTCCGTGCAAGCTGTAACTTGAGTAAAAATTGAGATATTATGATGAAACTTAGTACACGTATTCCTTGGCTCCATGAGAAGGTCAAGTTCGAAGATGGGCAAAATCGGCTCACTGCCACGCCCACAAAATGGCGGAAACCGAAAACTTATAAAGTGTCATAACTAAGCCATAAATAAAGATATTAAAGAGAAATTTGACACAAAGGATCGCATTAGGGAGGGGCATAATTGGACGTAATGTTTTTGGAAAAGTGGGCGTGGCCCCGCCCCTACTAAGTTTTTTGTACATATCTCGGAAACTACCATAGCTATGTCAACCAAACTCTATGGAGTCGTTTCCTTCTAAAAGTGCGTTAACCGACTAACAAAAAACGTCAGAAACACTAAATTTTACGGAAGAAATGGCAGAAGAAAGCTGCACCCATGCTGTTTTTTTTTAATTGAAAATGGGCATGGCGTCGCCCACTTATGGACCAAAAACCATATCTCATTAACTACTTCACCGATTTCAATGAAATTCGGTATATAATCTTTTCTTAACACCCTGATGACATGTACGAAATATGGGTGAAATCGGTTTACAACCACGCCTTCTTCCAATATAACGCTATTTTGAATTCCATCTGATGCTTTCTCTGTATAATATATACATTAGGAACCAATGATGATAGCGGAATAAAACTTTACACAAATAGGGTATTTGAAAAATATGTAAATGACGTATAATGAAATCTCGATTATCACTTTATCATGCGAGAGTTTAAAATGTTCGGTGACATCCGAACTTAGCCCTTCCTTACTTGTTAGCTTTTGCCATCGTCGCGAAAAGACCAGCTGTTGGCAAAGGCATGCTCGGGGAGATAATAAATTATAATAAATTTATAAAAAGTGAATTTAAGTTTTCTAGTTTTCTTACATACAAAATGATATGCATTTCTGGGAATATCACTAAGAAGTATAACTTCATCCGCGCGTAGGGACTCCACGCACCTTTTTTTTTTTATTTTCCGAAAACTTTTTCGGTAATGCTGAGTGTTTAGTTTAGGGGAGTACTATGTTAAAAGACATTATAGCGGAAACCATTCTATTTATGAATCGGTAACGGGCAGTTCTAGAGAATTATTTATATGCCAACTAAAAAAACCGTTTTAAGAGCAATTCATTAATGATTCATTGGGGAAAACTCAAGCGTTCGTTATGCTCAGGGAAAGGCTAGTTTTGCTGTTGCTTTAGAGTTGGCAAAGAAGGGAAGACCATTCGAGGACGGAGTTCTTATTAAAGATATGTGTCAAAAGGTTTTTCAATGTTTCAATACTATAGGTCAGGAAGTTTTCGCTGCTATCAGTTCAATACCTTTATCACGGACAACTATAACTCGACGAACTAAAGTAATAGGCCGACATATTTATAATATGACTATGCGAAGGGTGCAAGAAAGCAAGTATTTTTCCATATGTATTGACGAGAGTACAGATATATCCGATGTGAACCAATTAATTATTTATGTAAAAACGGTAGATGAAAACTTCGATACAAAAGTGGACTTGCTTTCGGTTGTATGTATGCATGGCCATGTGACTGGTAACATTCTGTATAATGCTGTATATTCAACGGTCCTTGCAGTCTTTGATATAACTTAATTAAGTGGCATATGTACAGATGGTGCTCAAGTCATGGTAGGTAGAAATGAAGGACTTTCTGGAACTCTAAGCAAGAACGGATACAATTTCCCTTTTTTTCACTGCATTATATGTACATCAACAAGCCCTATTTGCAAAGTGTTTGAATATGACCTATGCAATGCAAGTTTCTGTAAAAATTATAAATAGGATTAGGGGAGGCCGAAATTCTTTAAAGCATAGAAAATTCAAGAAGTTTTTAAAAGAAATCGATGCAGATTATGGTGACCTCTTACTTTTTATATTGGCTCGTTGGTTAAGTCGCGGAAAAAGTTTAAAGCGAGTTTTTGATTTGCGCAGGCAAATTGTCTCATTTTTAGAAAACGATTCGTCAGCAGAGTCCCAAGAACTTCTTATATCTTTTAGAGATCCAAATTTTATATTAGATCTAGCTTTTCTTGTGGATATAAGTGAACAAATTAATCAGTTGAATTTGACCTTACAAGGTCGCGATAAACAAATATTCGATTTAGTCTTAGCAATTGAAATTTTCACCATAAATTAAGCTTGCTTATTAATAATTTTAAAGAAAACGACCTCACTGAAGAACACGCTTTATTGTAGAAAAATATTCTAACCATGCAAGGCTGCAAGAATATCACCCATCCCTGAAGTATTGCAGACTAATTTTCATAACCGATTTCATGACTTTTATAAAATTAAGCAGATTATTGAAATTCATAACGACCCTACTGGGTGTAATACTTTCTGGGGTGAAAGATGCAACGTGATTTATTGTTGCCTCGTGAAACTGGGCAACAGTTTTGAAAAAATCTGAACGACAACTTTTATCCGAAATTAAAGAGCGAAATGTGGAAACTCTTTTCAATGTTTGGAACTTCTTATTGTTGCAAAGTTTCGTTTTCCACTTTGAAATTAATAAAATGAAATACTAAAAATAAAATTAGCGTGCGGCACCTTGAAGACTTACTTCGTATAAAGTTTTGCGGCTCCGAACTAGATTTAGATAAGTTGGTTCAAAACCAGGAAAATATTGATTTTTAGTTTTTTGATACAGCCGTTTAGGTGAAAACTTCAACATAAATTCAATATTTAAAACTTTTGGAATTTTATTTTCTTTTTGACACGTGAATTGTCTTTATTTTTGTAATTGATAAAAAATTAATAAGGAATTTCATTAATTTCACAATTTTCTTAAAGTTGTCGAATCACTTTCAAATTTTTTTATATTAATTAATACTAAAGTCTTATATTTTTTGTGGGTGTAGCAGCAAGCTCTCTCATACTCCAACACAAGCACACAGTTTGGTAGTGTGCGTTTGGGCATCACTGCAATAAAAGTGCCCATACACGAGCACACAAGTGCGTTCGATCGGTATGAATTCGTTTGCCCATACACGAGACACAAATCCATTTTGCGTTCGTTCTTCACAGAGTTAACATGTGCGACAGGGAAGCGGAACATTTCTTCGAATCTATTTCTAATGTAGCACTTTTATCTATTTCTTTGTATTTCGTTAATAATTTATTCCAACTTTTATTTTTCTCAATTTTATTTTTATATTTATCACTTTTCATTTGCCTAATTGCCAATTCATTTTTTTTAAGATCAATAAATTCTGATACGAAAACTTTATTAAGGAGGGAGCCTGCTTTAGAAGCTTCAAACAATCGATTTGTTTTTTTTTTGCATAAATTTCTTTAAAAATTATCTAAGAATATGTCCCAAAGTTATAGATGAGAATTCGAAATATTACCGAACTAGAAGGGAAGTGACCGAGCGTCTAGCAGATATGTATGTATATGTATGAGCGCTTGGGCAAAAAGCGAAAAATTTCAAGCGCGCTTTTTCATTTTTTCATTTATACGATAATTCTTAATTGGCGGGCAGGATAGAAAAAAACTGAACGTCGTATGGAATTGGGGCAAAGTTTATTATCATTGGCATAAAATTATCCTCTATTTAAACTAAAAAAATTAAGAAAAATCAAGTTTCAACAAATTTTTAAACAACATAAAGTAAAATTTTTTTGGTCAAAAGCCACTTTTTATTCAATTTTTAAAAAATTTGTAAAATTTTACACTTTTTTTGGAATTAGCTTAGTTTAACTAGAAGATAAATTATTAAAAAATATGAATCTCTTTAAAGTTTTTGTTTCCGATAGAAATTGCGACCTGCATCCTGCCCGCCGTCCGAAAAATGTACATGCGAGATGCATCGGGTAATTGCTTCCCAAAGGCAGAATATCAAAGATTTCGTACCCAAAAAATTTGTGCAAGATGTTTAAATTATAACTATAAAGCGTAGAAATTTCGCTTGAATCAATTATTTCTTTCCCTCCCAAAAAAATCTTCAAAAAAATCGATTTTTTGAAGCCTCGAAAGCAGGTACTTAACACTTGCCATTGTTCGTCCGCGATCTTCACTGTTCGGCGATACGAGAGAAATGATATTTTGTGCGCACACAACACCATACACGACACACATGTGGGCGCACCGATCGTAAAAAATCAAACATTTAAATACCTTCCGATGTTTTTTGGAAAATGAAAAACTTTCTTAAAAAGTTAAAAACATTGATTCTGCTTGTGGATTATTTTTATTCGGTCTTTTAAATTTTTATACTCTCGCAACAAAGGAGAGTATTATAGTTTTGTTCACATAACGGTTGTTTGTAAGTCCTAAAACTATAGAGTTGGGGTTATATATACCAAAGTGATCAGGGTGACGAGTAGAGTTGAAATCCGGATGTCTGAATGTCCGTCCGTCCGTCTGTCCGTCCGTGCCGTCCGTGCAAGCTGTAACTTGAGTAAAAATTGAGATATCATGATGAAACTTGGTACACGTATTCCTTGGCTCCATAAGAAGGTTAAGTTCGAAGATGGGCAAAATCAGCATACTGCCACGCCTACAAAATGGCGAAAACCGAAAACTTATAAAGTGTCATAACTAAGCCATAAATAAAGATATTAAAGTGAAATTTGACACAAAGAATCGCATTAGGGAGGGGCATAATTGGACGTAATTTTTTGGAAAAGTGGGCGTGGCCCCGCCCCCTACAAAGTTTTTTGTACTTATCTCGGAAGCCGCTATAGCTATGTCAACCAAACTCTATAGAGTCGTTTCCTTCAGACATTTTCATATAAAGTTCAAAAATGGATGAAATCGGACAATAATCACGCCCACCTCCCATACAAAGGTTATGTTGAAAATCACTGAGAGTGCGTTAACCGATTAACAAAAAACGTCAGAAACACTAAATTTTACGTAAGAAATGGCAGAAGGAAGCAGCACCCAAGCTTTTTTTAAAAATTGAAAATGGGTGTGGCGTCGCCTGCTTATGGACCAAAAACCATATCTCAGGAACTACTTAACCGATTTCAATGAAATTCGGTATATAATATTTTCTTAAGACCCTGATGACATGTACGAAATATGGGTGAAATCGGTTGACAACCACGCCTTCTTCCAATATAACGCTATTTTGAATTCCATCTGATGCCTTCTCTATATAATACGAGTATATACATACATTAGGAACCAATGATGATAGCGGAATAAAACTTTAAACAAATACGGTATTTGAAAAATATGTTAATGACGGATAATGAAATCTCGATTATCACTTTATCATGCGAGAGTATAAAATGTTCGGTGACACCCGAACTTAGCCCTTCCTTACTTGTTTTACATTAAGTCGAGAATATGATATCATGTAAATGGCCGCTGCCACAGTTGATTGTCATTTGAGCCCTTTTTATAGCATTTTCC
Source organism: Bactrocera neohumeralis (assembly GCF_024586455.1). Taxonomy (NCBI): domain Eukaryota; kingdom Metazoa; phylum Arthropoda; class Insecta; order Diptera; family Tephritidae; genus Bactrocera; species Bactrocera neohumeralis. The sequence goes on along the minus strand of NW_026089622.1, from coordinate 7,705,929 downwards.
ATCGCTTTGGCCAGAACTTACGGCCATAGGTCCTCACATTCTTGACGGATATTGTCTTTAAGAGCTACAAGAGTCTGGGGCTTGTTGACATAAACCCGCACCTTCAAAAAGTCCTACAAAAAGAAGTCTGGAGCGGTCAATTCAGTCGATCTTGCTGGCCAGTGCAAATCGCCTCAACGGGAGATTAGGTGCCCGGGAAAAGCATCCATTAAACGAAAGCTACTCTTGTTACACTGAAAACTGCGTGGGTTGCTCAATATACGAGAAATAAGGCATAAACAACTTACCTCTTTTTAGCAAAACAATAGTGCATGTGGTTTATTATGGTTGTCAGGTTATATTAGGAATTATTTCTCTCATTTTAGTTTGATGTGATTTAAAATCGTGTTTTTTTAATATTTTTAAACCATATTCATTTTTTACTTTTAAGTTTGAGGGGTTATATACTTGTACAGTTAGAAGGCCGAAAATAAGCGAAATTTCCATTACTTTTTGTGAGATAACTTTTAAATTTATTGATCCGAAAAATTTGTGCACATGCCATGGTATTTTTGAACTGAAGTTTAAGATTTGGTATTATAAAAATATATATTTGGAAAGGAACTACATCTAATCTCCGGGAGCTCCTCTGAAAAAAGATGTTTTGCGGTCAAAGTAATGTAAAATCTAACAAAACTAATCGAAGGAATAAGCAAAATAAAATTTTTTGAGCTATGTCAATGCCATCGTATATGTCATACAGCTCATCGTTTCATCGAATGCCATATTCGCCGTAGCCAACGCGCCGACTCATCAGATGTTGTCATCGTCCACGCCTCTGCACCATATAGCAAGGCCAGAATAATGAGTGACTTGTAGAGTTTGGTTTTTGTTCGTTGAGAGAGGACTTTACTTCTCAATTGCTTACTCAGTCCAAAGTAGCACTTGTTGGCAAAATTTATTCTACGTTGGATTTCGAGGCTGACATTGTTGTTGCTGTTAATGCTGGTTTAAATGTAGACGAAATTATCTACAACTTCAAAGTTCATCATTCAGTCATCGCGGCATAAAGGCAGCTCCTTTTCGTGCTGTCAAAAACAGCTTTGAAATCGACGAAGAGGTGTGTGTCGATTCTCTTCTCACCTGTCTTTTCCGAGATTTGGCGCATGGTGTTGATTTTCCAGGTCTAAAGCCACACCGATAAGGTCCAATCAGTTTGTTGACGGTGGGCTTTAACTTTTCACACAATTCGCTTGATGGAACCTTGTATTCGAAATTTAGAAGTCTTATCGCACTGTAGTTGGCGCAGATTGCGGGGTCTCCCTTTTTATGGATTGGGCAAAGCACACTTAAATTCCAATCGTTAGGCATGCTTTCGGCCGACCATATTTTAGAAAGAAGCTAATGCATGCTCCTTATCAGTTCTTTGCCACCGTGTTTGAATAGCTCGGCCGGCAATCCATCGGTCCCTACCCCTTTGTTGTTCTTCAGACGAGTAATTGCTATTCGAACTTCTTCATGGTCGAGCAGTGAACGTCTGCTACATCGTCCATAATTTATGTATGCTCGGAGTATCGGTTACCAGACACCTATGGGGGTTCTACAAGAGTATGCTCCGACCTCCAAACCTTTTGTTAGTCGCCGCATCTTTCGTAGACTTTTCGAGCTTGACGTCTGTCGGCCAGCTTGTTAAGCTCTTCATTCTCACGCATTTGCGTCTCGCTTACCACTTCAACTCTCCGTATATATCCCATACCGCACGTGTTCTGGTCGATCGCAATGTTTAGAGGTAGGCAGTTTGTTTCCTCTCCTCTGCGTCACGGCACTCCTCATTGTACCAGCAGTTCTTTTGCATTTTCCGAAAGCCAATGGTTTCGGTTGCAGCTGCACGTAAGGAGCTTGAATTGTCGTCCTACTGTTCCCTTATTCCGAGTTGTTGAAGAGTGATTTCAGAGAGTAGGAGTGCACGATGAGAAGAACGCACAGAGGCGGGTGCGAACAATTCATCTACCGGGTTGAATGACAGTACTCGGAAACAGAGTTTCTCTCCCACCACGAATCCTACACCGAACTTGCGCTCCTTTATATGGCCACTGTAGTAATTGCTACAAGGACGGCGGTGATGTCAGCCTCCACTCTAACGTGGATATCAACCAGCTGGTCAGCGGCACCTTCCCAATTCTAGTTATGACACTTTATATGTTTTGTGGGCGTGGCAGTGGTACCATTGCGCACATCTGCAACACCGACCGGTCTTGAGTACCGGTAAATATACATATGTCGCAAGTTTCATCAAGTTATTTTAAGCTTTACTCAAGTTACTGACGGATTGGAAAAGTTACGCACATACATATATGCAGGTGAAATTAATAAAAGCGTTATAAAAAGAGTGTTACTGTTAGTTTTATACTAGAATTAAAATATCCCTTATTTGCCTATTGATAATGGTGAGGGTGCTACCTATGTTCAGAGTGGGCAAGTCCTTAAAATTAATGTGTGTGTGCATCTACTAGCAGCTCCCGAGCGAAACTATATTCTAATTATAAAATAGTAAACAATCTCGTAGTTCAATTCATTCTGTGAGGGATAAAAAATTAAAGTGATGGAAACCAATTATTAATAAACGCTCATTTCTTTATATTTTATCAAATTATAGGTATAGAAGGGGTTACAACTGTGGCTGTGAAAACTTTAAAGGAAAACGCTACTGAAAGCGAAAAGAAGGACCTTATGACTGAAATTGAGGTAAGCACAAACCTACTACAGCTTACATACTAGAACTAATTGTTTGGAAAAAAATACATTTATTATTAGTACAAACACTATATAACATGTTCAAAGCATTTCACCTATCATAAAAAAAAACATATCTAATTATTCAGATCTTGAATTTCATATGCTGAATTTGTATCCACATACTTAAGTACTTACTTATACATATGTATATATAATAAATAAATAAGGGCTTTCGGCTATAAACTCATTTGCGGTGTCTACGCAAATATAGTAGAAAGAAGGGCTAAGTTTAGGTATAACCGTAGTTTTTATACAATTGCAACTTGATGGGATGAAAGGCGAAGAAATACTATATATTTAACAAGTAATAAAGGGCTAAGTTCGGATGCAGCCGAACATTTTATACTCTTGCAACTTGCAGGAATCAAAGCATATACAAAATCAGACGGATGTTTGGAAATCCTGGTACTGGTAATATGGGGGCTACGTCAAGTTTTCGCCCAATTGTATCCACCCGATTCCACCCACTTTGGATATATAGAATTACTACTGCAGGAAAAGGATTCTGTCTGAATTTCTATTGCATATCTCACACATTGACCGCTATTTTCGAACAAAGGTTTTCTATAGGTACTGGGGTCCACATATTCGGTACCTAGAGTCTTTAACTGTTTTGGTTGGATTTCAACAATTTTTTGTCATAAGATGGCATACACTAAAGGCATTATTCGTGCAAAGTTTAATTTCGTTATATTTATTGCTTCTTGTTATGTGTGGAAACTGGAAACTGAACGAATGAAGCGGAATTTAAAATTCTGCAATATAGGAAGTGGACGGGGTTACAGTCCGATTTCACTAATTTTCACATAGTGACATACGAAATGGAAAGAATTTCACTTTCTAAATTTTGTGGAAATCGACCATTCGGGTCCCGAGATATGGGATTTCACAAAAAAGTGAGCGATGGCACACTCATCATCCAATTTTCGCACCGGTTCCTGTAAAGCCTTGTCATACAGCAAGCTTTTACGTTTCTGGCGTATTTAGTGAGCGGGGTTTTCATTCGCTTTTATCCATTTTCACATCATCGGGAAGATTCCTTATAATATTCGTTGTAGGCGAATTTGGTTGTTGTAGCTTTACTGTTTTAATATGCTATCCACAGTTGCCCCTTGCTACTGCGATCCACTGCGTCATATTACAGTTTTATATCTTAATTTAGTCCATAGTTATGGCACTTTATAGGTTTTCGGTTAATGGCGATTTGTGAGCGTGGCAGTTGTCCGATTACGCCCATCTACGAACTCGAATTTGTTTTTGTACTAAGCAACCCACTTATAAAGTTTCATCAAGATATCTCAATTTTTATTCAAGTTACAGCTTGTAAGGATGGACGGATGGACGGACGGACAGACAGACAGTCAACCGGATAAACATTTTTTTCGTCACCCTGATTATTTATATTACATATATATATATATATATATATATATATATATATATATACCGAACGCCGTTACCGGAATAATTAAAAGTCTTGTCGCGACAGGTAATTTCAGTGTATTTGAAATTGCGCATCCCTAACTATTTTTCGTGTCTCAAAACCGCTTGAGAATTTTCATAGCGCCCAAGCAGGGACAAGTGCGCAATTAAAAAATTTAAACTGAAATACACTTAAAAAGTGTAAAACAAGTACATTAATTAATATTTCAAACCAATTACCTGTGTGTTTAATTCCTTTCGGATCTCTGTTTTCGGTCAAGTGAAAGTGGTGAACAAATATAAAAAATAAATATAATACTGGTGTTATATAATTAAACACATAAAAAAAAAAGAATAAAAAGAATCAATTACGTGCATATACTTACGTTAAAGTGAAGTGAGTGATGTTTTATGTACAGCGGCAAATCTTTAAAAAAGAAGTAAAAAAAAGGTAAAATTACCTGCAATAAATAAAATATACATACAAATTTCTATACATAACTATATACGTGACATAGTGTGGGCTAAAATTTTCTACTACCTGTGCTACCAAATTTCTAAAACGAATAAAAAGAAGTTAAGGAGAAGAAACGTGCATTGTGGTTGCTGAAAAGAAAATCATATAAATACATATGTATGTACTAATTATTACATTCCCGCTTTTTACCATACTATTAGAACATACATACATACATATGTACAAGTTCTTGCAAAAGTAAAGAAAGTGCTTAACTGAAAAAGAGACAAACAAAACATATGTACATAAGTGTAAGGAAACTGGGAAACGGTAGGTACAGTGAGTTACAAAAAAATTCCACCAAGCGTTTGAAGTAGTTTCGCTTGAAAGTACAGTGACAAAAAAGTTAAAAGTGCAGTCTTAACGCTATTTTAAAAAACAAAATCAAAGAAAAAAGAAAACGCTATAATCTTTAGTGCCGCTAATTTTCCGTTGGGTCAAAAGTGCCGTGTGAAGTGCCGCAATAGTGGAACACATAACGTAACGTTTCAACATTTTCGTCTCCAGTGCTGCTACATCTCCACCAACGTCTACGTCACCCCCAACATTGCCGCTGCGTCAACGCTATCATCGCCGCTGCCTCAACGTTATCGCTGCCGCTGCATCTACGCCAACATTATCGCTGCTGCTGACCGTCGTGGGAATGCGCTGCAACTGCATCATATGCCAAAGGGAAGTGAGCGCCGGCAAACAGCCGACGCACCAGGTAACGATTTCGGATTATAGAAAGTGGTGCAAATAAAAGAAAATTCAAATAAAAAACAAAGTGCACACTTTCAGTTTTTGGCTCTCCCTTTTTGTTCACTGTATTGACATTCATATGTACATATATAACAATATATACATATATTATATACTATACAATTTATATATTTGAACCCCACGTATGTTTATATCTAAATGTATAAATTTAAAGTGAATCAAGGGATTTTGCGGTGGCTCTTTATTTTAAAATAAAGGTGAAAAGTTCTTAATTTCAAAATTGAATTATTATATTTTTTTCGCAATTTTTTCGATCTGTTTTCGCGATTATCGGTCGTTTTTTCGCAATTTTTGTCGATTTTATATTCGAAAATTCGAGTCGAAATATATTTGTTGCCAACCTTGATTGCACATTGGTTTGGCTTTCGTATACTTGGAAATCGATATTATTTTGTTTCCTTTTCGTTGTCGATTCTTAATATATTTGTTGCCAAACTTTATAACAAACAAACTTTTTCGGAAATTTTATTTAAACAAGCAAAATGAGCAAGCCAAAGCCAACTCTCGCAAACCTGTCTCCAAGTAAGGAGTTGACTGACTTAAAGTCATTAAGACGTCAAATAACGGTTGCGAAAATAGTATTTTGCGCATTAAAACGGGCCTTCTCGAAAAGACTATGTTTTTAGATCCAATCGAATTGGAATGTCGCTCGATATATTAAATTCACATAGTGAAAAATTAATGAAATGTCAATCAAAGATTGAAGAAATTGATGAAGACGACATGGCCCGAGGGGAGTTAGAGGACATAATCGTTGAAACGAAGTCCATAATAAAGTCAATTTTAGCGAAAAATAAAACTTCACTTGCCGAAACATCTTTTGTAGCTTCTCACAGCTCAAGACTCCCTAAAATGAATTGCCCAAATTCAAGGGAGAATATTCAGAGTTTAAAAATTTTATGAGTTTATTTGAGAGCTGGGTTCATAATGATTCAAATATCACAGATATAGAAAAATCTAACCATTTGGTAAATTGTTTATCTGGAGAGGCTTTAAGAACAGTTAAAGCGTTTCAGATGTCGCATGAAAATTACCCGAAAGCGTTGGCAAGTCTCAAAAAGGTTTATGATAATAAATGTTTGATTTTTTTCAAAGCCATCCGCACCTTCATTGCGTTCAATGATTGACGAAGTGCCAGCGGTATACGATCGCTGGGCGATGAAATACAAATAACGAACGCAATAATTATACACATTGTAATGACAGAGGTTGACCCTGCCACCCGATCCAAATGGGAAGATTATGGGATTATGATAAATTGCCACTGTGGAAGGACTGTGAAGCCACCCTAAATCGAAGATACCAGCAGCTACCAGCGGAATGAGCATCACACTCAAGGACGAAGCCCATACAAACAAGCAATGCGAGTCATGGGAAACAACAACATATGGACAGGACCAAATCGGCGCTAGTTGCAGCAAATACGAGGCAGCCTCTTTGTCAGCAGTGCAAATCCAAGGACCACTATTTGACTGCCTGCCCCACCTTCAAGGCGCTTCCGGTGCAACAGAGGTTCGAGTTCGTGAAATCGTGCCCTTATGCATAAACTGTTTGCGTAAGGGGCACTCGGTCTCTAAGTGCAGAGCGGATCGAAGTCGGGTGTGCAATCGATCGCATCACACACTGTTGCACCAGTATCCAGTCTCCTTCTCTGCTGCTCTTCACCGGCAACCATCAACCACACATGCCATGCATACAGCCAGTATGCCAGATCGGGACATGTTGGCAACAGCAGTGGTTCAAGTGAGGACCAGCTGTGGAGATTACCTGGTCCTGGTCAGAAGTTGCGGATTCGACGTCAGCACAAAACATTAAGCGTAATTGGAATTGGCAATTCCAATACTAAAGTGGGAGCAAAATTAAGCGCGTTTGTTAAGTCGCGGTAAATAATGGGCACAGAAGTTGCGGATTCGACGTCAGCACAAAACATTAAGCGTAATTGGAATTGGCAATTCCAATACTAAAGTGGGAGCAAAATTAAGCGCGTTTGTTAAGTCGCGGTAAATAATGGGCACAGAAGTTGCGGATTCGACGTCAGCACAAAACATTAAGCGTAATTGGAATTGGCAATTCCAATACTAAAGTGGGAGCAAAATTAAGCGCGTTTGTTAAGTCGCGGTAAATAATTACGAATTTTCGGCGAAATTCTGGATAATGCGAAGTATTTCGGCTAATCATCCAGACCATAATATCAATGTTAATGGCTAGAAAATTCCGCACAATATTGAATTGGCGGATCCAGAATTCCACAAATGTAAAAAAGTTGACATCTTATTGGGTTCAGAAATCTTTTTCGATCCTCTAGCTGTTGGTCAGATTAAAAATGGTCCTAATCAACCAACATTACAGAAAACCCTTTTCGGGTGGGTTGTATCTGGCAAATACGTCAGCAATCTTAGTTCTCCTCCCAAATTACATAGCACATTACGCCAAGCTGAAGACGATTTAACGTCAATAGTTTCAGTAGTCCAAAAATTTTGGGCTCTAGAAGAATTACCTTCAGAATCAAATGGCATCAAATTAACACCAGAGCAACAAGAGTGTGAAAATTTTTTCATCAATACTACTCAAGTATTGCCTTCAGGACGGCCTCAAGTCAGAATGCCCTTTAAAGATGACCGTAAGTTACTCGGTCACTCATATGAAACCGCAGTTCGGCGGTTTCAGGCCCTGGAGAGAAGGACTTTAAAAGATCCAGAACTTTGTAGAATGTATCTGGACTTTATGAATGAATATAGAGCACAGGGCCACATGAGTCCAAAAACAATAAGATCCCAAGTGAGCCACACTACTTCATTCCGCATCAATGCGTTTTAAGACCCGAGAGCACAACAACCAAATTACGTGTCGTCTTTGATGCTTCGAGTATGCACTAACAGCGGACATCACTAAAATGTACCGTCAAATAATTAAGCATTAAGAAGACAGAAATTGTCAGCTTATTGTGTGGAGAGAGCATCTTTTTGAGCAAATTAAAATTTTTCCTCTTAACACCGTAACATACCACGCTGCGCCTGCTCCATTTCTCGCAGCACGGTGTTTGCAAATGCTCAGTAATGCCAATACAATGAAATAAATATCCACTCGGTTCATTGGCCATCAAAAGGGACATTTTTGTGTGGATGATTTATTAACAGGGTCCGAAAATTTTGAGTCTCTAGATCTTTTGAGAAGTGAGGTAATTGAAATATTAAACTCGGCCGGATTCAACTTAACGAAATGGTTTTCGAACCACCCTAATTTTTTCGACAGTGATTGCTTTGAACAGTCATTGGGTTTCAATGACAAAAGTTCCACTAAAACGTTAGGAATCCATTGGTTGTCGAAAGAGAATTTGTTTCGCTTTGTTTTTGACGACAATTTTAATAATCTGCGAGCCACTAAAATAAATATATTGCCAGTTTCTGCTCGCCTTTTTGATCGCCTTGGGTTACTAGCCCCACTAGTTACCAAAGCTAAAATCTTATTGCAAGAGCTTTGGATCCAAAAAGTAGATTGGGATGAGTCGATTTCATTGCGTCTTGACACAAGCTGGCAGAACTTTAAAGCCAACCTAATGCAGCTCTCATCGATAAGCATTCCTCGTTACGTAAACGTTGAGTCGAGTGCCGTCTGCCAAACACATGGCTTCTCCGACGCCTCAATAAGGGCGTACGGATGCTGCATATACATACGAAGCCAATCTGCTAGTGGTATTAAATGTAGGCTGATTACTGCAAAATGTAGAGTGGCTCGCTGAAGACCAAATCTCTTCCGCGTCTTGAGCTCTCGGCAGCACATCTTCTTTCGAAATTATGGTGAAGAGTAGCGCCTATGTTGAGTCGACATTACGAAAATATTACATTTTGGACAGACTCTGAAATCGTTTTACATTGGATTAAAACACATCCATCCTCACTACAAACCTTCGTCGCAAACAGAGTGTCCGAAATTCAAGAGTTGGCTGACAAAGTACATTGGCGGCATGTGCCAACAAATCAAAATCCTGCGGATCAAATGTCTCGGGGTTGTAATGTGGACGAATTGAATAATTCGATATGGTTTGGCGGACTTCAGAATTTCCGGATGTTATTCAAAAATTGCACAAAGGCACCACCCTACCCGCAAACTTGCAAAAACTCAACCCGTTTTTGTGTGAATACTCGGATAAGTCGCTATCGTTCAAATTAATCCGAGTAGGAGATCGCCTATTAAATGCACCTCTCCCATTCGATGCCAAATTTCCGCTTTTACTAAATAAAAGTTCGCACTTCATTATAACGTATTTACGGTTCTTCTTCGAGAACGCATATGGCTAATTAATGCCCGAGAAGCTTGCAGTAGAACCGTAAGAAACTGTATACATTGTTTTCATTACAAGCCGAAGTTGCAAAACCAAATAATGGGAAATTTGCCAGTCGAAAGACTTCAAACACTACGGCCCTTTCTTATATGTGGAGTAGACTTTTGTGGTCTGATATACACAAGCTTGAAAATACGCGGTCGACACCCCGTAAAGCTTATATTGCAGTAAAATTGTTTCCCTATTCCCTACTAGTTCGTAGCCTCGCAGATGTTGTAGGGCATACCCATTTTGGACGCATGTTCTCCAAATGTCCAATGCCCTGTTATAGTAGCAGTTAGTATATAGTTACTGTTCTTGGACCTATGTAATAAGTCCTTTGTTCTTTTCTTGTCATATGTTGGCCATATCTGTTTAGCTATATTGCATTTTGTTATATTTTTCCATATAATGTTTGCTAATCGTTGAAATTGTAAATTAAGCTCTCTTCTGATCAATCCTAGCGGACTTGGTATCCACTCTGCGTCGGATTCGTTTAGGAAAGCTTCCGTGTTTGCCAACTCGTCTGCTTTTTCATTGCTGAAAATGTTCCTGTCGTCGGGAACCCAAATCAAGTCTAGGTGGAGCTTGTATTCTAGTAAGCTCAGTGCATTCCTGCAGTGAAGGACTATGCTGGAATTAGGGCGACGACAAGGCCAGGAGAGTCTTGTATATTGTTGATTTATGTATCCTCTCGTAGTTAACCAATAATGCTTCGCAGGCCTTCTCTATGCCCAGTACTTCCGCTTGGAAGATGCTAGCCGAGTTCGTTAGGCGGATAGAGAGAGAGAGAGATGTCCAGATCGTCGCAGTCCATTTTGGATCCATCGGTATATACTGAAATGGTATCTTCCTCCCTATTATGCCCCTTCTCCATTCACGTCTGGAGGGTATCCTCACCTGGGAGAGTCTATTGAAATCCGGCATTGGGAGAATGTAGTCAGATTTATTGACGTTTACACTAGGTTGGTTTAGGATATCATTATGTCCATAGTTCTTCTGATTCCAACCTCCCAATTATTTTATTTTTATTGCAGAACATGCTGCAATTTGGTGAATATAAATATAAATGGGAAGCTGGTGCAGGATCGTATTAAGCGCGTCAGTCGGACATGACTTAATTGCACCAGTAACACCTGCACATGCTGCTCTTCGTACTCCATTTAATTTTCTGATGAAGTGCTAAAGAAGCTGGTCACCATACCAGTGCGCCATATGTAAGTATTGGTCTTATGACAGACGTATACATCCACATGATTATACTAGGTTTAACCCTTTCGCGCTCATTGAGACAATATATCCCACCTGCATTCGAAATGCTATATCTTTCTTTTCTAACTCAAATGTCCTAATACAAGACTTTAGTTTTGTTTATGATAAAAATCCCTCCAAATGTATTTAAAATTGGCAGGACAAAAGTTGTCAAAAGTACGTATGAATATAAAAAATATTCAGAACGGTGAAATTTATACAAGTTTTAAATTCTTGGAACATATTGTCCCAATATGAGGTAAATATGGGACTTATTTGTCCCAATATTCTTTTTAACAGATGTCGAAAAGGGAGTACACAGAAGAAGAGATGGCAGATATATTTTGCAAAAGCTCCAACGATGAAGATTTTAGCCCTTCTGAAAGCAGCTATATGCCTTTGTTTTATAAAGAATATATTACTGAAACAGGTGAAGATGGCAGCGAAAAACAGCCTGAAGACGACTTAGGTGCAATTTTCGAAGAGGAAGAAGAACTGTTGCTGTTGCTAGCTGGACTAATCTAACGGAAGAGGTGAACTTTGAACCCAAATTTGAAATGCCTTTATAAAGAGATCTGCAAGTTCTGTTAATTTTTTCTCGAGGAGCTACCGAGTTCAATGCATTCAGAAATCTTTTTCCAAAAAGTTTGTACGTTTTCATCGCACAGTGTACAAATCAGCGAATAATTGCGAATAAGAAAACTGAATAGAGAGAAAAACGCTAATAGGGCCCTAACGGATGAACATGAAATATTGGTATTTCTAGGTGTAATAATTGTCATGCACTACAATCATTTGCCGTCTTATTATTGGGTCAAACATATGCCAATCAGAAATGCAATGATAAAAAATAGTATTTCTCGGGATCGCTTCACATTACTTTCTTCGAAGTTGTATTTGAATGATTTCCATTCATCGACGAATGCATGCCAAAATTCAAAGAGCGATCTAGTCTAAAACAATACATGCCTATGAAGCCAATTAAGCGCGGTGTTAAAATTTGGTTGCGATGCGATGCAAAGACCGGATATACGTACGATTTGAATGCTTGGTAAATATATCACTCCAAATCTTGCTGGTACACTTGGTGGAAGGGTTATTACAAAGTTAGCTAATACTATCTGTGAAAAGGAAGTGGCTTTGCATTCGACTGATTTTTCACATCAATTTCACTAATGAAAATTATTCCTTTTCCGTCCGTTGGAACATACATATATGCGAAATCGATGGGAAACTCCGTAGTTCGAGTCGCGACTAGTACGTGGGCAAAGCCAGTTCCAAATAAGACGCGATGGTATGTATAATGACTACGCGTTGGATGGATTCCAAGAAAGTTACTTCTAACTACCACAACCTAATAATATCCAACGTAAACAGAAAATAAAAGAATGGTAAAAAGAAACAAGTTGAATGTCCCTTAGCTATTGTGGACTACAACCGAATAATGGACGGCGTAGATCTGGCCGATCAAAAATCAGCGGCATACGGTCTAAATCGAAAATCTCAGAGGTGGTGGAAGAAAGTATTTTTCAAAGTTCCTCAATCGCAAAAAAACATTGTTGAAAAGCTACAACATGTTTTAAATAAATATGTTTATAATATTTCAAAATTAATGGTTTTTGAACATGAGACATTCTGATTGGGACTTATATATATATTTTCACATTTTGAAAAAAAATGCCACAAAAATATTCTGGAAACTGAAATAAAACTCCTGCGCGAAAGGGTTAAGGCCCCAATTTTTACTGATTTTCACGTGTAGTAGGCCATATAAGCTTTATGTATTATTTTTTCTTTATTTATTTTCCAGGACAATTTGGTGTCAATCTCCACCCCTAAGTATTTAGCTGAGGGGGATAGAGAGAGTGTTGTACCATTTAGCACGGGAAGTTGAAATTGGGGGATTTTGGTTTTGGCTGTGAACAGCGTCAGTTGTTTTATTAGGGTTAACACCTAGCCTAGCCCATAGGTATAACCTGCGTGGTGCTCTTTCCATGATTTCTCTGACTGTTGTTCAACATGCCTGATACCAACAACACTATATCATCTGCATATGCTACTGCTTTCACCCATCCACCGCTTAGTTGGAGTAATATTTCATTCAGCGCTACAACCCATAGAAGCGAGGAGAGGACCCCTCCTTCAGGTGTCCCTCTGCTCACACAACTTCTTTGCGTTGCAGCGCCGTTTGATGCTATAATCTTCCTTTTCTAAGCATCGATTGTATCCATCTGCAGGCAATATTTGTGTGCGCTTTGGATAGCATTTTACTCAGCCTAGTGGATTCTCTGCAACTTTCTACCGAAGAGCAGAAAGATCGCCATGAGTCAGTTTTGGCTTTCCTGATATCTTTGTCGGGTTACTAGATTTTGGTTCTGAAACTCTCATTGAAAGCTTTCCTTAGTTGTGTTCTCAATTTCTTAAGATCACTCTTCCACCAAAGCGGATACTTTCTTTTTTTATTTATCTTCTCTACCTCTGTGACAAATTTATGAGGATTGCTGATACCATTTTTGCATCCTTTTATAAGACGTATTGTTGCTATTCTTGTAAATTTTTCCCATGCTGTTGTTCTAGGGTTTCGATATTTGAGAACAGTACTGAATATCTCGCGAATGCTGAAGAGTATCCACGGGGGACCCGATATGGAAGGCTCATCGGACACCCTACAGTCCTCTACAATGAGACTATCTGTCTCTGTTGAGATCGTGAGGTTCAGTATTTCCTTCTAACCCGAAAACCTGGGGAAAATAAAAGTCGGTCTATCGCCCTTGATGCATATATTTAAATTGCTATTTAAAATATATTGTAAGAGTGACTCAGATTTGATTTAAAAAATTATTGCTGGGATACTTTTGTGTAATGCATAACTATATTGGTTTGCTCAGCCATGTGCAGGAATAATCTTTAGGGAAATATTTTTAGAAAATATTATTTTCTACCAGGAATAATAATACCCAACGATTACCCCTTCCCGCCACATCAAGACGGGAGGGGCGCGATCCGCAAACGAGAGGAATTAGCTGAGTTATAAAAGGCAAGAGAGTTTTAAGCGTTGCGATCTTAAGCTGCTCAGCTACAGAACCCAACATTTCATCAGCCTAAATTAAGACTTGGAAGTTTATTATTTTACGTATTTAGAGTAGATTAAATAATTTTTTTAACGACAAAGAGTAAGTCCTTTAGATCAAATGTGCTGGAAAGAGAATAATTTGTTCAACTCAAAATAATAGAACTAGAAACTTTTAAAAGCAAAAGTATAAAATGCCTGGTTGAGCGAACGGGAACGTAAAAATTAATATCAGACGACAGACTGACCCTTTCATAAGTTTTACAAGAAATATTATACCATGAAATGACTAGCGAGTGTAGGTAGATTTATATGTATGTTTTAAACGATTATTACCATACTACATATGAGGAAAATCCCAAAGAAAATAATTTAAAGCAAAAAGTAAAAATTTGTTTTTTAACGGACTGTAACTTCTCCGAATAGGCTTGATAACTAGGGTTCCATATCGCTGAAGCCTACTCTAGTATATAAAAAGAATGTTTGTAGTATGCGGATCCCTAAATTCTTTAGACCAACGTTTAACAATACTAAGAGCCCCTTAGCTTTAAAAACTACGGAAAATGCATGAAGATTAATGGCATATTGGATCTAAGCTAAAGTTTTGTATAACGTATGAAGTAGGATCTACAGATTACAGGCATTTTATTTCTAACACATCAAGACTCTAAGTTGTTTAAGTCTGTTTGCAACTAACATTTTTCACTATTTAAAGTACATGACTTAAAAAGTTTTACATTATCAGCATATAACAAAACTATTGAATACTTAATACAGAAGACATAACATTAATAAATAACAAGAACAGAATTGGACCAAGATGGCTACCGTGATGAACTCCTGAAGGGACATTAATTAAACCGAAAAAATTATCGTTAAATATAACTTGTTGAAATGTAACATTTTAGAAATGTCGGTAAAAACTACGAAGTTTCAGTTTATTCCAAAGAATTGAGTGGTTTACTTTATCAAAAGCTTTACTAAAATCTGTGCATATAACATCAGTATGCCTATTCTCCGCAAAGCTCGTTGATACATGTGTCCAAATTCTCGCAAATTATTGACTGTGGATTTCCCTTTACGAAAACCGTGCTGAGAATAAGAAATTAATGGAGAAATCCAGAAGGTTATTTCATCTGTTATAATTGCTAAAAAAAAGTTTAGGTGTTGCTGATAACTTTGCTATTCCCCAACAGCTTTCAATGGATGACCTAAATCCACTCTTACGAGTATGTAAAGGAATTATAAATAACTTTTTTCATATAAGTATGTGGAAATAAGCCTTGCTAAAAGTTACATTAAATAGTTTTTTTAAGGGTTGGTATATAGTATATTTGGCACATTTATTAAAGAAGCTTGAGGGAATCATATTCGGACTATAATTAATCCTGGTCGAGATTTTTTTTTTTATAGTAGGAGGAAGCATCGAAAGCCGGAGTGCGGGACTTTAATCCGCTAAACCTAACCTACTCCCACCTCATGTCTCTCCCACGGGACCACTAGACAAAGTATTACTTCATGGGAGAGAAGAAGACTTTTAAGTCTCCTCTATTGCACGGACTGACTGACGCCTAACGCCTAATCTGTTCTAAATGTCTCAATTTTGTCATTATTTGATTTGCCGCTTCGCTGACAGCATTCCACTTTACAGAGGACTCGCACATAAGTGCTGTCAAATTTTCCACCGTGATACTACCTCCAGTGGTGGTTTTCAGCTTTTCCCTTATACTAGAAAACCGAGGGCAATGAAAGAACACGTGTTCAGAGTCTTCTATACACTCTGTACACGTCGGACAGTATTGACTAAAGTCATGACGATATTTGAATAGATAGCTTCTGAAGCAACCATGCCCACTGAGTATTTGGGTAAGGTGGAAATCCAGGTCTCCATGTTGCCTACCTATCCACGAGTGTATGTCCGGAATCAGTCGGTAGGTCCACCGTCCTTTGCATGAAGTTTGCCACCGCTGCTGCCACATTGCAATGCTTTTTATTCTCTCTTCTCTTTTTGCTGTGGTAGACGTCTCTGATAAGTTATATATTCGTGCGAATTCGTCTCCCTGGATGTCAATCGGTGCCATACTGGCTAATACCTCAGCAGCGTCATTTGAAATGGTTCGGAAAGCACTTATCACTCGTATTGCTGAAAGCCTATGCACTGTGTTAATTGGTCTAGCATATGATTTTGTTTCTAGCGCCTGTATCCATATTGGAGCCGCATACAGGATCACTGAACTTATTGCCTTAGCTATTAAACATCGTCGGCTGGAACGCACACAGCCTTTATTTGCCATCATTCTAGATAACGCATTAAATATTTTATTAGCTTTACTTGTCGCATTTTCTAAGTGTTCTTTGAACTTGAGTCTTGAGTCCACTATTACCCCAAGATACTTCAACTGCGGCTGTGAAGTAATCTCACATTCTCCTATGGTCAGCGATATTTTCTCCTCAATTTTCCTTGAGCTTATGAGCAGGACTTCTGTTTTCTGCTCAGCCAGCTCTAGACTCTTAGTAGTAAACCATCGGCGCAGACCATTTATGCTGTCATTGCATTTGATCCGGAGGTCATCCAGATGTTTAGCTACAGCTACCACTACGAGGTCATCCGCATAAGCGATTGTTTTCACATTTTTTGGTTGCGGTATTCTTAACACCCCGTCGTACATTAGGTTCCATAACAACGGGCCTAAAACCGAGCCTTGCGGTACTCCACTGGAGATAGTGTAGCTCTGAGTGCCCTCGTCCGTCTCGTATAGCAATATCCTATTTTGGAAATAACTCATTATAATATTTATCAGATAATGAGGAGCATCTATATCGTGTAGAGCTTTTATTATATTTGCCCATTTTGCGGAGTTGAACGCATTCTTCACATCCAGGGTTATTAGCGCAGCGCGCAGTATTTTTTCCTGCCACCTTTCCATCTTTTTCCACTTATTGCACATTTTGCAGTATCAACTACTTCTCTTAATGCGTCAATAGTGGACTTCTTTTTAATAAAGCCGTATTGTCTCTCTGATAATCCGCCGGCTTTTTGGATTGCTAACTCCAAGCGGTTTCTTACAATGCTTTCGTACACTTTCCCAATTGTGTCGAGCATGCAAAGAGGTCGATAAGATGAAGGTTCTTCTGGTGGCTTTTTTGGCTTTGGGAGTAGAACCAGACGCTGTATTTTCCACGGATCAGGGAACACCTCTTCTAATATACACGCATTGTACATATTAACAAATAGGCTGGGCCTTAGAGTTATGGCTTCTTTAAGGGCTCTATTTGGTATACCATCTATTCCGGGCGCTTTAGAGTTTTTGATTTTTTTCGCAATAGCCAATAATTCGTCTTCTGTGACTAATAGGGGTGGCTCCGTAGCTTCGTTTCGTTTAATATAGGAAATTGAGGCATGTGTTGGGAATAACGCTTCGACAACATTTTTCATAAAGGATGCGTTCTTAGGTTGCTGAGACTTATTTTTAAACTTCGACATACAAATTTTGTATGCCGTTCCCCAGGGGTCTATGTTCGCTTCTTCACAGAGCTTTTCGAAACAGGATCTCTTACTACGGATAATGGCTGACTTCAGGAGCTTTTTTGATATTTAAATGATTCTCTGAGTCTGATTTCGTTATCACCTCCCTGGTTACGCTGTAGGCGGCGTCTAGCTGAGTGACAGAGCTTCCTCAGCCTGGCGATTTCGTCGTTCCACCAGTACACCGGCTTCCTATTTATATTGTGTCTCGTCCTGCGCATAGTTGCATCGCATGCTGCAACTAGCTCCTTTTGCACAGCGGATACTAAGTGGGCGGCATCTTCGCCTGATGCCTTTGCCGCACTCCAGACGCTTTCAAAAACGTTAGTATCAAAGTCTTTTTGCCGCCAACTTCGTTTTCGAGAAGTATTTCTACGACAGAGTTCCGTTTCCTGTGAGAACGAAACTTCGGCAATTATAGCCATATGGTCGCTATTTGTATACAAGTCTGACACCTTCCATTTAGTATGCCTGCTAAGCGCGTCGTTGGCAAACATTAAGTCTATTACTGATCCTTTATTTCCCTTTTGAAAGGTATTTTGTGTGCCACTGTTTAAAATCATAAGGTTTGTTTGACTCAAAAATTCTAGAATGAGGCGACCACGATGGTTTGTAATTCTGCTACCCCAAGCAGTAGACCATGCGTTGAAATCTCCCGCTATTATTATTGGGGTTTTGCTTCTGATTTCTAGAGACAACTCCAGGAGAAAATCTTCAAATTCGCTAATTGTTGCACTAGGACGAGCATAGCAGCTTACAAAAAATATTCCTTGTATATTCGCCCATGTAAAGCCATTATGGGTTTCATTGGAGCGAGATGTGAAGGCTTGTCCTTTGCAGGCCCATATTGCTGCTTTGCCACTTACATCTTTACACCAAGTGCTTTCCGAACGTTGAGAATATTGTTCGCTTAATATGGCGACATCTATGCTTTCTTCTAGCACCGTCTGTTTTAGAAGGTCTTGTGCTGCAGCGCAATGATTGAGATTAAGTTGCAGTATCTTCATTTTTTCGTTGACTTTAACATATCTGCGTATTTAGGACAGGCCGTACTCAGAACAGAGTGTTCCCCTTTGCAGAGCATGCAACTCGGGGAATTCGTGCATGTCTTTGCCATGTGACCTGGGGTTCCGCAACGAGTACAAAGGGATGACCTATCAATGGGGCTGCTACATTTGGGTGCTATATGTCCTAGTTGGAAGCACCTAAAACAACGAGTAATAGGTGAAAATTCCCGGAGACGACAAATAGACCACCCGATCTTTACTTTACCGCACTTAAGTAAAGTTTTGGCATCCTCAGCTCGTAGGCATATAAGAGCTATTTGAGTGCCACTTCGAGTTTTCCGCAAATTTTTTATATTTTGCTTCCCCAGGTTCTGGATCCCACACTCCTTGTGTAATGCCTCACAGATTTCTTCAGGGGTGGTTATCTCATCCAAGTCTTTACACATAATGGTAATATTATGAGTTTTTGGCTGTATTACGGCCATCTCACCAATAACTCCTTCTAGGGCACTTTCGAACGTGTCGGCTCTCTTTTCTGCTTGATTTTTTAGTTCAATTAGCAGGTCTCCTTTGAGGGTTTTTCTAATGTACCTCACGTTTGAACCCAGTTCTTCAAGCCCTCTGTCGCATTTTATTTTTTTCAAAATATCCGCATACGACGCTCCCTCCTTTTTTGTTAAGATTATAGCGTCTGGTTTCGATCTGATTTTTTTCACGATCGGTTTCTTCTTTCTTACGACGTCTACCCATTTCTCGCCAGCGCGCTTGTCTCCCACACTGTCTTTGTGCATGCATTCAGTGACCTCACTATATGTTGCTTGCACTTTATGACTCATGTTTTTCGGCTTCTTTGTTGGTGGCAAATATCCCAATACCTCGCGAGGTCTCTTTGGGGCATTTTTATCACTTTTGATAGGAGATACCTGCGACGCTTTTCCTACCATAACTCTTTTCGACGGGCGCTCTTGCTTTTCTGCTTTGTCATACAAGCTTGTGATACAGCTTATCAGATCCCGCATAGCTTGGTTAATATGTCTCTGACCAGACATCATGCTTTCGAGCTCTTTGATTTTTTTTCCCAGTATGCAGAAATTACTGGGATTTTCATTATTTCCATTATTTTGGAGCTGCTCACATTTGCCACCTTTGCCTGCTTGGTCGGGATTTTCGCATATTTTTGCTGATCCAGCAGCGGTGGCCCCTTCAGGTTTGCCTTTTGGAGGCGTTCTCAAAATTTTTGAGTTCCTCCGAAAAGGATTCTCTGGTGTGCATCCCAAACTGTTCTCAGAGGCCATAATTCTGCCAGAGAATAGTTGGGAACACCTGTCAGTGGGTACGTTCAGTCTTTGCCCTAATAAACCTTACTTATATTTTGATGGTTGGCAATGCCGTAACCAAAGCAAAACAAAGAAGGAGAAAAAGGAGAAACAAAACAAAAAAAAAACAGCTGATAGACTAAGTCAAAACGGCAAAAAGGAATTAAGTGCACGTTTTGATACGCTGTTACGAGGGGAAATTCCTATTTATTTTTTGTTTTATGTATATAAAATTATCAAAAAAGGGGCAGGTAAGTGCCAAATTCTATTCTATTGAAACCAAATCAAGTACTTATCTAATTTTTGGTACTAGCATCCACTAAATCAGAGGTCCAGTTCCAGTCTCCCGGTAAGTCTCAAGCAAAAACACACAAAAACAAGTCTGCTACCACTTTAAAAATCACCAATTATTTCTGATGTTTTGGACCACTAAAAAACACGTCTGCTTTCACTAACATGCGATCGTAATATTAGGTTTACATACATTTGTATGGAAATACGTGTTGTATTTACGCTCATATATGTACAATCTGGATACATTTTTGAAATTTCATACCTCTCGATTTGGTTTGGGCATACTCTGAACTACCTGAAAAAGAAAAATGAAACTCGTATGCGGCTTTTAAAAAGAAATACAACGTATTCCTTTTCGTTCATTTTTTGATTTATTTAGAAGCATATGAATAATTTTTGAGCGATTTTTCAATTGATTTTATGTTGATGGGTCCTGACAAAAAAACATACGTAATCAATTTTCGAATGCTGTTGACAAACTGGATTTGAACATTTAGAACAGAAAAATCGAGTTTTACGACGCAATTTATCGCTTTCTTGCAAACAAAGTCTGCAATCTCTCCTTCCTTTGAGTGTATCAGCACCTTTTCAAAAGCCAAACGACAAGATAGATGTTTGATGACATTGGGATTGTTCATACGATTTTCGATATTGGGCGTTGCCAATGTTCTCTTGTAAAGAAAAGTGCGTCGTGCATCCTTTTTATCCGCTCGAAAGATGAGAAGAGCATCTGTTTGCCACAAAAGTGGTGTAAACTGCATATTATTGTGCGTTACATCAGAAGCAATAAGAATGCCAATAAATGCATCAAGTTCGGTGCTAGTGAAATCCACCCAAACTTTAGGTTTTGAGGTTAGATTTTCTGCATTCCATTTTGCAAATTGGTCTCTTCCATAACGATTTATTTGACTGATGATAATGAATGAAATATTGGTAGTAAAAAAATGTTTGAATGCCTCAATGGGAACAGAGTTTTGTTGCTTCAGTCCAAGCTTAAAGCGCATAATATAGTGTGCACGAGTACGAATTGCTTCATTAGGCTAGTAGTAGTAAGAAGTTTCAGTAGCAGCTGGAGTTTCGCGCTCTTCTTCTTCTACACCATCGATTACTTCCTCTTCGTCGCTATCTAGTATTTCATTCGGCTCGATTTCGATTTCATTTTCAATATCCGATGCATCTTCAAATGGCACATAATCGACATCTCTGTCATCGTTATCGCTTTCGAATGGATCCACTTCTTCACGCACAAGATCATTATTTTCATTTTTAATGTCATTTACCAATGCTGATGTTAAGCGATCATAAAAATCTGCACTGATGTTTCTAGAACGTAATCGTGTATTATGCACATATTCCACTTCATCACTCATTATTATAACCAAAGCGAACAGAATAATAAAAAACAAGATGAGAACTGGCGCGAAATATGCGTATTTTCACAGTAATATGTTGTGCGTTCAACTATCTGTCATCAACTGACTTGCATAATATAAAATAATACAGAAAACGATATCATTAGAGAGAGAGAGAAGAAGAATACTGTAGCAAAAATAAACACACAAAATCTTGTTTTTGTTTGTAAACACACTCTTCTTTTGACTGTTTCCCTCTTTTTCTAGCCAAGCACCATTGGTCTCGACTAAAGTGTAATATTATAATATCCTTTTTTCGTCCTTCTCGATACGATATCCTTGAATTTTTCTTTCTGAATTCTATAGACAATAAAATTCTAGGAAGCTACCTGGAAGCGCAAGTCGTTTGCTACACTCTAAATATATTTAAATAACATTTAAAAACAAAATATGCCTGGGCAGACCCGTTGGTCTCGATGATGGTTAAGTGATTGTTCTAACATAGTAATATATTTAACTCATCTACTTCGAAAGTAGTAGGTGTATTAATTACAGAAATCGGACATAATTTTTGCTGACACGGAACATTTTTAGGAGAATTTAAGGAGTTATTGGACCTAAATAATTCAGAAAACATATAAGACATAATGTGATTGTCAATAGACATAGTAGACTTATATTTCATCGCGGATGGAAAATTAGGAATATTGTATTTGGAGCTGTAAAACGATTTTGAATTACATACAATATTATTTTCTACTTTGTTTATGTACTTATTATAACATATTTTGTTAAGTTCAGCAAAATGTTGGCGCAATTTAGAATATTTTAAACAAAAAGCTATTAAGCCAGTTTTTCTTTTTACGTTTGAATGCACGGAACTTTTTTTTTTTTTTAATTTACATAACACTCTCAAAACCCACAATCTAGAACTTATTCTTTCAGTAACAACACAATGAGAGACACTAAGCTCAATATTGCCACAGTAATCTGGCCAAGTTACTGTAGAAAGTTCGCAATTAATCTTCTTAAAATTAGCTTTCGCAAATTTGAGCCGAGAACAATGGTCTAATGTAGCTGTATTATTATGAAATAAGTTGGCTATGATTTCGATATTAATTTCCAAAGCAGGATGATACGAGTCCTCAGGCAGAACCAATGGATAACATCTGAATATTGAAGCGTTATCAGCGTAAACCACATCTAAAAACTTACCAAATTTGTTTGAAATTAAATTAATTTGGTTAAGAACCAACTCCGACATTTCATCTAAAAACTCGTTAAAACATACTAACAAAAACGAGGTAATCAGCAGATTTAAATCTCCCAAAACAATCAGTATTGTTCGTAATGGAGAAAACATTATTTGTTAAAGAAACACCCGGCGTATAGACAGATAAGTATGATTGATGCGGTATATATGATAAAGTTGAGTAAATATGACCACTATTAATACAATTAATTAATACTTAAACTCAGTGAAATCTGCATGAAGAACATCGACTTCTTCAGATGCAAGTGAAGAATATAAAGCAACAACACACTACTTTCTTCTTCTTCTTAATTGGGGTAGACACCGCTTACGCGATTATAGCCAAGTTAACAACAGCCCGCCAGTCGTTTCTTCTTTTCGCTACGTGGCGCCAATTGGATATTCCAAGCGAATCCAGGTCCTTCTCCACTTGGTCCTTCCAACGGAGCGGAGGTCTTCCTCTGCTTCCCCCGGCGGGTACTGCGTCGAATACTTTCAGAGCTGGAGTGTTTTCGTCCATTCGGACAACATGACCTAGCCAGCGTAGCCGCTGTCTTTTAATTCGCTGAACTATGTCAATGTCGTCGTATATCTCGTACAGCTCATCGTTCAATCGAATGCCATATTCGCCGTGGCCGATGCGCAAAGGACCATAAATCTTTTGCAGAATTTTTTCTCGAAAACTCGTAACGTCGACTCATCGGTTGTTGTCATCGCCCAAGCCTCTGCACCATATAGCAGGACGGGAATTATGAGCGATTTATAGAGTTTAGCTTTTGTTCGTCGAGAGAGGACTTTACTTTTCAATTGCCTACTCAGTCCGAAGTAGCACCTGTTGGCAAGAGCAATCCTGTGTTGGATTTCCAGGCTGACATTGTTGGTGGTGTTAACGCTGGTTCCTAAATAGACGAAATTATCTACAACTTCAAAATTATGACTGTCAACAGTGATGTGAGAGCCAAGTCGCGAGTGCAGCGACTGTTTGTTTGATGACAGGAGATATTTCGTTTTGCCCTCGTTCACTGCCAGACCCATTTCCTGTGCTTCCTTGTCCAGCCTGGAGAAAACAGAACTAACGGCGCAGGTGTTGAGACCGATGATATCAATATCATCGACATACGCGAGCAGCTGTACACTCTTATAGAAGATGGCACCTTCTCCATTTGGTTCTGCAGCTCGAACTATTTTCTCCAGAAGCAGGTTGAAGAAGTCGCACGATAGGGAGTCGCCTTGTCTGAAGCCTCGTTTGGTATCGAACGGCTTCGGAGAGAGGTCCTTCCCGATCCTGACGGAGCTTTTGGTGTTACTCAACGTCAGTTTACACAGCCGTATTAGTTTTGCGGGGATACCAAATTCAGACATCGCGGCATAAAGGCAGCTCCTTTTCGTGCTGTCGAAAGCAGCTTTGAAATCGACGAAGAGGTGGTGTGTGTCGATTCTCTTTTCACGGGTCTTTTCCACGATTTGGCGCATGGTGAATATCTGGTCGGTTGTTGATTTTCCAGGTCTGAAGCCACATTGATAAGGTCCAATCAGTTTGTTGACGGTGGGCTTTAATCTTTCACACAATACGCTCGATAGAACCTTATATGCGATGTTCTTCAGGCGGGCAATTGCTATTCGAACTTCTTCATGGTCGGGCAATGGAACGTCTGATCCATCGTCATCGATTATGGAATCGGGTTCGCCTTCTCCTGACGTTGTGCGTTCACTGCCATTCAGCAGGCTGGAGAAGTGTTCCCTCCCTAATTTAAGTATGCTCTGGGCATCGGTGACTAGATCACCTTTGGGGGTTCTACAAGAGTATACTCCGGTCTTGAAACCTTCTGTAAGCCGCCGCATTTTTTCGTAGAATTTTCGAGCATTACCCCTGTCGGCCAGCTTATGAAGCTCTTCATACTCTCGCATTTCGGCCTCTTTCTTTTTCTGTCTGAAAATGTGCCTCGCTTGCTTCTTCAACTCTCGGTATCTATCCCATCCCGCACGCGTTGTGGTCGATCGTAACGTTGCGAGTTAGGCAGTCTGTTTTCTCTCCGCTGCGACACGGCACTCCTCGTCGTATCAGCTGTTCTTTTGCACTTTCCGAAAACCAATGGTTTCGGATGCAGCTGTACGTAAGGAGTTTGAAATGCCGTCCCACAGTTCCCTTATACCGAGTTGTTGACGAGTGCTCTCAGAGAGCAGGAGTGCAAGCCGAGTAGAGAATCGTTCGGCTGTCTGTTGTGATTGCAGCTTCTGGACGTCGAACCTTCCTTGTGTTTGGTGGCGTGCGTTTTTTGCTGCACAGAGGCGGGTGCGAATCTTGGCTGCAACAAGATAGTGGTCCGAGTCGATGTTAGGACCTCGGAGCGCACGCACATCTAAAACACTGGAAACGCGTCTTCCGTCTATCACAACATGATCAATCTGGTTGGTAGTTTTTCGCTCCGAAGACAGCCAGGTAGCTTGATGAATCTTTTAATGCTGGAACCTAGTACTACAGATAACCATATTTCGGTTCCCGACGAAGTCGATCAGCCTCAACCCATTTGGGGATGTTTCGTCGTGGAGGCTGAATTTATCGACCTTAGTGCCAAAGATACCTTCTTTGTCCACCCTGGCGTTAAAGTCGAAAAGAACGATTTTGAAATCGTGGCGGGGGCAGCTCTCAGAAGTGCGCTCCAAGCACTCATAAAAGGCATCTTTGGTCACATCGTCCTTCTCTCCCGTCTGGGCGTGGGCGCAAATCAGCGATATGTTGAAGAACCTCGCTTTGATGCGGATTGTGGCTAGACGTTCATTCACCGGAGTGAATGATAGTACTCGGCGATGGAGTCTCTCTCCCACCACGAATCCCACACCATACTTGCGCTCCTTTATATGGCCACTGTAGTAAATGCCAAAAAGCTTGTCCTTGTATCGTTGTTTTTTATTTTCTCGAGGGTCAAAGGTCACAAATGCCCTCAAATCGTAGTTTTTTTTTTGGTCGTACATCTCTCATCCAGGCTGTCGTTTAGTTTTCATTAAGAATACTTGAGGGTTTCGCTTCAGCTCGCCTTCGAATGGTTCGAGAAGATATTCAAAGTCGATAGTGTTTGACTCTGATAATTATCCTCCACCTACACATGACTCCATCCTCCCATCACCTTAATCCAGTCAAAATGGACATTACAGTTTGCATTAAGTCCCAACAAGCTGGATTTTTGTGCAGGCCTTGGATCCGTTATTACAAATTACATGTCAAAAGTCCCCATGGATCCCACTTGTGCGTTGTTTTTTATTCGAGGTCAAAGGTCACAAATTTGCGTTTTTTTTTTTGCGTACATACATACATTAAGAATACTTGAGGGAGCTACAGCAATGGTTCGAGAAGATATTCAGTCGATAGTGTTTGACTCTGATAATTATCCTCCACCTACATGTTCGATATACCTTTAACTTGAGTTTTGACTTAATTGCTCTATTATCGATCGATGGTTCTTTGCAAATATCTTTCAATTCTTGTATTAAAAATTGACAATCATCACAGTCGCAGGCAAATATTTCTCAAGGCCAATAGAATTAGGGACGGACGATAACTCACTCAGAATTGTATATTTTTCAAGTACCTGTGTGCATGGAGCAAATAAAACTATGTTCTAATGTTTTTTGCTCAAATGGTTAACCTGATGATACATACTGACTTTCTGTGTTTGAAATAGCCATAATTCGAGAACAGTGCACCGTAAAAGAAAAAGTGTTGAGATCTGTTTTGTAGACAATTTTACGATCTAAAAATTTTTCGCTAGCTCTCAATGTTTCAGAGATGTACGCAAAAAACTCAAATTTGTAACCTTTGACCTCGAATAAAAAACAACGCACAAGTGGGTGGGATCGATGGGGACTTTTAACATGTCATTTGTAATGATGGATCCAAGGCCTGCACAAAAATCCAGCTTGTTGGGAATTAATGCAAACTTGAGTCATAATTTAGCCTATTTTGACTGAACTACCTTTTATTCTGCTCAGTCGATCATATCTAAAGATTTCAAATTTGCTATTCGACATATCATTTTCAAAAATGTGGGGTTTTAGCTAAACTTCGGTGAAAGCGATAGTTTTAAAATTACTAACTATATTTAAATACTATTCAGTTAGTTTTGTATTAAGACCTCCATCATTTTGATAATAAATACTCACTATATTATTATAAATATCAGCAATTAACAGCGGATATGTCCATCTTAAAAGTCAAATATTCCGGCCGTTTTTTTTCAATATTTCTTTATTTATTTGATCTACTTTTTGTTTTAAAAGTCTAACAAAAAGTTATAAAATCTTAAATCTATTTAAAAACTAAACAAGCTCAAGTGATTGAGCTGTTTTGGTGAAACGTTGCTTTTTAGTACGCAGGCATACTTATATTTTCTTTTTAGGTGTGTTTGATCGCAGTGGGTAATGGTGATCTCGTAGTTTAAATAAATATTTCATTTTGCTGTCCTCTACTTCTTTCTTTACCATAGGATTACCAAGATCTTAATGGATATTTTCATTACGCATGTACCATGGCGAACAAGTGATTGTCCTAAGCATACTAGTACATACAGTACTCTCTGCGCTTAAATGCTTTTCTTATTTCGTTCGTAATTCTATTTATTTGCTCTGTCGTGCTATGTTTTTCACGATTATCATTATCTATTAAGATAACCTGCCACTTTTTCCATGAAAATGGATAGTATCCGAAACTCATAATTCCATTGAAGAGCAAAGAAAGCACCTTTATCGCAATATCTGTTAACTCAATCAGCATTTTTGCGGTAATATTATCATGTCCTGACGACTTTGTTGTATTAAGTTCTTTTATGATTCTAATAATTTCAGAGGGTGAAGTCTTAAAGACTCGAGCGACTCATTAGCTGTGTTGGGTAAGATTGGCAGCTTAATGTTGTTTATTGGACAATTAGGTTGTAATACCTTTTCTAGGTGATTTACAAAACAATTAGCATTTCCTCGTCATTTCGGGCCCAAGTTTCGTGTAGGCATGTCGGAGTTGACGGAGGGTTCATGGACTTTGGGCTTGCTAGAATTTGGACTCTTTATATACATTTCAGCGTGGACTTCTTCCTCGAGTTTAAGCCCTTTTTTAATTTATTTACAGAAAAATTCAATTGAATCTGAGTGGAAGTGATTTTAGTGATTTTTCTGAAACCATGCGGCTTATAGCTTTTGTTTCGTGTTGCTTAGACAGCTGGGTTAGTTATTATATCATTGAGTTATGTTATGCTTTCGTCAATATCTCTCCCTGTATTTATTTTGTACTCAACGTTAATGTGGCTACTCACGTATTTTTTATATTTTAACCAGTTCCTTTTATAAGATGTTAAGCCCACTTTTGGATTAACGAATATGGGTTGTTCACTTATTTCTATTAGTACAGGAGAGTGATCAGAAAATAGGGCAGTACATGTATCAAATGTTATGTGCGATATATCTATATTTTTGATTACAGCAAAATCAATTAAATCTGGTATTTTGTTACGATCACTAGGCCAATATGTCTTACCAGGAGGTGTTATATCAAAGTTATTTTGCCTATTTATAATACAGCTGTCGGTTCGGATTAATTACACATGAGTTTTGCATTGTAATCTACACCTGCTTGAATTCTATGACCTAGCGTTCCAAATAAGTTTTTAAATTAGATGTCTGTAATTTTAAATCGAAGTGGGCAGTATATGGCCGTCAGGTTTAAGCCCGCAGCGATTTTTATTGATATTGATGTAGCTTGTAACTGCGCTGTAGCATGAGATTCTAATGCGTAGTGATTTAATCGTTTTCTAACCAACACTGCTGTTCCACCATGTACCTTTCCTTCTGGGTGGTTTGTGACATGGAGTCTAAATCCCGGTATAAAGAAATTGTTTTTATTCGTAAGTTGAGTTTCTGACTATAGCATAACATCTATATTATTTTCATCCAGAAATCTAATAAGTTCCAATTTGTGTTGGCTAACACCGTTAGCATTCCACATACAAATGTTCAATACACTCAATTTTCACTTAAAAAAGTTTGCAACATTTGCTGACTATAGCATAACATCTATATTATTTTCATCCAGAAATCTAATAAGTTCCAATTTGTGTTGGCTAACACCGTTAGCATTCCACATACAAATGTTCAATACACTAAATTTTCACTTAAAAAAGTTTGCAACATTTGATTTTATTCTTGGATTATCCCTTGCATTATATTTTGCATTGTAAACATAAATTGTGTCATATATTGGGTAAGATTGAAAAACGTGTTTGATTTTGGGGCGATTAAGTTGATGCAATGTTGTTTTTCATTAAGTTTGCATAGCTCCCTTGTGTAGCATTGTCTTTAAGATTTACGCGTTTTGACGGGGATTTCAATATTTTCATTTGGAGGAAAATTCAACATTTGGTTACGACGCACAGTGGGTAAAAGGCGGAAAAAATATGTAATTTTTAACTATCTAATTTTAACAAAATTTCATTCCAGTAGTGTTTATAGACAATGAATATAGTTTAATTTATCACGTATTTGCAAATTGACATTTCACTGACATAACAACGTATTTTTAAAGTCAAATAAAAAATAGAACTCTTGAAAATTGTGAAAAATATTGAGAAAAGTATGAGAACAGGCGTATGGGGTTTCGACGTTTTATGCACTAAGAAGTGACTTTAAAGTCTATGCTAATATATATTATAATATATTATAAAATAATTATTTTCATTTCATCGGCCTAATTCATGTCAATTTTGACAAAGTTTTAAAATAAAACCATTTTTTAAACACTTTTACATAAAAATTATAGTTTTGATTATTAGCTACATGTACCCACATAGTCCAATTAGTCCTAATACTTTATGTACACTTTAAGGAATATGATAACGAAAAAATGAACTGCGGATACGTGCGGATAAGGATCAAAGATAGCTATGAACGGTTGTTGTGACAACGGGCGCAATTGTTTAACTTATTGCGCGTCTTCACATATTGATAATTTAAAGCAGCGTTTGTGTAATTTCGAAATTCATTGCGTAATAAAAACCTAACAGTTCTTAACAAGTGTGATTTGTATAAATATATATTGCAAATAATATTTGCAAAATGTCATCCGTTTCCATAAGTAATCGACAGCTTACTGAAGAATTTATTCGGTGCGGCCGAGAAAATGATATGTTGACGCAGTTTTTGAGCGATAAATTCCCTTCTTTTAGTGAAGATAAGGTGAAGTTAATTTTAGAACAAATTACAAATAGGTACATAAGTTCATTCAGTTCAAAATGGAACCAGTGCCACAGGAAAAAAAACGTACTATTTAAAAATCATTCTGTATGGCTGGGTAGAAATTTTACTGTAGAGATGGCTGATAAATTATTACCCGGGACTTCAAGTAAACGTAGTTTAATTGCTGGACGACCGGTAAAGAAAATTGAAGAATGTAGTCAACGGGCTAAACGTTACAAGGTCCAACAACTTCGAGATAAGTACTCTGAACTAGAATTAAAGGCCGCAGCTGGATCAGCAGCTAATAAGAAGACATACTTAGATTCTCAAAAAGCGTTGGCGATGTTAATTGATGCACAGTTATCAAAGCATCAGTATGAAGTTGTTCGAAATGTGCTTAAAGACTTCGGATGTGATGTGTTGCCACCGTATTATAGAGTTCGGGAGGAAAAAAGGCATTGTTACCCTGAAAATATTACTATTACACCATAATCTACACAAGTCAGCTAAATTAATTATTTTGGCCGCCGAGAACTTCACAAATCTAGCTCATGTTCCAGAAATAATGACTCTAACATCGAAATGGGGTTGTGACGGTTCGTCAAATCAAAGTCAATACCACCAGTTCATACCTAACGAATTTGATGGTATATCTGATGCAAATTTACCATAAATAAATGGTGCCTTTAGTGCTTAAAACTATAGACCAAACAGACACGTTATGGAAGAACTTTAGGCCTTCTTCCACAAAGTTTTGTCGGCCGATTCAATTTGAATATGCTAAGGAAACCGCAAACCATACTAAAGAAATTGTCGAAAGGATACAGGAAACCATAAGCAACATATTGCCAACACTAAGGATTATAGAAACTATCGCCTTCGTTACGCAAGGAAATGCAGTCGAACTTCAACTAACGAAGATATTTTAAAGAGACTCTTAGTTATTTCTGATCCACTTTTATCAAGTGTAAGAGTTACAACTGTAATAAAGCACATAGATCAGAAGATGCAAAAGGACTACTTTTAAATTAAATCTCAAACTTAGTAAATGAGAACGTATTATTTTTATAATCTTAAATTTGTTTGTTACATGTTATCATTTTGTTTCACTATGCCTTTATTTTTTTATTAGATTTAAGTATTCATTACTATTTATTATAATCAACATAAAATGAGAGCGATTAGATAGTGTTAAGTAAATATTTAATATATCGTAAATATTCTCTGATAAATATTAATAAATAACAGTTATTATTAATTCTTTTTCTATAGTCACTTTCTTGCTATGAAAAGTACACTGTGTAAGATATTCCTGTTAAAACATGTTATATAATGACCCAAAAAAAGTGAATACTCTGTATAATTAAATTATTAAAAAGTTAAAAAATCAACTGGTGACTTAATTTTTCATTTTACTTTTTCAACTCGTCTCGCTCATCTTGGGCGAACCAACCTCTACTACAACAGGCTATAGGCTCGCTATATATTTTCACCAACTTCTTAGATCTAAGAAGTCACACTTATCAATAAAATTTATATAAGCAAGCAGTTTTAAAATAAGTACAACATTTTTGCCGAAAAATGCCGTTTCTGACCCATTGTGCGACGTGCCTGAGTTCCGACAGACAAATTCGTTTTTAAGTCTTTATATACATGGCAACCCCTATAGTTTACAGTGTGATTTCCCCCACAATTACTAATTTTTTTATTTAAATCCATGTTTGAGAGTACATTTTAAAGTAGGATGTAGGTCACCTCATACCACACAGACACTGCGTAGGTTGCAATACGTTTCGTGTGTCCATACTCTTGGCCGTTCGTACATTGTACTTTACCATTTCTCTTATGTGGTTCCTCAGCAGTGATTCTGCGATGGAGAGGATATTTTAAATTGTAAATCGGATGTGATGATCAATTCTAGTTTGAATATTGATTTTGTACTAAAACCACACTCTTCCAGTGCTTCCTTAACATCATTAGAGTCAACCGAAGAGTCCTAGGCCTTTAGAGCTCTTCAGTTGGTAAGGGTAGTAATTCATGTTATCATTTGATAAGAATGTTACAACATACAACTTTTTTCAGTGCAGGTTTGAATTTTTATTACATCTATCTTAATGTAAAAATTGTTTGTTCCTACTATACAAGGTTTGTCCGGAAAGTAATCGGACTGATTTTTTTTCCTTCGCGATTGTACTTACTTTTCAGACAAGCGCATTTGAGCTACGCGCTCGCAAATATATTGAAGGAGGTTTGGCATTAACGACTGTGGTGGTACCATTTGCATCATCATTAGGTTTTCTGCTCAGTAAGGCAAATCTATTGGCATTAAGAATTTCTGGCCCTTTACCATTTGGCGTGCCTAGTTGAAGTTTTTGGTATTCACCGCTGATTTAATTGGACTCAATTTCCTTTTTACATTTATATAGCGATCAATACAATAGCAGTCTGAACAAATGGCCCTTTTTTGCTTGGTACATTGTCACCTTGCATTTTGTTTTCCTTCGCTGTCCGGGTGTTTGCTGGTGCATTTCAGTTTATCGCTGCATCATCATCGCCGTTACATTTTTTATTACCAGCCGTTTTTTTTGTTGGCTCGACAAAACTGAAAATGTTATTATTTAACAACCCTTAACATAATTTCACATAAAAATACCTCCATCAAAGAATATTCGATGATCTTCAAGCATAATAGTTTTAAAATGTATCCTTTTTCGATTCGCTTCTATTTGAAATTGACGACTATTCTTCTTCTATATTGGCGTAGACACCGCTTACGTGGTTGAAGCAGAGTTTACAACAGGGAGCCAGTTTTTTCTCCTTTTCGTTGTTTGGCGTCAATTGGAGAATACCAAATGTAACCAAGTCCTTCTCCTTCTTGTCTTTCCAACGGAAAGAAAGTCTTCCTCTTCCTCTACTTCCTCCGGCGGGTACTGCGTTGAATATCCTCAGAGCTGCTGTTTTGTCCATTCGTATATCGTCGTATATCTCGTACAGCTCACCCTTCCATCGACTGCGGTATTCGCCGTTGCCAATGAGCAAAGGACCATAAATTTTCAGAATCATCACTTGTTATCATAGTCCATTCCTCTGCACCTTATAGCAGAATGGTCTTTGTTTTTCGAGAGAGGATTTGACTTCTCAATTGCCTGATCACTTCGAAGTAGCACCAATTGGGAAGAGTAATAATAGAAAATAGTTGAAATTATCTACGACACCAAGTGGCGAATGCGATGACTGTTTGTTTGATGACAGGAAATATTTCTGGTCAGTTTTTGATTTTTCATTTTTTTCTCACAGGTCCAATTAGTTTGTTGACGGACGGATTTAATATTTCACCCAGTACGCTCGATAGATTGTGGAGTCTTCCTTTTTGTGGATTTAGCAAAGCACACTTCAATTCCAATCGTCGGCAAGCTTTCGTCCGACCATATGCTACAAAGAACCTGATGCATGCTCCTTATCAGTTCTTCGCAGCCGTATTTGAATAGCTTTCGGCTTTCCATTAACCCCCGACGTTGTGTTGTTCGCTATTCGAACCTCATCATAATCAGATAAGGGAACACCTATTCCATCGCAATCGATTGGGGAATCGGTTTCATCATGTCCAGATGTTACACTTTTCCTGCCGTTCAGCAGGCTGGAAAAGTCCACAAATTCAGTATGCTCTGAATATCAGCCACTAGATCACGTGTTTGGGATTAATAAGAGCATGCGCCGGTCTTGAAACCTTCCGGTAGTCGCCGCATCTTTTCGTACATTTTTCGAACATTACCCCGGTCTACAAGCTTCTCAATCTCTTCGTACTCACGCATTTCGGCATCTGTCTTTTTTGACAAATGCATCTCGCTTCCCTCTTCAGCTCTCGCTATTTTGTTTGCACTTGTACATAAAGAGCTTAAAATGCAGTCCTACAGTTCCCTTATACCGTGTTGCTGATGATGACTCTCAGAAAGCAAGTTCTTTCTGTTTGTTCACATGTGGCTTTTGCTGCACAGAGGCGGGTGCGTATTTTCGCTGCAACGAGATAGTGGTCCAAGTCACGATTATTAATATGCTATATTTTTTAGTTATTAGTGTGATTCTCTAATACGCCCAAACTAAACTATTCATTATTAATAAATTAAATAAATAAATATACTTGCTTGATTTTATATAATTTCAGGTAATGAAGTCACTTGAACCTCATATCAATGTTGTCCGATTACTTGCATGTTGCACCGACAAGGACCCGCTATTTGTGATTATTGAATTTGTGAATCGAGGTAAATTACAAAGTTACCTTAGAAATTCACGTGCTGAAATGTAAGTATATTTGCAAATGTAAATAAGGTAACCAGCAACTCGCTGTTTGCACATTTAATATTAGGGTATATGAAAACCTGCCGACCGCACAATACCTACACATCATTCTTTCCATTTAAATTTATAGTGACATACTTAGTATCTCAGAATTAGTGAGCTTAACAAAGCTCTATTCTACTGAACTGAAATGATTTGAATTGTCGCTTTTATTTAATAATAATAAAAGAGTGCTGCTTACAATTTTATTCAATAAACATGAATAAGTTTAACAGCCGCCCAAATGCTCAGTTAAGTTTTCATTTTCAATATTTGCTATATCAAGTACGAACAGCTAAGTTCGAGGCAATCGAATATTTTATACTCTCGCAATTGAGAAAATAAAGTTCGAGTGTAACTCTCGCAAAAAACAATAAAGATAGCGAAATGTTTGCAGGTACTGCAAAACTTTTTGTGCGTATTTCGATACCAAACGAGGTTTCAGACAAGGCGACTCCCTATCGTGCGACTTCTTCAATCTGCTGCTGGAGAAACTAGTTCGAGCTGCAGAGCCTAATCGAGCATTTACTAGCAAATGGCTCTGGTAGTGAAAGAGGGCAAGACAAAATATCTCTTGTCATCAAACAAACAGCCGTCGCACTCGCGACATAGCTCCCACGCCAGTACTAACACCAACAACAATGTCAGCCTCTAAATCCAACGCAGAATAACTCTTGCCAACAGGTGCTACTTTGGACTTAGTAAGCAATTAAGAAGTAAAGTCCTCTTTCGACAAGAAGCAGAGGAAGAGGAAGACCTGCACTCTGTTGGAGAGATCAGGTGGAGAAGGACCTGACTGCACGTGGTTTCTCGAATTGGCGCCAAATCGCTGAAAAAAAAAGGTTGGCTCGCTGTTGTTAACTAGGCTATAACCGCGTAAACGGTGTCTACGCCATTAAAGAAGAAGAAGATCTCACAGCCATATTCTTAACGGTACCGATCAACCAAGCTGTCACCATTGCAACGCCCCCACCCAATCAGTCATTCACCACATCGATGAATGTCCTGCACTGCATTGATTAAGGAAATCAACCTTTGGGAATAAGAGACCTTCCGACCTTTTCAAAGCAACAAATAGCAATAACATCAGTGCCATTAATAAATTTCTTAAACTGTGTAACATCAAAGACATATAACACCACATACAACTAAATAACCTTACTAAATATTTTCTTTTTACCATAATCTTAGTATTAAGAGCCGAAGGCCCTGGTAGCTAGTGCTGATTCTTACAAGTGGATTAATTATTTATAATTAGTTCTTTTTTAAATAAATAAATAAATAAATAAAAATCGAAACGCTTATTTCCTGCTTCGGCTGCCTCCGCCGACAACAGTCCTATTGGCAATAATGCATTTTCAATAATTTCTGCGCCATGTATTAATGTTTTTTGCATAGTCTGAGTCATGGGATGCCACTCAAAGATATCACAATATAATCTGACTGTTGCCATAGCATACTCATCAAATCTTTTGGTGTCTATTTCATGTCCACTTTAGATAGTTTCCAATATAACTTTTAATCTATAGATGAGATTAAATCAACTTTTGTTATATCAGCAGCTAACTGCGGGTTTTCAAAAAATCTCCTACTTGTATTACCATCATTGATATTGCCGAAATTAGCTTTCGGCATGTCTACCAACAATCCAGTTTCTATGCGAAGTCTTTCTTGAATATTTTTTTTGTTTGTGCTTCTACCTTCGATCTCTTTTGTCCATACTTTTTACAGGTAACTTGTATGCCAGATGTAAAATGCGAAAGTCAAATCCTGGCGTGCAGTACATATAGTCTAAATTCGAAAGCCTTAAAACTTGTCGGTAATTTCAGAGTCAGATTAATAAAATCTTAAGATGTGGCTCCACAAATATAAAACATGCTTCTTGATTTGGTATCAGTTGCAGCATTATACACTTTGCCATCAACTATCGTTATTTTAAATATACATACAAGGTGTTTTCCAAAGTAAACAGGACTTTTTGAATCTAGCGCCCCTTGGTGGCGCCATCTATGTGCAGAGAGGTGCATTAGTGACAGTGAGTGAGTGAATTTCATGACATTTCATCGATTGGAAGTGAAGTTATTGCGTTTTAAGTGTCAGTATGTTTGTGTTATCGGTGCGAAAATGAGCTTCGAACAAAGAGCCAACATTAAATTTTGTTTTAAAATGGCTAAAACTTTTACCGAAACGTTTAAATTGATGAAACAAGTTTATGGCGATGATTGCCTATGCCGTAGCAGATTGCACCAGTGGTTTCAACGTTTTCAAAGTGGTTGTGAGGACATAAATTACGATCAACATGTGGGCCATTCAAAATCGGTGATCACCGGAAATTCCATCGAAACTGTGCAAAAATTCATCAAAAATCAGAAATGGAATTAAACATCTCCAAAACATCGATTTATCGCATTTTGACTGAACATTTGGGCTTGCGAAAGGTGTGTGACGACCAAAAAATGCTCAGAATCCAACACTCGAAGGACAATTATTTGACCAAAAATCACATTTTAACCATTAACCACTCCCCGTATTCACCTGATATTGCACGGTGCGACTTCTTCCTTTTTGGAAAAATGCATTTGCCCATGAAAGGAAAGCGTTATGGCAGACGTAGAGGCCATTCAAAAGGCTTGCACCGGAATATTGGCGGCCATACCGGCCAACGAGCTAAAACACTCGTTCGCCATGCTTTTGGACCGTGAAAAAAGCTGTATTGAAGCAGAAGGATACTATTTTGAATAAAATAAATTGATTTTGTTCTGTTTTTTTTAAGACCCGTTTGGAAAGCACCTTGTATGTACTCTCGTGGCCACTATACTTTCTTAAATTTTTTTCGGACTTTTCCGTTCGTTACACTAAATTATATTATCTAATTATAATTATAGTTTTTAATTTATTACGTTAAATGAATAAAACACAAATTAGCTTTTCTGTGTTTATACAAAAGCGGCCGATTTTATTGTTTTTAAACTGATACACCAACTTAACTTCGAGTTTAAATAAAGTAAAAAAGTAAATAAAATATTAATTTCAAATATAGTGTAAATGAAATTAAATTAAAAAATAAAAAATATCATTTTTCATCGCATGTCAATTTCTTACATTTAGAGCTCATTTTGTAAAACTCACTATCTTTCAATTGATTTACCTATAGCTGAATGTGTTTTGTTTTTAACTTTTAATATTTTTGATTAATAACATCTCAATAATTAATTTCTATACCAAAAAAATTTCTATACCGCAAAAAGTACTGCTATAAAATGTAGTAAAATATGCACAATACGCGAAAATTGTGAGTGGTAAGGTTTGCCGCGAGTGCATGTCCAAAGAAATTTTTAATCTCATGCAATTTAACTTGTTAAGCGCCCAATACACTACACTAGGATGATGGCGCAATCACCTGATGGTGTCAGCTGACTGATCGTGTATGTATGTACTTGCGGTGTGATTGCACCATCTGCTGGAGCAAAACCAAAACGATTTTGATATTTTTCTGATTGCACAAGCATGCTAGTGCAGTGTATTGTGAATTTACCGCACTTAATTAGAATTTTCAAAAATTGAACATCGCAGAAACATATGAATTCAAAGGAAAAACTATTTTGGGGAGAATTTATTGATCTATATGAATCAATGCCGTGCCTGTGGAGAATTAAGAGTCCGAAATATTGTAACCGCGAAATAAAAAGCAAGTGTTACAACAAAATTGTAGAAAAATTTTGAATCTTTGTTCTTTCCTTCCTAATTAATGGTTCCATAATGGTTTTAATAACTGATAAAACTGATTTTCATCCATCCTCGCAAAATTAAGGAAATCCTTTTTGGCTTTGGTTTCCAACCGTCTTAAAAGTTTAGTATTGCCTAATTCATGTTTGTCTTATAACCAATCCTTAATTCAAACACGCTTTTTTCTTTCATTCTTTTCGTTTTCTTTTTAAGATAATAGCGATAATAATTTTGTCTCCGTCCATTACGACCTTTTCCATATTCATACAATTTGTAAAAAAAATAATATTGCATTGGGCGCTTTACATCCACAGATTCTTTAGCAAACCGAAACCTAATTGGTCTACAATGTATAGGCGATGACGGTGTAGGGTTTTGCCATATAATTTTTTTCCTTCCCTTCCATAAGTTATTCTAAGAGAAACAAACGGTCTCAGAAACATATTGGAGTCTGTGTCTGGGGCATCTTCGAAACTTTGCTTATATTTAGCCTGTTGCGATCCATCACAACCCCACTTACAGACAAGAAACTTCTCTTTGATCTGATTTTGCTATTTTGAAAGCTTTTCTGTATTTCCCTGCACGTGTTGGAGAATTTTTAATGTCTCGAAGTATTTTCGAAGCGTTTCGTTTTCCTTGACCCTGTAGTGTGGTGTATGCTGCGTGAACTATGGCGTCCTCACTAAAAAAGGTCTAGTTTTTTCCGTTCTTCTGCGTTTAGTTCTTTCACTACAATCGCTAAATTAATTTGATGACCGGCCTGGTCAATTTTCAACATTTGTCGGACGTTCCGCTTAACCAACACTTATTCGTTTTAAGGAACATAGCTTCTTTTCTGTGTGCTTTAGACCATTTTTCTTTGATGGATGTTTTAAAATACCAAAATGTTTGTTTCAAATTGTTTATATTATATGATGTGTCACCATAACAGGCCAAAAGGTAATTTTTAAAATAATTTAGTGTTTCATCCAAGGTAAAGATAACGTCGCTATTTTTACGCCAGAAGTACCTAAAGCCAAAAAAATAAACAATCGATAAAATTTTAAAGAAACATATTATTTTATTTCTGTATGGCTTCCAAACATAAAAAGCCTTTAAGGGGGTATTCTACTCTAGAAGCATGAATTTCAGGTAATTTTTAAAGTGTCGTAAAAAAAGGCAATTAATATTTTTATTATCCATTTTTTTATGGTGTTTTTATTGATATCTTGTGAATAGAGAAAAAAAATTTTACAAACAAAGATTAAAAATTAAAATAATTAGAGGGGGGGGGGGGGGGGGGGGGGGGGAGAGACAGGTGTAAAAAAAATAGCGCATCCTGGTGACATTGATCCTGACTCTCCTAGTGGTCTGACAAAAAAAAGGCAAAAGAAATTCTTAATCAGTAAGGATGCTGTTATAGTCCCTACCTCAGGAAACACGAAAAATTCTTTTTTGGAAAAATGGCGACTGCCTGAAAATGAAAATCATATTTTACGCTTCTATTTTTGAAATTCCTGATTTTTTTTTAAATATTAAAAACAGAAATTTTGACACGATGCTTATATGAACGATAAAGGATTATATAAAGAAGGTTCACACAAAATTTCAAGTAAATCGGTTCTATAGAACTTGAGATAATGGCGGTACCGTGTGGAAAAAAGTAGTTTCGAGAAAAACGCGTTTAAAAAATTCGATACGGCCGAACCGGGCTAGGTACTGCGTCACTAAAGTAACTGTAGCTCTTAAAATAATTTTAATTTTTAAAAATCCTTTGGAGGATATGTTCTAAACTTTAAATATATGAAAAAAAAATCGAATTTTTCAAAATTCTAGAGTAGAATACCCCCTTAAGTCGCATATCCGCAGCTATCCGCAGCTAAAATATGTGTCGTACGCTAGCCTAATATGTCTATTATTAAAAGCTATACAAAACGCGAGAGGAGACGAGAAAATAAAAAATATTTCCTACATACTCTGTTTCAAAATTGAACCGTTACTATGAAATGAAGTTAACACACTTGAAAGGCCATAGAATATAACAAATCTTACCTGAATTACTGAAATCCATCAAAATATTTGCGAAATAATTATTAAAAAGCACAAAAATAATTAGGGGTTTCACATAGATTCATAAAGTTATAAGTTATAACGATCCGAAAACATAGCGTTCAGAGTTGTATTTGCGTAAACTTATTTTAGTATGCACGTTGTGAGTACCCCAAATGATTCTTTAACTTCGTCAATTGAGATCACAAACAACAGTATCAGACAAATAATGCGAAGATCAAGTTTCGAAGTGCGGGCGCAAGAACGCAGTGCATATTTGGTGGGTGGAAGTGGTAAATTTTTATTACTGGACTATTTCTCTTTCTATCGTAGGTACTATTTCCTGATAATCTTTTATTAAAAAAATGGACTTTTGGCCAGCTAATTTGTAATAATCGACCTTTGTACGACATTGTGAAATAAAATTTTGGTGAAATCACATATTTCAAATCCCGACACACCGATTTCGAGTACACTTAGTACGTGGCATTCTTGTCATTTCTCTATACCACCGTATGGGCGAAATCGGACTACAACCACGCCTACTTTCCATATAGCACAATTTTAAATTCCAATTGATTCTTTCATTTTCCATACACAAATCAGGAAGTAATTGATATAAAGGGCCAAAACTGTGCACTAATAATTCCTTTAAAGTATGCAACCTTATCTATGAAAATTGTCCAAATCCAATCAAAACTGTTCAAGCCCCTAGGTACCGAATATGTGGACCTCAATATCTATAGTTTACTTTTTACCGAAAATTTTAGTCAATGTGTGAGATATACAATTGCAATTTAGACAAAATTATTTCTTGACAATAGTAATTCTGTATATCAAAATTGAATTGAATCAGGTCAATACTTCCCTGAGACTCTAATGCCTAATATAAAGATTTTCGAACTTCCTGGCGACTTAATCCCCGATATATCGGCCAATATTTGAACGCAATGAAAATGGGAGAACTTGTTTCACTCATAACAGTGTATCTTTGTGCCTAAGCTAGAAAAATTTTAGCGAAAGCCCCCATATAACTATAAGCAGGAATTTTTGAACATCCGTCTAACTTTGCTCCATATGATTTTTTATTGTATGTGAGGTACTTAATGAAACCCGGGGAACATTTTTTTAATTTGTGTCATGTTAAAAGAATGTGGTATTGGCAAAACAAGATAAAATCGGGTCGATACTACCCCAACTCCCATATACTCGTATAATGACATTCTTATTTCTTTCGAATATGTCATTTAGTTTTTAATTTTATATATATTATATGTACTATATATATAAAATTGTTTGGATTTCGATCCTCTGATTGACGTTTTACACCGTAAAGTATTTTGATTTGTGTAAGTTGCAAGAGTATAATATGTATGTTCATTTGCACCCGAACGTAGCCCTTCCTTAATTCCCAATTGTATGGAGAAAATATTTGTAGAATAAAAATGTAAAATTAAGATTTGATGTGAATTGCACAGTAAATCATTTAAATAAAGTGAACTTACTACTAATCGTTAAC
This sequence comes from Bactrocera neohumeralis, assembly GCF_024586455.1. NCBI lineage: Eukaryota > Metazoa > Arthropoda > Insecta > Diptera > Tephritidae > Bactrocera > Bactrocera neohumeralis. The sequence goes on along the minus strand of NW_026089622.1, from coordinate 7,664,238 downwards.
ATTCCTCCCCGCCTGCACCGTCAGGTTTCAGAAATTCTCGATTTGGATCTATAAGACGGCAAATCTTTTGCACTGGATGTTGGCAGTGGTGCTTCACAAAAAGTCCTTCAGGTGTACGTTTCTCACTGTTATATTCAACAGTTACTATTCGTACCAATCCGTCGCTGCCTGGGTGAACTTCAGTGATGCGACCTATGCGCCAATACGTCGGGGGTAGATTATCATTCTGAATCAGTATTACATATCCTGGCTATAGATTCTAACGTCCCCCTTCCCACTTGCGACCCGCCTGTAAGCTGGATAAATATTCATGGTTCCACCGCTTCCTAAAAAGCTCGAACATGTTTTGTAATTTTTGAGAGTATAAAAGACGATTTTCTGGAATATCACCAATAGGTGGCTCTGGTCTAGCATTGAGCGGTCGACCAAAGAGGAAGTCGCCAGGTGTGAGTGCTTAGCTACCATTGGGATCATTGCGAAGAGGAACGAGTGGCCTAGAATTTAAACAAGCTTCAATCCTAAAAGTAGAATACTCAGTTTATTGAAACGTAAGACTTGGCGACCAATTGTGCGATAGAGATATTTTTTTGCTAAACGCACAGCTGCCTCCCAAAAACCTTCATGATCGGGTGCGGCTTGAGTGATGAATTTCCATTGCGTGCCGAAAGATCCAATATGCTGAGTTGCATATATATTTCTCCAACTTTGAAGGTCTTGATATAGAACTCGACCTACAAATTGCGTATCGTTGTCGCTTTAAAGGATCAAACATATTCCACGGCAGCTTATGAAGCGATCAAACACATCGATAAATGCGCAACCCGGGATTTCGAAAGGGATGACATCTGTTGCTGCTGAGTTGTTCGCGAGTGTCGATGGCATACGACGCAGTGATGAAGATATGACTTTACAATCTGACGTGTATGCATAATCCAAAATCGTATGCGTAAGTACTGCAACATTTCCTGTATCCCACAATGAAGACAGCACTTGTGAGCATCACTTACGAGAAGTTTTGCCAATGAACAGGTATTGGCAAGAATGATTGGATGTTTTTGCTCTTACGGTATTCCGATTTTGTTAACTGACCACCTATACGCGTTATGCCTTCTTCGTTCAAAATCGAGTTCAGTGGAAGCAATTTGCTTGAGGAGTCGATGCTGGAACGAGATTTGAGTGCTCTAATTTTAGAATGATACATATTACCTTGGTTTTGACGAATATGTGTGATCAGTGCCCTTCCTTCTTTTTAGCAGTAATCAACTCATATTCAGTAAGGCACACAAACGGCTAAACCTTGCTACCAAAGGTATTCGTTGTGTTCGAAAGGATATCATCAGTAAACACTTCCCGCTGTTAACTCCAAGATTTCACACTTAACGGGCGGCTTTATCCGTTAAAAATTTGATTTTCTTCAGCTGTGAGACTTGGTAAAGCTGATGATGATTCATAAACCGCATGAATGAGAGGAGACCCCTTCCACCAAAGTTCGTTCCCCATGATTGCTATCGGTGTAATTTCGCGGCTGGCGCAGTCGGCGGATTTTCTGATCGAATATGTCGCCACGCGTTTATATCCGATTTTGATTGTATGAGAGCTATCGTATTTGCCACATACTGTTTCAATCAAGAGGGTTGCCTCCGAATCCAACGTTGAATAATTGTTGAGTCACTCCATCAAGTGTAAGTCGTATCTTCCAACTGCAAGTCGAGACGTATGTTGTTCATAGTTGTAACCAATAGCTGAGCCGCAGAAAGTTCAAGGCGGGGAATAGTTATTTCTTTTAACAGAGAAACTCCTATATTTGCGCAAATCAGATATGTATGAGATCATCCGTTAGCGTTGGTGTTTCGTAGGTAAAATACTGCTGCGTAAGCTTTGTAGTGTCGATACAGAATGTTCTCTGATCCCCAGACATTGTGATATTTTGATCCTTTCGAGAGCCTGGAAATTATTCCGGTATTTCATACAAGTCTCTCGAAGATTAAGTGGTAGAAGCGTATCCCAACTCAGTTTCGCCAACCATAGATTTTGAACAAACATCTTAACCGTCACCTCAACTGTTTCCAGCATCCACAGTGGATCATATAACTTTGCAGTATCACTCAAAACAATCCATTTTGTAGGGAAAATGGTTGATTCCGACTCGTTCGATGCTTCTGGACCAAGAACTACCCATCCCAGACGGGTGTGTAATGCACATGGTTTGCATGAGAACCGACAACAACGTCGTTTAATACGAGGGCAGGCCAAATATCTACACCATTCAGAAATTCTACGAGACCTGGTTGGCGATTGGTGAATATCTGGTCGATTGTTGATTTTCCAGGTCTAAAGCCACACTGATAAGGTCCAATCAGTTTGTTGACGGTGGGCTTTATTCTTTAACACAATACGCTCGATAGAACCTTATACGCAATGTTAAAGAGGCTTATTCCACGGTAGTTGGCGCAGATTGTGGGGCCTCCCTTTTTGTGGATTGTGCAGAGCACACTTAAATTCCAATCGTTGGGCATGCTTTCGTCCGACCATATTTTATAAAAAAGCTGATGCATGCTCCTTATCAGTTCTTCGCCCGCATGTTTGAATAGCTCGGCCGGCAATCCAATCGGCCCCCGCTGCTTTGTTGTTCTTCGGACGGGTAATTGCTATTCGAACTTCAACATGGTAGGGCAATGGAACTTCTGCTCCATCATCATCGATTGCCTTCTCCTGGCATTGTGCGTTCACTGTCATTCAGCAGGCTGGAGAAGTGTACCCTCCATAATTTAAGTATGGCACTGGACCTGGGCATCGGTCACTAGATCACCTTTGGGAGTTCTACAAGAGTATGCTCCGGTCTTGAAACCTTCAGTTAGCCGCCGCATCTTTTCGTAGAATTTTCGAGAATTACCCCTGTCGGCCAGCTTATCGAGCTCTTCATACTCACGCATTTCGGCCTCTTTCTTTTTTTGTCTGCAAGTGCGTCTCGCTTTCCTCTTCAACTCTCGGTATCTATCCCATCCCGCACATGTTGTGATCGATCGCAACCCGGCACTCCACGTCGTACTTGCTGTTCTTTTGCATTTTCCGAAAACCAATGGTTTCGGTTGCAGGTGTACGCAAGGAGTTTGAAATGCCGTCCCGCAGTTCCCTTATACCGCATCCATCTCATTTCTTGGACGAGGATGATGTCAGCCTTCACTCTAACGAGGACATCAACCAGCTGGGCAGCGGCACCTTCCCAATTAAGGGACCGGACATTCCAGGTGCATGCCCTCAATTCGTAGTCATAATTTCGTTTGCGATAGTCGTCATCAAGAGGGGGGTCACTCATCCGAGACTTGTTGTTCCTTTTCGTTGGTATGATTTTTTACGTGGCGGGTCCCAAACCCAACGCACTACTCTCTGTAGGAGATATTTCGCCTTCTCACTTTAGCTTAGCTTCAAACGGATGTTCTTAGGCTACCCAGAGGATACTTGGTCAAAGACAGGAAGTAGTGAGCTGCTTGAGCTATGTGTAGAAGAATCGTTTCTGGCCACTCCCAAGTGAATGGCGATCAGAGAACTTTCCTCACTTGCGAGAACCTTCTAAACATGACCCCCTTTTGCATTTTCGGGATGTCATTGGATTTTAGTCTCATTCCTCACTCGATTCGGGTAACAGCCGGTAGTTTCGGTAATAGCAGTGGTATGGCTATAGCATCCCATTGTTTTACTGACACATTCATCATTTCAAGCGCTCTGAAAGAATTACGTACATCACCCACAAAATTAAGTAGCGTAGCTCGAGATTCTGATGGGTAGGTTGGTAAATCTAGAAGATGCTGAACTTGATGCTCCGAAAGAGTACGAAGATTGTCGTAACGTTGTTTCAGTTCAGCCCAGACTTCTTCATACCCACCAGTGTGCAAGTCACCGACTGATGGAACATTTTCCGCCCTCACAAATTGTCGCAATTTCTCAGTTTATAGGTGGGCTGAAAGTCACCTCTGTTTTGAACAAGCGTCTCAAACATATCCTTAATACTAACCAATTAGACGGCTGTTCGTCAATGATTGGGAATTGAAACGGGTTCCAAACGCATGTCTGGTGCATGACTGCATTCCTGGTTGAGAAGCTCGCTAAACGTTCACATTTTGATTTAAAATGTTGTTGAAAATCGCCTCCGTTGAAGCGAGCATATCATCATACTCTGCCATCTCGGCTCCATATGCGCTGGAAACGAGGGCAAAACTCTCTCTATAAAACGAGAGAAATGTTGTCGGGCACTACCCAAGAGCTGTTCACTTTCGACATAGTATTCTTCTTCTTCTTTATTGGCGTAGACACCGCTTACGCGATTATAGCCGAGGTAACAACAGCGCGCCAGTCGTTTCTTCTTTTCGCTATGTGGCGCCAATTGGATATTCCAAGCGAATCCAGGTCCTTCTCCACTTTGTTGTTCCAACGGAGTGGAGGTCTTCCTCTCCCTCTGCTTCCCCCGGTGGGTACAGCGTCGAATACTTTCAGAGCTGGAGTGTTTTCGTCCATTCGGACAACATGACCTAGCCAGCGTAGCCGTTGTCTTTTAATTCGCTGAACTATGTCAATGTCGTCGTATATCTCGTACTGCTCATCGTTCCATCGAATGCGATATTCGCCGTGGCCAACGCGCAAAGGATCATAAATCTTTCGCAGAACTTTTCTCTCGAAAACTCGTAACTTTGACTCATCAGTTGTTGTCGAAATTATCTACGACTTCAAAGTTATGACTGTCAACAGTGACGTGAGAGCCAAGTCGCGAGTGCGACGACTGATTGTTTGATGACAGGAGATATTTCGTCTTGCCCTCGTTCACTGCCCGACCCATAGTCTAGATGAGCAAAATAGATGTCCGCAAATTTAATGCTGACTTATTACCAGCAATTTAAACGGTATACACTTCCTCACAGAAAGCACCAAAAATGTTTAGGATTGCACTAACACACACAAGTTATATATTTGCACTGTAATAAAACCACGATTGGATTTAAGTATTAATTTATTCACGTATTTATTTGGTACTCTCCAAGTACCATCCAATTCATTTGAAGGACAACTGAGCCCAATCTTATGCTTAACTCAAGCTTATATAGAACAAAAAAAAACGTTAACTGCGTTTGCACCGAAGCTAAATACCCTTCTTAGTAACTATGTGTTCAGTTTGTATGGAGGCTATATTCTATAGAAACTCGTTCTGAACAATTTTTTTGGAGATGGTATCGTAACGATACCACGTCAAATGCGAAAGTTTTCCATACAACCCCTTGATTCCGTTCGTTCGGTTTGTATAGCAGCTATATGCTATAGTAATCCGATCTGAGCAATTTCTTCTGATATTACATTATTTCTATAAACAGTAACTCATACCAAATTTCGTGCAGATATATCGTCAAATGAGGAAGTTTCCAATGCAAGCATTTGATTCCGATCATTCAGTTTGTATGGCAGCTCTATATGCTATAGTGGTCCGATATCGGCAGTTCCGACAAATGAACAGCTTCTTGAAGAGAAAATGATGTTTGCAAAATTTAAAAACGATATCTTAAAAACTGAGGAACTAGTTCATATAAATACAGACAGACGGACAGACAGACGAACATGGCTAAATCGACTCAGCTCGACATACGAGCTCGATCATTTATATATATACTTTATAGCGTCTCCAACCCTTCCTTCTGGGTGTTACAAACTTCGTGACAAACATAATAAACCCTGTTCAGGGTATAAAAATAGTATGTAAGCGAACTGGCAAAAGTAATAATGTTGTTACTGCATTCGGGACAATGGTCCCGATAATGGTATTTCTAGTTGTTTTTGTATACTGCACAATGATCTGAGCCAAACAACAGTAGAAATGCCAAAACGAAAATGGGTCACCTGACGGTGATGCCAGATAGGGCAGCGTGTACCTGGCTAATGGTGATGCCAAATTGCACAGTATAAATCATTTAAATTAAGTGAATTTATTATTAATTGTTAACAGTAAGTTTTAAATATATTTTATAATTTCTACTTAAATTATAAAGATTTGTTACCGTTTTTTGTTAAGAATGAATACAGAACGTGCACAAATTGTTGCATTTTGTGTCATCGTGCAATCTTGGAAGAGCAAAAGAGCCCCCTTATGTTTCCACCAAAAATTTTAAGTGATTAGATTACATTTATTCTCAATCTAATTTAATTCCCACTGCCATTGGACAGATGATAAAACAGATGTTTTTGCCATTGGAGAGTTCAAATCGCTTAATATTTATTAAAGGAAAACATTGTTATATAGTATTTTGTTATAAAAGTCGTATTGCTTTAAATATTTTCCATATAATGGAAATAATGGACCCATTTTTTTATTTGAAAAGTCTATTTTCATGTGAATTCTGATTCATTGCGTTTAATTTATTTGTTTGTTTACATATTTTATTAAAGGAAAACATTGTTATATAGTATTTTGTTATAAAAGTCGTATTGTTTTAAATATTTTCCATATAATGGAAATAATGGACCCAGTTTTTTATTTGAAAGTCTATTTTCATGTGAATTCTGATTCATTGCGTTTAATTTATTTGTTTGTTTACATATTTTTTTCTTTGTATTGTCTAAATCAGTTATGGTAATAGATTTTCATTACTGACAAGGAGATGGTGGTAAACCAGAATCGCACATTTTTGTAATAACACGAAATTCCTCTGCAGTAATAGAAAATTGTTTAGAAATATACATATGTAATTTTTCAATAATTTAACTCAACTTTGCAATTTTGTATGTATGTATTATGTATTATTTTTATTTAAATAGGCACTATGGGAATACTCATGGAAAATCTAAAACTTTGACCTCGGGTGACTTAACTTCTTTTATGTATCAAGTAGCCAAAGGTATGGATTACTTAACTTCTCGAGGGGTAAGTAACTAATGTATGCAACAAATATGTATGCATAAATAAGTAATACGTATAAAAAAGTAAGCACTAAATTTGGATCAAGAATCGATGTCTTGAATTTTTAAGTATTGAAAACTCAATAATAAACGAGAAAGAAATCAGTAAGTTCAGGTGTAGCCGAATATTTTATATTCTACCATTTTAAATGATTCAAAGGCCGGGAAATATTTTTATATTCGTTACTTCGCGAAATTGAAAAACGGTTGCAATTAGTCAGAAGTGTGGAATTATATTATTCTATCACTTAATTCCACTAAAATAACTTACATATTAGCTGATGTATTGCACAATAGAATAGAAAAAAGAGACCATAATTGTATAATCGCTCACCTTCTCTCGCCACTTATCGCGCTCTCAATTTCGATTTTATCCAATTAATTATTACTGAAAAAATAAACACTGCATATCGTCGCGAAAGAATTTTTGAGCATTTTGTTGGAAGGTTTGGTTCCGGTATAGATGTAAGTGTTGCACCAATAAGAAATGGGGCTGTAATTGGTTAAGTGATCGAGAGTTAATGACTGCTGAGATCTGACATACTATGAGTTCTATGTTCATCAAAAGTGGGTACTGTAGTACCAACATTTCGCTAGAAATGGAATTAATTGAGGCCTTCCAAAGGCCGTTGTAGAGAGGAGACCGAGGTGGAATAAACTTCCAGTCAATCCCTTCTATAAAACTGTGACAACCATAAATGTAACTCTGCAGAAATTAATCATGATAGATATCGCAACGCGCAGACTCGCCTAGCTATCACTTTAACGTGCCACCTTCATGTTTCCATCTTCGCTCATTATCACGACTGCAAACACGTTCTACCCTTTTTATCTCTAATCATATTTATCAGTTTTTTATATTTTAATAAATCAAGTATTATTATGGACATGCCACAAAACATTGCCGGTAAACAGCTTCAACATGTTGCTGCTTCAGAAACTGTTGGCGTAATTCTGCCAATTCATTTTTTGCTCCAACAAAGTTTCTGCCTTCATAGTAAAACATATGAAGAGACTTATGGAACATTTCAATGATGGTCTAACAATGGCCAACATTGCTATAGCATTGCAGCAAGTAATGCTTGAAGTCCGAAAAAGCAGTTCATTAGGAAGGAGACCAGACGCATACCATGTGATATAAATATTTCGTCAAAATTATTTTTTTGTTAAAGTTATTGAAGGTTGAAATTTAGAGAACGATAAAGTTGTTTAATTTTTTTCTCATAAACTACTGGAGATAAATTGATGGAATTTTGTGAAGTCAGAGAAAAATGTTTGTGCTATATTATAGATATTTTTTCAGGATCCATTTGTTTAAATAATAATATTTTACATAATTTTTTGTTAACAATTGAATTTTTTCATGTGTTCTTCACGCTAAAAAAAAACAGAAAAGTATGTGACACAACGCGGAAAATATTCACCTTTAATAATCTGCAAAACAAAATGTACTGCTCTTTTTGTTAATTTGAATGCTCTCAGAGTAGTTTTGTAATTTTGTAATAACTATACGTTTAAAACATATTCAAATTCTTAGTTCTTTCTTCTGTCTGAACTAGTTGCAATGTAGTAATAAAATAAAACAAAAAAATAAAAAATCACGAACAACAACATAAAATAATCGTAATGAGTTAACTGTAGGATCTGGTGATCTGTACACGGTACTACAAAAGGAGCAACAAAAAATGCAATGCAACTACACACGGTATTACGAAGGGGTCACCCACAAACGTAAATAGGCCGAATCCGTGCTGTTTTGTTCAGCGGCGGCAGAGGAGACATCGGCTGCGCTAAGTTTCCGTTGCTCGTGGTAATGAGTGTGGTAGTGATCGGGTGCCGCTACGAGGAGCGGTTACTGTGGCGGTTGCCGCTGGGGCTCGTGGCGTTAGAGTTGCCTCTGGGCGCAGCACATTAATGGTTGATTTCTTTGTTTTTGTGGGTACTGTCGGAATATCCATATCCATATTGATCTGTATGAAGAGGTTGTTATGATAATAGATTTGTTGCATTCAGATTTATATGGCGATTATGCCACGTTATGTGGCAGGAATGGGTCGCCATGTAGGCCGACCGTTAGGTTTGTAGTATTTTTAACTTATTTATTATTTGTGGGTTTATCGGTACGTTATATTTAATTTGCATTGCTGTAGTATCGGTGAATTTTTTTCATTATTTGCGGTTTCGTTATTATATGGCAGAAAATATAGTTTCACAAGCAGTCTGGTTAGTGTTCCGCTTCTTGTGTGGGGATCAACTACACGTATGTATGTACATATATACATTCGGTGGTGATAGAGAATTTTAATTCTTTCCCATCGATTCAATATGGATAGCGACTCCACGCCTCGACCAGCGAAGACTAGAATATGTACTCTTTTGAGATGTCCTGGTTCATAGTTAAATTTATAGTTTTCATCTACTTTTTTGAAGTGGGATTAATAATATTTAAGGCTGATTACCATAAACCGTCCACAATAAAACATTAAAACTGTTTGTTAGTGGCTCTTAGGGCCCCAATAAAAGTTTTGCCGTTATCGCTCATTAGTATTTGACGTCTGACAAAGCGAGAAAATGGCGCGAGAAATTACTTCTTTGTAAGATCCGTAAAAATCTCGATGTGCTTTTATCTTAAAACAGACAAAGAAAGCCACATAGCCTTCCATTATGGGTGAGGGACCTTAGCAAGGACGCCTTTATCTGTAAAGGCTCAGCAAAGTCGACACCTGTAATTGTGAAAGGTACTATGTAGTAAAAACTAATAACTGATCAATAAAAATAATAACACTTTAAAGAAAAGCTAGCATTAGATGAAACAGATCGATTAAAAATATTTTTCATTTCAAAATTCACAATAAAATAATATAGTAATTACAGTACGGTTGTAACAGTCTTATTATAATTTTATTAATACCTATTATGTTGGTAATATCATGTTCTGCCGCCAAGAATTAATAAAATGGGGTCAATACGAGACTAATAGCATTGACAGACGGCAGCGTTAAACCAGATTAATTGCATTTTTCGGGATTAATTCAGGAGTTACCACAGCTAACTCCGTTGCTGAATCCAAAAATAACTCTCAAAATTTTAGGGAGTTTGTGAGATTTTCGTTGGCAACATTGTTAAAAATGGCCAATTTTCATCTATTGTGAATGAAATTCAAGCAACCCTGACAGCTGTTTATAAATTCTCAATATAATATCAATAAAACTTCTATGTTATGATGCAGTTTTAAAAATAATGTGTTGATATGCTTTTGTAATAAAAACTGGTTTGGTAAAAATTGGTCGGCTAACAACCGTAATGTTTATCTTCTATCAATTTTCATTGAAAATATTATAAAAAGGACAATAAGCTGTTTATGAGAGTTTCAAAATCGCATAGCTGCCGTTTGTCACCTACAAATTTGGATCTGATTAAGTGCGCAGTTAATCCGGATTAACGCTGCCGTCTGTCAAGGCTATAAGAGAGGTTCGGTTACTCCCAAACTTGTTAACCATACAGTGAAGTTTTACGAGCACATGAAATTATTTCTTCGCTATTGGAGGTATAAAATGTTCGGTTACATGCGAGCTTGTATATATGTATACATATGTACATTTTATATATATTATATTAATTCATTAATATTTAGTATTTTCCTTATTTAGATAATTCATAGAGACTTGGCAGCAAGGAATATTCTGATTACTGATGAACACACTTGTAAAGTTGCAGATTTTGGATTTGCTCGAGACGTTGTGACATCAAAAATTTATGAGAGAAAAAGTGAAGGGAAACTCCCAATACGGTAAATAAAAAATATAATTATAATAATTCAGGTATTTGCAGGAAATATTAATGGAGAAGAATTGGAAATGTCAATACATAACCAAATAATAAAAATAACGAAAAGAATGAATGACTTGTGAGTGAGTGATAACCTGAGAAAACACGAGTGATAACTTGAGAATAATTTGAAGCTTGATAACTATATCGCCTTTTTGAATCGGAAAATTGTCACAAAAACGAGTTTCTTCATATACGATATAAGAAGTAATTTTAAAATTATGTTCAGTATATTAGAGCTGCATTCGTAAATCGGTTAATAACTTTTTTAGCTATGAAACCGAACATAACAGTGCGCAGGGCTAGGCCTCTGTTCAATATTTTGCTACGTTTCCTTTAACAGACGGATAAACAGCATTCGCAGCATTAAATATGTATAATATTATACCAATGTTACTTGCTTATTTACAGAAATTAATAATAATAATTAAGTTAGTTTTGTATTACAGTGCTTATTGCTGTACTTTTTATACTCTCGCAACATGTTGCTACATACATATGTAAGTATAATATTATAGATTGGTTCACCTAACAGTTTTTTGTATCACCTAAGCTTAATCGAGACAGATATAGATTTTTATCTATTCTATCTATATAATCTATATAAATAAAAATGAATTGTTGTTCGTTAGTCTGATTAAAACTCGAGAACGGCTGGGCCGATTGAGCTGACTTTGGTTTTAAAATGTTTGTCGTAGTCCAGGGTAGGTCTAAACGGGGAGCAAATAAGGAAAAATTGCGAGTAAGATAGAGTAAAACGCCAATTTCATTTTCCCATATAAAAGTTGACCACTTACTTGCTGTCAAGCATTTGACGGTATTTATACTCTCAGTTCCACTCGAATTGAAGAACGCATTAAAACAAGACTTTTGAATCGACAACATAATATCAACTTTGCTCATAACATCGTGTATTTAAATTTCAAATTTCAAAACATATAAATATAATTAATGTGTTGACATGTTTGATGGTGCCAACCTTACAGTGTTACCAACTGTCAAAAATATTTTTATTATAATAACGGGGCATCTCTGCCTGTGCAGACTCCACATTGCTCATTGCTTACTAGATATAGAATACTACATAGTTTACATAGAAGCTGTCTCTTCAGCAGTTTAACAGCGCAGTTTTCATTTATATGAAAATTTCGAAGAGGCAACATATTCCATTTCCACATATGCCGACGGCATTTTAATTTCGGTAATATGAAAATTAGAAGAGCGAGTTAAGACGGTTGTGTTATATTATAAAAATAAAGTACATTTTCAAACTAACATTTAATATTTAGTTTAATATTGTTAATTTATAGAAATATTATGGAAATTGGGTTGTGAAGTCTTAAACTTAATAAACTTGTGCAAGCATAAATCAAAATATCATTTCTCATTTTAAATTTATTATTTTAATTGGTATATAAAAGTTATGTCACAATTATTATATAGTAGTCCAAAAATATAAATTCTTATTTTTCCCAGAAATACATTTGTAAAAAAAGGATATTTATCCTTTGATATTAGCTTATTTTTTCCAAAAATACATTTGTAAACAAAAGGATATTTATCCTTTTTTTATGTTCCACACAAAATATTTAAGGAGTTCAAGAGCTCAAAACGTGCCCTACATCAGCTACCTACCCGACGGCATTTCGCAAATGATAAAATAAATTTTTCAAGATCTCAAAGCATACGCTACATAATCTCGAACCTACCTACCCTACGCTTTTGCGCAAATGATAATATCATGATAGCAAATGCTCACATACAGATTTGGCAATGGCAATAACAGTTAGTATTCTATAAATTCTATCCTGTCAGGATGCCCTGTAATAAGTGCAGCCGAACGTTCCATTGTTTTGTCATCTCATGTAAAAGGCACGTGTATCCGAACGTTACATTGTTTTGTCCATAAATTTAGAGACTTTTTGCTGCGCTCCTACTTTAACATCCTTGGTTTTGTCATCTCATGTTAAAAAAGAGAAACACTTAATTGGAGAAATAAGAAAGTATTAAGTGTATCCGAACGTTCCATTGTTTTGTCATCTCATGTAAAAAGCACGTGTATCCGAACGTTACATTGTTTTGTACATACATTTAGAGACTTTTTGCTGCGCTCCTACTTTAACATCCTTGGTTTTGTCATCTCATGCTAAAAAAAAATAAACATTTAATTGGAGAAATAAGAAAGTAATAAGTAAGTTATAAGTGTATCCGAACGTTCCATTGTTTTGTCATCTCATCTAAAAAGCACGTGTATCCGAACGTTACATTGTTTTGTCCATAAATTTAGAGACTTTTTGCTGCGCTCCTACTTTAACATCCTTTGTTTTGTCATCTCATGTTAAAAAAAAGAAACATTTAATTGGAGAAATATTGAAATACTGCTAAAAGTGATTTTCTTCTCGCTGCTTACAATGCCGAAGAAAAGAAAACGACCTGACATAGGTCGTCGAAGTCGTGTAAATGTGCAACGAGCTACTTTACGCTCCAACCACACTAATGACCAGCGAGATGCTGATAATGATAACAGTCGTACAAGTATGGGAGAATTACGTTCAAGAGTAAATAACTATCAAGTGGATAGGGGGAGAATGGAACGAGTTCGAGCACATCGATCACAACAGCAGCGAGCACGGGATAACGAATTTAATCGATTCCGCACACGCAATGCTCCTGTAAACCTCGAACGAGGAGCATTTTCCTATGATCCGGAATTTGATTATAGTGCCGACAAATCTGTGACGATTGGAGAAATGTCAATCATTTGTCAACATTGTAAAGCATTAAAGTACAGTAGTGAACCTGCAGGATTATATTGTGCTGGTGGCAATGTACAATAGCCTCAATTGGTTCCACCACCTGAACCGTTACACTCATTAGTTAATGGGATGGAAAGTGAGTCTAAACACTTCTTGGCTAACATCCAAAAATAAAATAATTACTTCCAAATGACATCGTTTGGTGCAACGCATATAGTACAAGACGGGTTCATGCCTACTTTCAAGGTAGTATACCATAATTGTTTTAGTGAAATTCTAATTTGTATTTGTATCACAATTAATTTAACCAGTTCTTAAACAATTACAGATACAAGGACAAATTCATCACCAGGGGCAATGCTGCCAGTGCCAGATGCAGATCATAAATTTTTGCAAATTTATTTTATGGGCAATCAAGATGTGGAAATTGATACACGTTGTGGTCATAATCCAACCGTCAAGCGAATCATTGTCCAACAACTGCAAACATTTCTTAACGAGAATAATGAATTAGTGAAGATGTTCAAAATGGCACTGGATCGGATGCCATCAGACAGCCATAATATTGTAATAAGAGCCGACAAAACACCTGCTGGAGAGCATGCAAGGAGGTTTAATTCACCGACAATAGATGAAGTGGCTATTGTCGTTGTTGGAGAGAATTTGCAATCAAGAGATATTGTACTTCATCGCCGGAACAATGAATTGAAACGTGTATATGAAACGCATAGAGCTTATGATGCTTTACAATACCCATTAAATTTCTGGCAGGGAGAAGATGGGTACCATTTTAATATCAAAATGGTTAATCCAACAACAGGTAATTAGATTATACAAAATAAAATATTTTATATGTTCAATATATAAATGTATTTTTTTATCATATGTACTTCCAGGTGCTGATACACACAAAAAAGTCAGTGCTATGAATTATTATGCATACAGACTCATGATCCGTGAAGGTGAACTAAATCACATTTGTATGTGTCAACGGCTCTTTCATCAGTATGCAGTGGACATGTACGTCAAAATTGAGACTGAAAGATTGACATACATCCGTCTTAACCAACAGCAGCTTCGATCTGAAGAGTACATTCATCTTCGCGTTGCAATCAATGCTGACGGCAATGTAAATAATGTAGGAAGAATGACAATTTTACCGGCCACTTACATCGGAAGCCCGCGCCACATGCACTAGTACGCTCAAGATGCGATGTCTTATGTTCGAAAGTATGGCCGTCCAGACCTATTTATTACATTCACCTGTAACCCACAATGGATTGAAATAAAAAAAGAACTGCTACACAACCAAACACCACTTGATAGGCATGACATCACAGCCAGAGTTTACAAGCAAAAATTAAAATCTTTAATGAATTTCATTACAAAGCATCGTGTGTATGGTCAAGTACGTTGTTGGATGTACTCTGTTGAGTGGCAAAAGCGTGGTTTGCCACATGCTCATATATTAGTCTGGTTGGTTGACAAAATAAGGCCAGAAGAAATTGATTCCATTATTTCAGCCGAAATTCCTGATGAAACGGTTGACCCAAAATTGCATACGATAGTAACTAAACACATGATACATGGACCTTGCGGAGTTTTCAACAACAGCTCACCCTGTATGATCGACGGCAAGTGCTCCAAACGGTACCCGAGAAACTTGCTTGCTGAAGTCATCTCGGGAATCGATGGTTACCCACTGTATCGTCGGCGATCAGTTGAGGACGGTGGACGATCTGTAGATGTCAAGATAAAAGGACAAGATTTTCATGTAGACAATCGTTGGATTGTGCCGTTCTCGCCCATATTGTCCAAAATTTTGAAGCTCACATCAACGTGGAATTTTGTAACTCTGTGAAATCCATAAAGTACATATGTAAATATGTTAACAAAGCTAGCGACATGGCCATTTTCGCAGTAACAAACACAAATGATGAAGTGTCTCACAATCAGATGGGTCGCTATGTAAGCAGCAAAGAGGCTATTTGGCGCATATTTTCGTTTGCAATTCATGAAAGACATCCCACTGTATTGCATTTGGCAGTTCATTTAGAAAATGGACAACGAGTGTATTTCAACCCAAACAACGCTGTGGATAGAGCGGCACGTCCACCTGTGACCACATTGACAGGTTTCTTCTCAATTTGTGCAACTGATCAATTCGCTCGCACTTTGCTGTATGCTGATATGCTGCGCTTTCGCTGATGCCGGAACGCATCATCAAAGTCTTTTCAGCATCGTAAACAAGGAACACCACTTGAAGGATATGAAAATGTATTTGCTACAGATGCTATAGGCCGTATATATACAGTACATCCTAATAACGATGAATGTTATTATCTTAGATTGTTATTGGTGAATGTTCCTGGTCCGACATCTTTTCAACAATTGCGAACAGTGGATGGACATCTGTGTGCGACTTACGGTGAGGCGTGTCAATTATTACGGTTGCTTGAAAACGATTCGCATTGGGATGATACGCTCAAGGATTCCGTGATATCTTCATCGCCGCATCAAATTCGCACACTATTTGCGATTATAATATCGACATGTTTCCCCTCAAATCCGGATGATTTGTGGATGAAATATAGGGATGACATGTCTGAGGATGTGTTGCATCGCGTGCGTTGTGAAACTTTGAATCCTACATTGGAAATTACGGCAGAGATTTACAATGACACATTGATCATAATAGAAGATATGTGTTTGTTGATGGCAAATAAAGTATTGTCGTGTTTGGGCCTGACAGCACCCAATCGTGCTATGCAAGATGTATTAAACCATGAGTTGCAAAGAGAACTCCAGTACGATACTCAAGCTATGACCGAAGCTGTTCGCACAACTGTTCCGCAATTGAACGAAGAACAAAGGATTGCGTACGATCGTTTAACACAAGCTGTAAACAGTGGGTCTGGGGGGATTTACTTTCTTGATTCTCCTGGGGGTACTGGGAAAACGTTCCCAATTTTATTGCTATTAGCAAAGATCCGATCGCAAAATGAGGTAGCCCTAGCGTTGGCTTCATCTGGAATAGCAGCAACTTTATTAGAAGGCGGACGAACTGCACATTCAGCCTTAAAATTACCATTAAACATGCATATCAACGAAACGCCAGTTTGCAACATTGCCAAAAATATCGCTATGGCGAAGACTCTCCAAGTATGCATATTGATAATTTGGGACGAATCATTGTGCATAAGAGGTCGCTGGAGGCACTAGATAGGACGTTAAAAGATTTACGTGATAACCACAACATTTTTGGTGGAGCTATGATATTGTTGTCAGGTGATTTTCGTCAGACTCTTCCAGTAATTCCTCGATCGACTGTTGCTGACGAAATAAACGCATGTCTAAAATCATCAAATTTGTGGCGGCACGTAAAGACACTACAATTAACTACTAACATGCGAGTGTTTTTGCAACAAGATCAAACTGAGACTGTGTTTTCGAAGCAGTTGCTGGATATTGGCAATGGTAAGGTCGCAGTTGACAGCTCGACCGGATTAATGACTTTTCCCACAGATTTCTGTCACTTCACAGAATCGAAAAAGGAGCTTATTCAGCGTGTTTTTCCGGACATTGAACAATAATATAATAACCACGATTAGCTAAGTGAACGAGCAATATTGGCAGCAAAAAACAAAGATGTCGATGATCTCAATGCTTCCATTCAGAATTTCCTTCCAGGAGAGTTGTTTACGTACAAATCAGTTGACACGGCCACAAACCAGGATGACGTAGTCAACTATCCTACAGAATTTTTAAATTCATTGGACTTGCCTGGACTACCACCATATAATTTGAAATTAAAAGTAGGGTCATTTGTCATCATGCTGCGTAATATTAATCAACCTCGACTTTGCAATGGAACGAGAATGGTTGTGAAGAAACTCACGAATAACATCATCGAAGCTAAAATAATCAAAGGAAAATACAAAGGAGAGGATGTCTTAATCCCACGAATACCTATGATTCCAACGGATTTGCCATTTGATTTTAAGATGTTGCAATTTCCCGTGCGTCTGGCGTTTGCGATGACCATAAATAAATCACAAGGCCAATCGTTGCAAGTTTGCGGAATAAACTTAGAGTTTCCCTGTTTCGCACATGGACAATTAAACGTTGCGTGTTCGCGTGTCGGAAAACCAACATCCTTATTTATTTACGCACCACAAAAGAAAACTAAAAATATTGTCTACCAGAAAGCACTATATTAATTAACTGTATATGATCATAACTGTGTTGTATTTAATTTAAGCAAAGATTTGTTTATCTTGTTCACAGTCCAAAAACGAGCACATCCAAGAAAATTTTAAATTTTTGTACATGAAGTGTATAAATATAAATAAATGACTTAATATGTATATAATGTGTTCATTTGGATCCTTAATGTCAACGTGTATTAGTAACTCTTTATTTCCATCAACTTGGCTCCATCTACTTGGGAACCACTTGGCTCGCCAGGACATGATAATATGGTGGAAGTACTAGGCGACTCGGACAAATCTGATTCGATCAGAACATTATCAATGTTGAGCTGCTGGCTGTCTTCAATAACATCAATATCTACCAGAACATTCTTGATGTTGGGCTTTTGGCGGTCTTCAATAACTTGAATGTCCTGTATGTCTTCGGCCGATAAATTTAATTCACATAATGTCTCCTCAGATGATGAAGATGGCATTGTAGAAACGTGTTTTGGTTTAGATAGAAGCTTTTGCTATAATATCTTTTTTTGTACTTTTGCCCTGTTCTCGCGTATTATTCGTTCTACATTCTTAATTTAATACAATCTGGACAGTTATTATTTTTTTTTCTGCCGTTCCATCCACTTTTTACAAAACGAACAATGCATTTTAAGGAGTTGAGGGATATATAGCTTCACTATAACTATATTATAGTTGTTTGAATTCTTTATTTTCTCGATGACAGATGTAGTTCTTCTTCTTTTTCTAACCATGGCCATCGTCAAAAAAAAACCACAGATTGATAGTTATAGTGTAAATATTTGTCAGTATTCACTCAAAAAAAATTGTCTATGGTAAAATGTCACCTGAAATGTTAACGTCTCTTTGCTGTGCATTTATACTATAATTCTTTAATATTCCTAAAAATCTAAAAGCAGCAAATTTCAATAAAATTAAAAAAGTATTGTGTCGTGTGTTTGTGACTTACTAAATATGCCTCCAATAATTAGGCGGTGCGAAGTTCACCGGGTCAGCTAGTATATAAATATAAACGATCAGGATCACGAGTAAAAATTGAGTTATCGGTATTGAAGTTGAGCGTGATATTCGGATTTTCAGATATCCACTTGACTTTATACCTTACTGGAGGATGGAGTCATATGTAGAAGTTCAAGCAAGTGAGGAAAGTTCTCTGATCGCCATTCACTTGGGAGTGGCCAGAAACGATTCTTTTACACGTGGCTCAAGGAGCTCACAACTTCCGGTCTTTGACCAAGTATCCTCTGGGTAGCCTAAGAATATCCGTTCGAAGGCGAGCTAAAGTGAGAAAGCGAAATATTCCCTACATAGGGTTGTGCGCTGGGTTTGGAACCCGCTACGTAAAAAGACCCCCAATGAAAGATTACCAACTGCCTCGGATGAGAGACCCCCTTTTGATGACGACCATGGCAAACGAAATAAAGACTACGATATAAGGGCATGCACCTGGAATGCCCGGTTCCTTAATTGGGAAGGTGCCGCTGCCCAGCTGGTTGATGTCCTCGTTAGAGTGAAGGCTGATATCATCGCCGTCCAAGAAATGCGATGGACGGGATAAGGACAGAGACGAGTAGGTCTTTGTGACATATACTATAGTGGCTATATAAAGGAGCGCAAGTTTGGTGTTGGATTCGTGGTGGGGGAGAGACTCCGTCGCCGAGTACTATCACTCACTCCGGTGAATGAACGTCTAGCCACAATCCTCATCAAAGCGAGGTTCTTCAACATATCGCTGATTTGCGCCCACGCCCCGACGGTAGAGAAGGACGATGTGACCAAAGATGCCTTCTATGAGCGCTTGGAGCGCGCTTATGAGAGCTGCCCCCGCCACGATGTCAAAATCGTGCTTGGCGACTTTAACGCCAGGGTGGGCAAAGAAGGTATATTTGGCACGACGGTCGGTAAATTCAGCCTCCACGACGAAACATCCCCAAATGGGTTGAGGTTGATTGACTTCGCCGGGAACCGAAATATGATTATCTGTAGTACTAGATTCCAGCATAAGAAAATTCATCAAGATCGATCATGTTGTTATAGACGGAAGACACGTCTCCAGTGTTCTAGAAGTGCGTTCGCTCCGAAGTCCTAACATCGACTCGGACCACTATCTTGTTGCAGCCAAGATTCGCACCCGCGTCTGTGCAGCAAAAACGCACGTCAACAAACACAAGGAAGGTTCGACGTCGAGAAGCAGCAATCACGACAGACAGCCGAACGATTTGCTACTCGACTTGCACTCCTGCTCTCTGAGAGCACTCGTCAACAACTCGGTATAAGGGAACTGTGGGACGGCATTTCAAGCTCCTTACTTACACTTGCAACCGAAACCATTGGTTTTCGGAAAATGCAAAAGAACAGACTGCCTACCTCGGAACGTTACGATCGACAACAACACGTGCGGGATGGGATAGATACCGAGAGTTAAAGAGGGAGCGAGACGCATTTGCAGACAGAAAAAGAAAGAAGCCGAAATGCGTGAGTACGAAGATCTTGATAAGCAGGCCGACAGGGGTAATACTCGAAAATTCTACGAAAAAATGCGGCGGCTTGCAGAATGTTTCAAAACTGGAGAATACTCTTGTAGAACCCCCAAAGGTGATTTTGTCACCGATGCCCAGAGCATACTTAAATTATGGAGGGAACACTTCTCCAGCCTGCTGAATGGCAATGAAAGCACAACGCCAGGAGAAGGCGAACCCGATTCCCCAATCGATAACGATGGAGCAGACGTTCCATTGCCCGACCATGAAGAATTTCGAATAGCAATGGCCCGCCTGAAGAACAACAAAGCGGCAGGGGCCGACGAATTGCTGGCCGAGCTATTCAAACACGGCGGCGAAGAACTGATAAAGAGCATGCATCAGCTTCTTTGAAAAATATGGTCGGACGAAAGCATGCCCAACGATTGGGATTTAAGTGTGCTCTGCCCAATCCATAAAAAGGGAGACCCCACAATCTACGCCAACTACCGTAGGATAAGCCTCCTCAACATCGCATATAAGGTTTTTTCGTGCGTATTGTGTGAAAGATTAAAGCCCACCGTCAACAAACTAATTGGACCTTTCAGTGTGGCCTTAGACCTGGCAAATCAACAACCGACCAGATATTCACCATGCGCCAAATCCCGGAGAAACCCGTGAGAGGAGAATCGACACACACCACCTCTTCGTCGACTTCAAAGTTGCTTTCGACAGCACGAAAAGGAGCTGCCTGTATGCCGTGATGTCTGAATTTGGTATCCCCGCAAAACTAATACGGCTGTGTAAACTGACGTTGAGCAACATCAAAAGCGTCGTCAGGATCGGGAAGGACCTCTCCGAGTCGTTCGATACCAAACGAGGTTTCAGACAAGGCGACTCCCTATCGTCCGACTTCTTCAACCTGCTTCTGGAGAAAATAGTTCGAGCTGCATAATTAAATAGAGAAGGTACCATCTTCTATAAGAGTGTACAGCTGCTGGCGTATGCCGATGATATTCATATCATCGGCCTCAACACCCGCGCCGTTAGTTCTGCTTTCTCCAGGCTGGACAAGGAAGCAAAAGAAATGGGTCTGGCAGTGAACGAGGGCAAGACGAAATATCTCCTGTCATCAAACAAACAGTCGTCGCACTCGCGACTTGGCTCTCACGTCACTGTTGACAACGTCCGGTGTGTTTTACGTGGGCACCTGCTGACGACAGCCTTACTCCACGGCGCTCAAAAGCACAGCGGATCAAATCAATGCGTTGATCAGCGCCCTGAGAATGCAAAGCATTTTCAGTACCAATTGGCAGTGTGGAATGGACACACTAACCACCTTGGTAGGGTTCGAGGCCCATCTAAAACCTCTGCCGTGCTTTGGGTCCGGCACCCGGTTGCAATGCAACTTCACATTCAACTGACAAAGTCAGTTCTTTCCGCGATTTGGGTTTTAACCACAATCACCACGATACTCCCAGAGGGGCCAGTCCGCACGAGCAGGTTGGAGCGAACTCCAAGGGCTCCTGCTCCCCGTGGTACCAGAATTAAGTCTCCGGTCAGACCTCGTAGCCGAAACTACTACCAGTTGAGCTTCCATACGGCTCTGGACTGGTGGCCAGGGGTTGGACCCCATACACACAGCACTTGCACACACCAATC
The DNA here is from genome assembly GCF_024586455.1 of Bactrocera neohumeralis. Classification (NCBI taxonomy): domain Eukaryota; kingdom Metazoa; phylum Arthropoda; class Insecta; order Diptera; family Tephritidae; genus Bactrocera; species Bactrocera neohumeralis. The sequence goes on along the minus strand of NW_026089622.1, from coordinate 7,642,368 downwards.
ATACAGAAACTAACCCTAACTTTTAGCTAACCGCCTTCGCCGCTTAAATAATTCACGCGCAAACGACCCTAACTGTTCGGTATTCCGACTAGTGGAGATCACACCACTAACATCTAATTGTCCATCAGTCCAGCTAATCCCCATACCACCCACATCCCTAATGTCCGAGTACATCGGGCACTCTGCAATCAGATGCGACCAGTTTTCCAACACCGCCCCACAAAAACACCCCGACGTATCCGAAAGGTGCCTCTGATGCAAAAATGCATTCAGACGACCATGCCCCGTAAGCAGGAAACCCAGACTCAGACAGATTCTGAAATCTGGGTTATCCTCAACGAACCCCACGTCCCGAATGTACTCGTACGTCACTCGGCCGATAGGACTATTGTCCCAACGTTCTTGCCACCTACGCCTGACCCTATCATCTAGGAGCCTCTTGCTCCCTAGATATCCCTCCCTCTCCACATCATCGTCGGAAATCCAGTCATTCCGCAGCAATGACACACTCAAGCCCCTTCTTAACCTGAATGCAACAGCACGCTGTATGACAATCAGGTCAAGAGGGGGTGCACCTAACAAGACCTGCATCGCATTCGTTGAGACGGTGCGACATACAGGCAAACATGCAAGTATCTTGCAACACTGGATTGAGAGGAGTCTTTGAGACTCCCAGACAGTCGTGGCGGTCTCCCACCATACTGGGGCTCCATAAGTGGCACAGGCCACAAACAAGCCACGATATATGGTGCGGACAGCACGACGTCCGAGTCCCCAATCGCTCTTCAAAATCCGTCGTATTTTGCCTACACTTGCCTGCAGTCGCTCCTTCACATTCGCCAAGTGTGGAGTAAAACACATCCTTTCACTCATGGTCAGTCCCAGATATTTGACTTGTGTCACATATCTGACGCTGACCCCGTTCACACGGACAATCGGTGGACGACCCGATGACAATCTACCTTTCAGCAGCATTGTCACCGTTTTGTCCATCGATATGTCGACCCCCACACCTAAACCCCAAGAATTAACGATCTCTAAGAGATCTCTTCCCGCCCGTTCTAGCTCAGACCTCGGGCGACCTTCCACCATAAGAAGAAGGTCGTCCGCATACGCACAACATTTACAGAGTGGCTCGAGCTGCCCAAGCAGAGAATCCATCATGAGATTCCAAATATATGGACCACAGATGGAACCCTGCGGGCAGCCTCGAACAACTCCGATCTCCACACTCCCATTCGTGCCGACAAGAGAGGCCTTTCTGTCCGAAAAATAACTCCGCCAAAGAGTAATTTCCGCACAGCCAAGCTCCTCCAGCCGTTGCACCACTCGATCCCAGCTTAGGTAATCAAACGCCCCCTTGAAGTCAACAAATATGCCGAGGACATATTTGTTGACATTCTCCCTAACAACATTCTGTACTAAGAACCACGCATCTTCTATACTGCGTCCTTTCCTAAACCCAAACTGCCTATCCGACCACATACCCCGCGTTAGCTCCTGAAGCCGTTCCACCATGACCCTTTCCAGCACTTTTCCAAGTACTGGAAGGAGACTGATGCCCCGATAAGATCGAGGATCTCTCCTGACCTTATCAGGGGACTTCAGAAGAGGGACAACCGTAGCACTTTTCCACTCGCGTGGAAAGTATCCCTCCCAGACGCACTTATCGTAAATGGCCTCCAGGTATTCCGGAATGAACTTCCATAAGCTTTTACACATCTCTCCGTTCAAACCATCAAAACCTGAGGACCGTTTAGACCTAACCAGGCCAAAGGCGTACCCCAACTCCCCATCATCTAATGGAGGGACAGGCACCTCTTGTGCTTGAGGTACCTGCTCCTCCGACCTAGGAAAGAACGCACCTAACAGAACCCCCGCACACTCTCTCCACGAGAGAGGTGATATCCTCCCTCCTACGACCCCGGCAGATCCTATAGACCTGACCCCAGGGGCCGTTCCTATTCTTTCTCACAAAACTCTTCCACTCTTCCTCTTTACTTTCACCAGCATCTCCTTATATTCCCTAACCGCACAACTAAATTCATACCTAAGCTGGGACAGCCTATCAGAATTGGACCGTCGGGCGCGTTGAAACTTTCGCCTCAATCGCCTGACCGTCCTCCTCTTCAAGGTTAACTCATGCGTCCTCCATTTAATTTTACTAAGTCTGGAACACTCATACCTACCAAAAACCCTATCATTAACCCCCCACACTACCTTATATAGACGAGCAATTTGCTCGTCAACCTGCAACTCCTCAAACTCTCCTCTCTAAGCGGTATGCTAAATACCGCTTCCCTAACCGAGAGTCCATATTGGTTTCAGTCAGTACCAGCGGTACGCCATCGCCGCAGTGGACTCTCATAAGGCAATCCCCACCCTCCCTTAACCTCCCATCTATCGCTGAAAGCCCTACTTGCTGCCTCATTCATAAGCGTCACGTCAATGTCACTTACGCCCCCTAGGCCCATTAAACGTATACCATTCACTCGGCTCATTCAAAATGTGGAGGCTTTTAGCCACCACCCATTCGCTTAATGCCTCGCCTCGACTGTGGCTTTGGTATCCAGACGAATTCCGGGATACCTTACTAAACCACATCAAGGACGAGGCATTCGCATCCAGCCCTAGGATAAATGGACTGCTACTCGCAGGTAGTAGCAGCTTATCCATGTAGCCCAGGTAGGGCTGTAGGGGCTCGCTATATTTACAATATAAACTAGCGAGGATCATCCTACCGAACTCTCCTTCTATCGCTACACATATACCCAGTTGTGAAGAATCCACAACTACGCAATCGTAGTGTGGATTATTCACAACTATTGCAGCGTTAGCTCTAAGGTCAGTGAAGACCTTAAAACCCCCAGGAAGACCCCGAACCACACCATTGGTGGCGTAGGGCTCCTGGAGTAGAGCAATACTGCACCCACCCTCAACCATGCGATCCCCCAACTCGCACATTACGGCATAAGATCCCTGACAGTTGAGCTGGATAATCCCCCCCATCAGTGTCTGGCGAGGGCGATATTGATATCATCGGCCTCAACACCCGCGCCGTTAGTTTTGCTTTCTCCAGACTGGACAAGGAAGCACAGAAAATGGGTCTGGCAGTGAACGAGGGCAAGACGAAATATCTCCTGTCATCAAACAAACAGTCGTCGCTCTCGCGAGTTGGCTCTCACGTCACTGTTGACAGTCATAACCTTGAAGTTGTAGATAATTTCGTCTATTTAGGAACCAGTATAAACACCACCAACAATCTCAGCCTGGAAATCCAGCGCAGCATTGCTCTTGCCAATAGGTGCTACTTTGGACTGATTAGGCAATTGAAAAGTAAAGTCCTCTCTCGACGAACAAAAGCGAAACTCTATAAGTCGCTCATAATTCCCGTCCTGCTATATGGTGCAGAGCTTGGACGATGACAGCAACCGATGAGTCGACGTCACGAGTTTTCGAGAGAAAAGTTCTGCGAAAGATTTATGGTCCTTTGCGCATTTGCCACGGCGAATATCGCATTCGATAGAACGATGAGCTGTACGAGATATACGACGACATTGACATAGTTCAGCGAATTAAAAGACCGGCTAAGTCATGTTGTCCGGATGGACGAAAACACTCCAGCTCTGAAATTATTCGACGCAGTACCCGCCGGGGGAAGCAGACGAAGAAGAAGACCTCCACTCCGTTGGAAGGACCAAGTGGAGAAGGACCTGGCTTCGCTTGGAATATCCAATTGGCGCCACGTAGCGAAAAAACGAAACGACTGACGCGCTGTTGTTAACTTGGCTATAATCGCGTAAGCGGTGTCTACGACAATTAAGAAGAAGAAGAGGACCCGTCCGAACTTCACTGTGGCTGATACATAGATAAAACTACTACTACCATCTATATGATTTCTATTAGTTGGATTATAACTATAAGCTAACGAGATATAGCATTTTCATTAAGCAACTTGTGTTAGTTTACAAAAAAATGGATCATAAAGCATTTCGAGTGTTAATAAAGCATTGCTTTTTTGGGAAAATACTTTTGAATTTGGGCTCAGGGAAATCCACCGTTGAAAAGACATTTGCTAAGCTGGAAACAAACGGAATGAGCAAAGTAGGTGCCTCGCAACGAATAACTGATTCTGAGAAGTGTTTAAGTGCTCTCTAATCGGAATAAAGCACGAAATTTTTCGTTGGTCATAGAAACATAGCTCCATCATTTCCCACTGGAGTCCAATCGACCGTCATTCTAGCGGACCGCACATGATGAACCGGTTCTCAGGCGTGGAAAAACGAAAAAGGCGACTGAAAAGGTTATCACATCAGTCTTTTGGGATGCACGTGGTATAATACATACTCAACGACTTATTACTGAGACAGTCACAATCTATTTCACTGCGTATTTGGTTGCAGTTCTTTTCTTCTATGTATTTCAAATATTTAGCAATTGTATTATTTTTGAGAAGACTCTGTTTAAGATTGTACGCATATATTCAAATGATTCTTACAAAAATGAGTTTTAAACAAATGCTTATTATTTGAAATATAACTTTTATATTTATGAGTTGTATTAAACTTTGACATAAAGAGATAAAATGTATCCTATTTCCTTACCCTGGTTCTAAGCTACCTTTCCACCAATTTTCGGCCAAATCGGTTTAGCCGTTCTTGAGTTATAAATGGTGTAACTAACAACAACTTTCTTTTATATATATAGATATGTATATTGGCCAATTTATGAGGTTTCTTAATGAAATCTAGAGAACCTCTATGTCTTGGGATGATATTTCCCAATACCAAAACTAAATAAAATCGGGTCAAAATATTCCATAGCCAACTTTATATAAATTACTATATATATGAAAATTCAAAAGAATTGTATAATATTTTTTTATAACTTCTGATTGACTTTATAACTATATATCGACGAATATGCAAAATTAAATTATTGTATTTTAATTTATTAGATAGACTATAATTTATGCTTCAAAAGTGCGATATCGATCCATGAATCACCTATATATATTGTAATACTCAACAAATTGTGATGTTAATTAGTCAAGAATGAAATTAATATTTCCAATTATTTGGAATGATGCTTTACTCTTATACACCATATATCTATTACATTAATCTCCTCTGATTAAGTTTATATCGCATATATCTCATTTAAGTAAATTAAGTTGATCTCAATATGTGACCTGGTCTACGGAAAGGGAGCTTAGGTGGCAAAAAATCAATTTGCACTTTTTAGTTGATTCGGACGAAAGATGAAATGCTTTTTCACGTAATAGAATCCAAAAAGTCATAACTTGTTTGAAAGTTCCCTAAAAATGTAGAGAAAGAAGAGTAAAAATACGAAAATATATAATTTTTTTGTAATGAACAAAATACATTGAATTATAAGCTATAAAGACATTATTATACACTATAAAAACGTATTATGGGCCAAAAATAATAATGCTGAGTAGTTTATGTATTTTTCTTTGTTGTCGTTTTCCTTGAGATCTTTTTACGTGTTGATCCTGAGGAAGATGGACCTGGTTCCTCGTCTGGTTTGAGAACATCTTCACTAGTTTTTGCCTTCCGTTTCTTCGATGGCAAATCTTTCGGCAATGGAGCCACAATATCTACTTTAGATATATTCGAAACTAAGCTGCGAAGATTGTGATAGATGTACCACTGACGTTCCAAAGATAAATCGGCTGGTTGTATAACTTTCGGCATTTCAGGATCGATAGGTTTTAACAGAGGCTTAAAGGACTGCACTTCTGCACGATCTGCGAATTTTTTTGTTTTTACACAATCTGTAGAGATTATGAAATGATGGAATTGCGTTATTCCAACAAGTGACTTGTACAGTGGTTTAAAATAGCTGTCCCATTCATACCAGACGACTTTTTCAGGCGATACAGCTTTATTATAACCCCCAGGTGATGATGCCTCGACAATGTTACTGACAGCATGACAGTGTTATTCTTATTCTGCCCAACACAATTGTCACAGAAAAGAACGAGTGTTTCGTTGATTTCGGGCTCGGTGGAGGTGATCAAGAAACAGATTAAGCTTCTGTTCGCGTTCAATGTCAGTAACACCTTTGGCTTGCGCAATCGATATTGCGTTTCCTATTAAATACTGAATTTAATCTCAACGTTTGATACAACTATAAAATGAGCAAATAATGAGCTACTTACCACGGCAGACATCGCAGAGATCATCCGCTGGTTTCATAACTGTAACGTAGGGTATGTATTTGGACCATATCCGTTGAAAGCTGCGATTACTCATCTTCAATTCGTCATCACTGAGTGAAGAAATGTATTTTCGATAAATTGAGGTCTTCGTCTCGCTGGATGGCAGTTTCATTATCCGAAAATCCTTAAACTTTGGGAGTCGTCCGGGCAGTGGAAGAGCCATTAAATCGGCTATAGACTCAATGAATTTAACAGCTTTTTCGATGTCAGCCGGTTTAAATGACTTTGGATGTGTACTCAGTTTATTTGCCAGTCCGTGTTGGAGCACTGTTACACCCTGTGCGGCAAAATGACGTACTAAATGTTCGTAAAGCTTCTTCCCACACGCATGTACAAAAAGAAAAAACAAAAGACAAACAGGTACTCTGTAGAAGGTAACTGTAATTTTATGCCTCATAACTTCTGTATCCTGTCTCTCTCCATATTTCTTCCGCCCAGCAAGCTTTGTGTATACACTTTCTAGCTTTTCGTTACTCATAATTCCAGCTTCGATGTGACTTAGTATCACTAAATCAAGTTCATTTTTCGACATCTCTAAAGAATTGTTCCGCGTACTCTCGATCATTTCCCGTGGTATCAGTGTATGACATTTATTATTACAACAATCTTTTGACGGAAATTTTGTTACCAGATCTTCCTTCTTTACTTCAACAACAGACAGGTCAATCTTAACAAAAGTTTGTTCGGTGTCATCTTCTGCCTGAGATACACATACTTCGTCTTCATCATAATCGCTCTCTTCATTGTTTTCATCATCCTTTTCATGGAAATATTATCCGTATACGGCACTGAACTCCTCATCAACACTCATGTTTCATTTCATGCGAAATGCGAAGACGATAATCAACAGAAACACCCTCATAAATGTGAAAACAAGACAACAGCAGCTGCGCGGTATTAGAGTAAACGTCACTTCTTCAGTGTTACTTTTTTAAATGTTCCACACTAGCAACTTACACGATGAACTGTAATAATATTCCGACCAAAAACAACACTTACTGGACGTCTTTGAAGCCTCTGGAAAGGAGAACAATTAATGAGATAACGAGAAATTGACGAAATGAGTTGTTTATTTTTAACAGCTGTTTCCCAGAAAACTAGTTTTCGCACGTTAGCTCCCTTTTCGTAGACCAAGTCACATATTAATATAAATGGTTATGCAAAATGTGGTAATGAATCTAAATGAGTATGACACCTGAAAGTTCTTCCTTTAGTTTTAGTTTTTTTTCAATTTGCAGGAGTAAAAATGTTCAGTTACCCTCATACTTATGTAGCTTTCATTACTTGTTTAATACAAAGGATTACAAAACCTGAAAGTATTACTTTGTCTTTGATTTTATCACATTACGAGATAATAAAATGTTCGGTTACACCCGAACTTAGCTTTTTCTTGCTTGTTCATGTTTAAACTCCTTCCCTTGTACGAGAGTTAGGCTTGAAGCCAATCCTTTAGACTGTGTCGTAGTGAAAACCTCTCTAAGGCTATGCTTAAGCCCTAATATGAATACTCGCAACGCAACACTTCGGTATTCTTCCACAGGTTTATAAGACAGATTTACCATGCTGTTCAATAACAGGAAGTAGTAACAAAAACCACCCTGCCTTAAATTATCTAACTCTAGTTCTACAACATGTGTGAGTCGCTTATCGCTGTATGTCAAATCGAGGTGATTACCGCATTAGTGTTCAGCAGTGAGTGAGCGGGACCCTTAATTTTTTTCCATCTAATAGTGATCACTTGGCAGTGCGACAATGAGGTTATTAGGTTTTAGACTTATTCCTACTACCGTTGTAACTTTCAAGACGGACACTGTACCGCTTACGTTCTTTATATGCTTTTGCTACAGAGTATAATAGTAATACTCACCTAATGGTTGAACGTACAAGGAGCTTTCCAAAGTAAAAAGGGCTTAAAAAAAACAGAACAAATGGTTTTTTCGGCAAAATCAATTTATTTTGCTCATTTTGCTTCAATACAACTTATTGCACGGTCCAAAAGCATTTCGAACGAGGGTTTTAGCTCGTTGGCCGGTATGGCCGTCAGAATGCCGGTGCAAGCCTTTTGAATGGCCTCTACGTCTCCATATCGCTTTCCTTTCATGGGCAAATGCATTTTTCCGAAAAGGAAGAAGTCGCACGGTGCCATATCAGGTAAAAACGGGGAGTTGTTAATGGTTAAAATGTGATTTTTGGTCAAATAATGATGTCCTTCAAATATTGAATTCTGAGCAATTTTTTGTCGTCAGTCAATTTGTGCGGAACAAACCGTGCACACACCTTTCGTAAGCCGGAATGTTCGGTCAAAATGCGATAAATCGATTTTTTGGAGATGTCCAGTTCCATTTCCATGAATTTCAATGATGATTTCGGCTGAGTTTTGATGAATTCATGCACAGTTTCGATGGAATTTCCGGTGATCACGGATTTTGATTGGCCCACATGTTGATCGTCATTTATGTCCTCACGACCACTTTGAAAATGAACGAAACAATACTTGTTTCATCAACTGAAATGTTTCGGTAAAAGTTTAACCAATTTTGAAACAAAATTTAATGTTGGCTCCCCAATCGATGAAATATCGTGAAATTCTTACTGGACAATCGATAAAGGCAGTAGATTCTAAGGCACCACTAGGGGCGCTAGATTCTTAAAGTCATATTTACTTTAGAAACCACCTCATATAACCTAAAATTAAGCGAGAAAGAGATAAAGTTATGTACAGTTTGTCTAGTAATTCTTTGCAAAATGGAAAACGTCATTGAAATAAATTTTCAAGTTTAATTTTTCTTAAGAAAAAATATATTTATTTCAGTTTTTTCTTTTACATTATAATAAGAGTGATTATTAGCTATAATTACCATTAACATAAAAACATATTTCAGCATAAAACATAACAAGAAAACAATAAACGTGGTGGTCGGCTGGCGTTTCGTGGTTGTGTTTGGCCGTGGGGAAACGGGCGGAGCAAATGATTGCACACTAAATATTAAACAAAAAACAAAATTTTTTTTATAATAAATATATTTTAATATAAAAGTTTGGAAACACACTTACCAAGTCTGGATCGGTTGAGCTGTCGCAAAAGAAGAGAGAGCGCAACTTTTTTCCAATTAATGTTTGGTTGTGTTCGAATTAGAAGTTGGAAAAAGCTTCGAAGAAGAGATTGCTCTGCCGATACAGACGTGGCAAAAGAAATAGGGCGGGATCGGCGTCAACAGTATGCAAATATTAGGCTGTCAATTAATTCTTTGCAAAATGTAAACATTGGTTAAACTTGTATCGAAAACTTATAAACTATAAAATTTATGGTTCTAATATTTGGTGTGGTGTCCCTTGGCATCCAAGACTGCAATCAGGTGACGAGGCATGGAATGTATAAGACCATTTATGTCATAATATTCCGGTATTTTCTTCCATTCCTATTTAATTGCTCTTATTAAGGCGTTTTTATTTGGTGGTCCCCGTTTGGCCACCTTCTTCTTTAATAAAGACCGCAAATTTTCGATGGGATTTAGGTCAGAACTCTGGGCAGGAGTGTCGATCACTTTGTTGAAGTTATAGAGCAGCCAGGTCCTGCAAAGGAGCGATTTGTGTTTGGGGTCGTTGTCCTGATAGAGATTATATTGCAGTTTATTCCTGATTCTGAGGGCTAACGAATGAACGCTTTTTGTTAATTCATTTTTTAAAATGTCCAAATAAAATTGTTTGGTCATTACATCAATAAATGTGCGAAGCTCTCTAACGCCTTTGAATGAAATACATCCCCAAACCATTACAGAAAGTTTGCAAACTTTAGTGTTGGTTCGATATTTTATTCATCACAAAAAATAACGTCGTTTCAGTACCCCGCTGGCTTGTTGACATTGGCATTAGAAAAGTTTAGCCGTCTATCGATGTTGATCCAGAAAACACAGGTTTTTTTTTGGCAACGTGTGATGAGCACTTGTAAGTGTTGAAAACTTTTCTTATGGTCTCGTGGCCAACTATTGTATTTCAGTCATTTTTTAGTTCCAATGCCAATTGCCTTAGTGTAGTTTGCGGATTATCGCTAATCGTTTTCAAAAATTTTGAGAGATGTCGTCTGGTAAGTTTTGTTGGTCTCTCTCCAGAATTGTTTAAATGCAGCCGATTTTCTTTTTCTGCTCAATTTATGATATTATATTCTGTCCTTAATTTAATATTAAACATATCAGCAAATTCTTTTGCCGATTTACTCTTATAATAGTTGTAGTAATCCAACCGTATTACTTTTTCATCAACTAGTTTGCCAGGCATTGTTTTAATACCGTATTGCGATCACTTCTGCACTTGTCAAAACCAAAACCGTAATAAAAACGAGACACAAGAACATGTTCCAGACCCACGTGTTGATTTTTCTGGAATTTTATTTACCGTTGCTTTGTTTTGTGTCTCTCTTCAGCTCCTGCTTGCTTTTTATACTCTCGCAACAAAGTTGCTAAGGAGAGTATTATAGTTTTGTTCACATAACGGTTGTTTGTAAGTCCTGAAACTAAAAGAGTCAGATATAGGGTTATATATCCAAAGTGATCAGGGTGATGAGTAGAGTTGAAATCCGGATGTCTGTCTGTCCATCCAACCGTCTGTCCGTCCGTCCGTCCGTGCAAGCTGTAACTTGAGTAAAAATTGAGATATCATGATGAAACTTGGTGCACGTATTTCTTGGCTAAATAAGAAGGTTAAGTTCGAAGATGGGCAAAATCGGCGAACTGCCACGCCCACAAAATGGCGAAAACCGAAAACCTATAAGGTGTCATAACTAAGCCATAAATAAAGATATTAAAGTGAAATTTGGCGCAAAGGATCGCATTAGGGAGGAGCATATTTGGACGTCATAAGTTTTTTGTACATATCTCAGAAACTACTATAGCTATGTCAACCAACCTCTATAGAGGCGTTTACTTCAGGCATTTCCATATACAGTTCGAAAATGGAAGAAATCGGATAATAACCACGCCCACCTCCCATACAAAGGTTATGTTGAAAATCACTAAAAGTCCGTTAACCGACTAACAAAAAACATCAGAAACACTAAATTTTACGGCAGAAATGGCAGAAGGAAGCTGCACCCAGGCTTTTTTTTAAATTTAAAATGGGTGTGGCGTCGCCCACTTATGGACCAAAAACCATATCTCAGGAACTACTACACCGATTTCAATAAAATTCTCTATATAATATTTTCTTAACTTCCTGATAACATGTACGAAATATGGGTGAAATCCGTTTACAACCACGCATTCTTCCAATATAACGCTGTTTTGAATTCCATCTGATGCCTTCTCTGTATAATATATACATTAGGAACCAATGATGAGAGCGGAATAAAACTTTACACAAATACGGTATTTGAAAAATATGTCAATGACGGATAATGAAATCTCAATTATCACTTTATCATGCGAGAGTATAAAATGTTCGGTGACACCCGAACTTAGCCCTTCCTTACGTGTTTTTGTTTTTGTTGTTTTCTTGTTATTTTTTATGGGGAAATATGTTTTTTTAACATAATTGTGGCTAATAATCACTCTTATTATAATCTGAAAGAAAAACTGAAATGAATCTTTTTTTTCTTAAAAAAAATTAAACTTGAAAATTTATTTCATTGGTGTTTCCCATTTTGCAAAGTATTACTTGACAAACTGTATATATTAATGATCAGGAGGACAAGAAAAGTTTAAGTCCAGGTGACTGTCTATTTGCCCGTCCGCCCGTCTGTCTGGCCGACCTTGTAAGCTGTAACTTGAGTAAAAATTAAGAAATCTTGATGAAACTGAAAAAGTAAGATGGAGTTCGTATATGGTCCACGCCCACAAAACGCCATCAAAGGAAAATCTATAAAGTGCTATAACTAAGCACTAAAATAAGATATAGGACTGTAATTTGGCACAGAGGATTGCAGTATCAAGATGCACCTGTATGTTAAAAAGTTTTAAGGAGATAACTCACATGTTGGCCGAGGTCCTGAGAAATATTATTTTACCTAAAAGATGCTGGCATCACACCCATCATCCGATCTTAACACCCGCTCTTCTCAAATTAAAATAGAAATCATAAATTTCCAAACTGTCGGTAATAGTTTCTATAAGAATTTTCTTGAGCGAGTTTAGCTATTGTAGCTTTGGTAGTCTAGAAGGTACATACATATGTGCATTAAACTTATTATGGGGCGGATATATTATTTTACCTAAAGGAGAGCGGTGTCGCGCTCATCATCCGATTTTAACACCGGCTCGGTTCGATTACGCTCATTTGCGAACTCCGCCTTACCTTTTATCAAGGATCATGTCTACTTACTTTATTCAAGCTACAGCTCGCACGGACGGACGGTCGAACAAATAGACAATCACCCGCATTTTAGCTCCTCTCATCAGCCTGATAGTTTATATACAACAAAAATATTATACTCTATAGCAACATGTTGCAAGAGTGTAAAAATAATTGATATTCCTATATATTCATAAGGGTATACGTATATACATATGTATTTGTATATGTACCGGTAACTCCTGCAAGCATCATCGGACCACGATAGGAGAGTGTAGCGAATGTACGTTTAAGAGTCTAACAACAATGGTTATGGTTAGAATAAAATAAATACACAAATTTGGTCAAAACAACTGTGCCATTTCTTGAAATTAACTTGTCGCCAAACTTTGTACGCAATGTTTCCATGTTTGAGGGTGGTTTTCAGCTCTCCAGAAATGTTAAAACTTCATATAAAAAACGCTTAGAAAATGGTCAAGAAAATTTCCTGCGTTAAATCATCAACCACATTCCTCAAATCGCAATGAAAATATTTATATACTTGCACGCATAAATATATTTTCTTTGTTTATTTTCTCTTGCTCTCTCTGATGTACTTATGGAAAATACAGATAGTTCGCGGCGATTTTATGAAGATGCGGAAAAAAGTAGGTCAACGTCGTGTTGTACCGCTCGGTATTTATGGTAACGGCGATCTCACACCGAAGCAGTAACAAGTAAGACTTGAGAGAGCGAAGCAGTTGCCGTGGGCAAACAAAAATTTCGGTCGCAAACCATGGACGTTTCAGCAAGACTCAGCACCGTCTCACAAAGCGCGAGTGAACCAAGAATGGCTGAAAAACAACGTTCCGAATTTCATTGCGACCACACAATGGCTCTCGAATTCACCAGATGCGAATCCAGTGGATTATTCTCTCTGAGCCATTTTGAAGAGCAAGGTCGGAAGTAAAAAATACACCAGTCTCGAGATGCTGAAGAAAGCCATTGTCCGTGAGCAGGCCAAAATATGGGCAAGTCACATTCAGGCAGCTTGCGATTCGTTTTTTGACCGTCTCAAGGCCATAGTTAAGACAAAAGATGTTCATATCAAGCAAAAGTGAATTGGTCCTGAATTCATGTTTATTTTCACACATTTTGTACCTTAAAATAAATAAAAATAATTTTCCAAACCGAATATATAGCTTTTTTAATTGGTTACACTTCGACTGCCATTTTTAGACACGAAAGGTATGTTTTGTGTTAATGTTCAGCTTGCTAGTTCAAGCATCACAAACAACAAAGTCACTCCATAATAATACCTGAGAAGTGTCCATTTGCCACACTATTCCTGAACTACATCCATATATTAATGCTGCACGCCGCATAGCGCCTCATGTTAAATCTGGAAGGCCAAGTATTACATTCCTGGTTTGAAGCCCCAAATCATGAAATGCATTGTATGTACCTTTTCAAATAAAGGCGTCCATGCTAAGGTCTATTTCACGACAAAGACAGTACACCTTGAGCTATCTACTAATCTGACAACGGCGGCTTTTTTCGCGGCTAGCCGGCAGCTACGAATTTAATTATGAAGAATTAACGAACTAAACTGACTAGCGAAACTCGATACCGTTCTCAACTCACTGCCACTCATGGCAATCTCGCCAGATCCCTCCGATTTCACAGCCCTAATTCCAGGGCATTTTCTAAAAGGAGCACGCATTCTCACTTACTTATTAAATAAATGGGAAAGAATTGAAATTCTCCATCATAATTTCAGTATCCGATGGAAAGAAGAAGTAGGCATGCCACCGGCTCCGACACCAACCACTCTTCAGGCCTCAGCAGCGTTCTAGCCACGCTCCAGCAACTGCAACGATTTCTAGGGGGGCCAGGTTGGCTAAATGAGCCTTAGTCGCTTGCCCCAAACAACACCTACACACATCACTAACACGCTACACTCTCCTCGCCATCACCACAATCCACATCAACACAACCCACATGCGAGAGGATCTCATATCCCACATTCAAATACACACACACTCGATGACATGGAACGGGATACCAGCCAACAAAAGGGATTGTCCCCAATACACAGCAGTTAGTTTTTTTAGATTAATTATCGAGCCCTGCTACGTTATACTCAAGTTGTGATTACTGCCTTTTAATTGAACGATAGATATTAGGGGGATTCTCTTGCCCTTGCAAGATTGCACGATGACACAAAATGCAAAAATTCTATATGGAAATATGCAAAGTCAAGAGAGCACCCATTGCAGAATCTAGTGATATACGAACAGCTGATTCGATCACTTTATTGAAAATCACTATTGTGCATGATTATTGTGAATTGGCACACCTTCTGCATTCATTCTTAACAAAAACTGTAACAAATCTTTACAATTTAAATAGAAAATATAAAATCTATTTAAAACTTTCATTTCTCAACAATTTAACGTCAAAATATGTATTTAAGTAAAATGACAGCTAGCACAGGGTGGCAATTGATTTTTTATCTTTCATTGCACGAAACTAAACATGGGTTTTGGTCTGACATATTCTTCTTCTTCTTAATTGGCGTAGACACCGATAATAGCCGAGTTAACAACAGCGCGCCAGTCGTTTCGGGGAGTCGCCTTGTCTGAAACCTCGTTTGGTATCGAACGGCTCGGAGAAGTCCTTCCCGTTCCTGACAGAGCTTTTCGTGTTGCTCAACGTCAGCTTACGCAGCCGTATTAGTTTTGCGGGGATACCAAATTCAGACATCGTGTAATAAAGGCAGCTCCTTTTCGTGCTGTCGAAAGCAGCTTTGAAATCGACGAAGAGGTGGTGTGTGCCGATTCTTCTTTCACGGGTCTTTTCCAAGACTTGGCGTATGGTGAATATCTGGTCGGTTGTTGATTTGCAGGTGTAAAGCCACACGGATAAAGTCCAATCAGTTTGTTGACGGTGGGCTTTAATCTTTCACACAATACGCTCGATAGAACCTTATACGTGATGTTGAGGAGGCTTAACCCACGGTAGTTGCCGTAGATTGTGGGGTCTCCCTTTTTATGGATTGGGCAGAGCACACATATATTCCAATCGTTGGGCATGCTTTCTTCCGATCACATTTTACAAAAAAGCTGATGCATGCTCCTTATCAGTTCTTCGACGCCGTTCTTGAATAGCCAGTAATCCATCGGCCCCCGCTGCTTTGTTGTTCTTCAGGCGGGTAATTGCTATTCGAACTTCTTCATGGTCGGGCAATGGAACGTCTGCTCCTTCGTCATCGATTGGGGAGTCGGGTTTGCCTTCTCCTGGCGCTGTGCGTTCACTGCCATTCAGCAGGCTGGAGAAGTGTTCCCTCCATAATTTAAGTATGCTCTAGGCATCGGTGACTAGATCACCTTTGGGGGTTCTACAAGAGTATGGTCCGGTTTTGAAACCTTCTTTAAGCCGCCACATTTTTTCGTAGAATTTTCGAGCATTACCTCTGTCGGCCTGCTTATCAAGATCTTCGTACTCACGCATTTCGGCCTATTTCTTTTTCTGTCTGCAAATGCGTCTCGCTTCCCTCTTCAACTCTCGGTATCTATCCCATCCCGCACGTGTTGTGGTCGGTCGTAACGTTGCGTGGTGGGCAGTCTGTGTTCTCTCCGCTGCGACACGGCACTCCTCGTCGTACCAGCTGTTCTTTTGCATTTTCCGAAAACCAATGGTTTCGGTTGCAAGTGTAAGTAAGGAGCTTGAAATGCCGTCCCACAGTTCCCTTATACCGAGTTGTTGACGAGTGCTCTCAGAGAGCAGGAGTGCAAGTCGAGTAGCAAATCGTTCGGCTGTCTGTCGTGAATGCTGCTTCTCGACGTCGAACCTTCCTTGTGTTTGTTGACGTGCGGTTTTGCTGCACAGACGCGGGTGCGAATCTTGGCTGCAACAAGATAGTGGTCCGAGTCGATGTTAAGACCTCGGAGCGCACGCACATCTAAAACAATGGGGACGTGTCTTCCGTCCATCCCAACATGATCGATCTTGATGAATTTTCTTATGCTGGAATCTAGTACTACAGATAACCATACTTCGGTTCCCGGCGAAGTCAATCAGCCTCAACCCATTTGGGGATGTTTCGTCGTGGAGGCTGAATTTACCGACCGTCGTGCCAAATATACCTTCTTTGCCCACCCTGGCGTTAAAGTCGCCAAGCATGATTTTGACATCGTGGCGGAGGCAGCTCTTATAAGCGCGCTCCAAGCGCTCATAGAAGGCATCTTTGGTCACATCGTCCTTCTGTACCGTCTGGGCGTGGGCGCAAATCAGCGATATGTTGAAGAACCTCGCTTTGATGAGGATTTTGGCTAGACGTTCATTCACCGGAGTGAATGATAGTACTCGGCGACGGAGTCTCTCTGCCACCACGAATCCAACACCAAACTTGCGCTCCTTCATATGGCAACTGTAGTAAATGCCACAAGGACCAACTCGTCTCTGTCCTTGTCCCGTTCATCGCATTACTTGGACGGCGGTGATGTCAGCCTTTATTTTCGTGAGGACATCAACCAGTTGGGCAGTGGCACCTTCCCAATTAAGGGTCCGGACAATCCAGGTGCATGCCCTCAATTCGTAGTCCTTATTTCGTTTGCCATGGTCGTCATCAAAAGGGGGTTCTCTCATTCGCGGCTGGTTGCTACTTTTCATGGCGGGTGTTTTTTTTACGTAGCGGGTTCCAAACCCAGCGCACAACCCTATGTAGGGGATGTTTCGCCTTCTCACTTTGGTTTGCCTTCGAACGGATATTCTTAGGCTACCCAGAGGATACTTGGTCAAAGACCGGAAGTCGTGAGCTGCTTGAGCCATTTGTAAAAGAACATTCCTCACTTGCGTGAACTTCTACACATGACTCCATCCTCCATATTAGGTTGGAAAATATCTCCCTTCGACATTTTTGTCTTTTGAATTTCGCGGCTATGTATAAAGTGCTACAGAGCTCATATCTGGCAGTACCAGACAGCTTTGAAGGGTCTTGACATAAGCTACAAAACGACGCTACGCATTATTAGTTTCGATATTGCGTTTAACAGTTATAGATGTGTAAACATGGATTTCACTAACGCCGAAATTCGCGCTATTTTATAGTTTTGCTTCGTTAAAGGCTAATTCGGGAATTAATGCCGGGTGAAAGCTGACTATAACGAACAGGCCCCCTGGCCTTGATCCAGACAAGTTGCGAAAGTATGAGTACGAAGTGCAGATATATATGCGACTTTGATCTTTACATGTTGCAGGAATAGAAAAGGTTCAATTTACTCTCTCTTGTTTTGGCTAAATATCGAAAAAAATCCTAATTTACAATGAAAATTTCTTTCTCAAAGTATCAAATTTAAATCATCAGAAGTCTTAAGTTTCGTTGAGATATCTCTTATCTGATGGTATAAAAAATATAAACATAATGAATGAATGCTGTTTACTGACGAAAGGAAATTTCTGTTGACTGACTGGGAGAAATTGGAATTGATTCGCACTTAATATTTAAAATTTCGACGGTGCATTGCGATATCGGGGCACTTTGTCTCATTTTGTAAAAATTAGTCTTAGCACCACTTCAACACGTTTGTTATTAATGCATTTTACTTACGGATGATGAATAATGTGGTTCTATCGAGAATAGCACCACTTATATACGATAGGTATTAATGCATTTTTCTTCTTCTTCTTAATTGGCGTAGAAACCGCTTAAGCGATTATAGCCGAGTTAACAACAGCGCGCCAGTCGTTTCTTCTTTTCGCTACGTGGCGCCAATTGGATATTCCAAGCGAAGCCAGGTCCTTCTCCACTTGGTCCTTCCAACGGAGTGGAGGTCTTCCTCTTCCTCTGCTTCCCCCGGCGGGTACTGCGTCGAATACTTTCAGAGCTGGAGTGTTTTCGTCCATCCGGACAACATGACCTAGCCAGCGTAGCCGCTGTCTTTTAATTCGCTGAATTATGTCGATGTCGTCACATATCTCGTACAGCTCATCGTTCCATCGAATGCGGTATTCGCCGTGGCTAACGCGCAAAGGACCAAAAATCTTTCGCAGAACTTTTCTCTCGAAAACTCGCAACGTCGACTCATCCGTTGTTGACATCGTCCAAGACTCTGCACCATACAGCAGGACGGGAATTATGAATGACTTATAAAGTTTGGTTTTTGTTTGTCGAGAGAGGACTTTGCTTCTCAATTGCCTACTCAGTCCGAAGTAGCACCCGTTGGCAAGAGTTATTCTGCGTTGGATTTCTAGGCTGACATTGTTGGTGGTGTTTACGCTGGTTCCAAGATAGACGAAATTATCTACGACTTCAAAGTTATGACTGTCAACAGTGACGTGAGTGCCAAGTCGCGAGTGCGACGACTGTTTGTTTGATGACAGGAGATATTTCGTTTTGCCCTCGTTCACTGCCAGACCCATTTTCTGTGCTTCCTTGTCCAGCCTGGAGAAAGCAGAACTAACGGCGCGGGTGTTGAAGCCGATGATATCAATATCGTCGGCATACGCCAGCAGCTGTACACTCTTATAGAAGATGGTACCTCCTCTGTTTAGTTCTGCAGCTCGATCTATTTTCTCCAGAAGCAGGTTGAAGAAGTCGCACGATAGGGAGTCGCCTTGTCTGAAACCTCGTTTGGTATCGAACGGCTCGGAGAGGGCCTTCCCGATCCTGACGGAGCTTTTCGTGTTGCTCAACGTCAGTTTACACAGCCGTATTAATTTTTCGGGGATACCAAATCCAGACATCGCGGCATAAAGGCAGCTCCTTTTCGTGCTGTCGAAAGCAGCTTTGAAATCGACGAAGAGGTGGTGTGTGTCGATTCTCCTTTCACGGGTCTTTTCCAAGATTTGGCGCATGGTGAATATCTGGTCGGTTGTTGATTTTCCAGCCACACTGATAAGGTCCAATCAGTTTGTTGACGGTGGGCTTTAATCTTTCACACAATACGCTCGATAGAACCTTATATGCGATGTTGAGGAGGCTAATCCCATGGTAGTTGGCGCAGATTATGGGGTCTCCTTTTTTATGGATTGGGCATAGCACACTTAAATTCCAATCGTTGGGCATGCTCTCGTCCGACCATATTTTACAAAGAAGCTGATGCATGCTCCCTATTAGTTCTTCGCCGCCGTGTTTGAATAGCTCGGCCGGCAGTCCGTCGGCCCCTTCCGCTTTGTTGTTCTTCAGGCGGGCA
This sequence comes from Bactrocera neohumeralis, assembly GCF_024586455.1. NCBI lineage: Eukaryota > Metazoa > Arthropoda > Insecta > Diptera > Tephritidae > Bactrocera > Bactrocera neohumeralis. Next base: position 7,622,667 of record NW_026089622.1, on the reverse strand, counting down.
ATTGCTATTCGAACTTCTTCATGGTCGGGTAATGGAACGTCTTCTCCATCGTCATCTATTGGGGAATCGGGTTCTCCTTCTCCTGGTGTTGCACGTTCACTGCCATTCAGCAGGCTGGAGAAGTGTTTCCTCCATAATTTAAGTATGCTCTGGGCATCGGTGACTAGATCACCTTTGGGGGTTCTACAAGATTATGCTCCGGTTCCTTCTGTAAGCTGCCGCATTTTTTCGTAGAATTTTCGAGCATTACCCCTGTCGGCCAGCTTATCAAGCTCTTCGTACTCACGCATTTCAGCCTCTTTCTTCTTCTGTCCGCAAATGCGTTTCGCTTCCCTCTTCAACTCTCGGTATCTATCCCATCCCGCACGTGTAGTGGTCGATCGTAACGTTGCGAGGTAGGCAGTCTGTTTTCTCTCCGCTGCGACACGGCACTCCTCGTCGTACCAGCTGTTCTTTTGCACTTTCCGAAAACCAATGGTTTCGGTTGCAGCTTTACTTAAGGAATTTGAAATGCCGTCCCACAGTTCCCTTATACCGAGTTGTTGACGAGTGCTCTCAGAGAGCAGGAGTGCAAGCCGAGTAGAAAATCGTTCGGCTGTCTGTTGCGATTGCAGCTTCTCGACGTCGAACCTTCCTCGTGTTTGTTGGCGTGTGTTTTTTGCTGCACAGAGGCGGGTGCGAATCTTGGCTGCAACAAGATAGATTCGATTGTAGGACCACATCTAAAACACTGGAGACGTGTCTTCCGTCTATCACAACATGATCGATCTGGTTGGTAGTTTTTCGATCCGGAGACAGCCAGGTAGCTTGATGAATCTTCTTATGCTGGAATCTATTACTACAGATAACCATATTTCGGGCCCCGGCGAAGTCAATCAGGCTCAACCCATTTGGGGATGTTTCGTCGTGGAGGCTGAATTTTCCGACCGTAGTGCAAAATATACCTTCTTTGCCCACCCTGGCGTTAAAGTCGCCCAGCACGATTTTGACATCGTGACGGGGCAGCTCTCATAAGCGCGCTCCAAGCGCTCATAGAAGGCATCTTTGGTCACATCGTCCTTCTCTTCTGTCGGGGCGTGGGCGCAAATCAGCGATATGTTGAAGAACCTCGCTTTGATGCGGATTGTGGCTAGGCGTTAATTCACCGGAGTGAATGATAGTACTCGGCGACGGAGTCTCTCTCACACCACGAATCCAACACCAAACTTGCGCTCCTTTATATTGCCACTGTAGTAAATGTCACAAGGACCTACTCGTCTCTGTTCCTTGTCCCGTCCATCGCACTTCTTGGATGGCGGTGATGTCAGCCTTTATTTTTGCGAGGACATCAACCAGCTGGGCAGCGGCACCTTCCCAATTAAGGGTCCGGACATTCCAGGTGCATGCCCTCAAATCGTAGTCCTTATTTCGTTTGCCATGTTCGTCATCAAAAGGGGGGTCTCTCATCCGAGGCTGTGTTTTCCTTTTCAGTGGGGGTGTTTTTTTACGTGGCGGGTCCCAAACCCAGCGCACAACCCTATGCAGGGGATGTTTCGCCTTCTCACATTAGCTCGCCTTCGAACGGATGTTCTTAGGCTACCCAGAGGATACTTGGTCAAAGACCGGAAGTAGTGAGCTGCTTGAGCCATGTGTAAAAGAATCGTTTCTGGCCACTCCCAAGTGAATGGCGATCAGAGAACTTTCCTCACTTGCGTGAACTTCTTCACATGACTCCATCCTCCGCTATATTGCTATATACATACATAAGTATATATTATTACAAGGTGTTTAGAGTATTGGAATGTAACTCCTCCACCCTTTGATTTGAGATTCTCCTGGATCTCATTACAAAAATATATAATAATTTTATTAAATTTTAATTAATTCAATAAAAAAAAAGTTTTTTTTTATAAATATGTAAACTGTAAACATTTAATTTGGAGTTGTTTTCAATATGATTTTAATAGCTTAGCGTATCTATGTATAGTGCTTAAACAAAAGAAACGTTGTTTTATATTAATATTAATATAAATTATGATAGGTAATTATTGTTTTATACTTTTACAATTTTATTTTCAACGATGGTAAGTATATACATATTTATTAAAATTGAGACGATCGATGGGAATATAGGTTATATACATATAACCGGAATTTAAAAAAATTTATATTTTGTTTTTTTTTTTTTATCTTCTTTTAAAAGATATATGTATATTGTGCATTAAACTGAAGGGGATAGATTTTTGTTTTAAAATGGGCTAATTGTCGTTAGAGTTTCTATTGTCATTGTTGTCATTTGCAAATTTAAAAGGGCGTTTAATATTTGAGGTATGTACGTTTTCTAGATTTCTTTTAATAAATTTTGGTTCTTCTTTGTGTCTAACGCTTTTATAATTTCGAATGAAACCTTCTCTCCTTTTTTCTAGGTAATTTTCCTTTCTTGTGTTATGTTTAGAAATGATCTTCAATTTTGCTTCTTCTAACCGATTTTAATTATGCTATGATTAACTTTTTTGCTTTGAACATCTAAAGGAGTAGCTTTTATTGTGGTATGAAATGAATTGTTATAAAGTTTTACGGCTTTACACATTTGAATAGTAATTGGAACTTTTTCTTCTAAATTTAGGGTTCATATACGTTCGGTAAGAGTATTATTTATTCTCTCTACATCTGAATTTCCCGTATGGCTATGTGGTTTAGTGGCATGAAATTCTATATTTGCTCTATTTAAAAATTCCCGGATTGGTTTTGAATTAAATTCATTACCGAAAATAAATTTTTTTATGTGGCCTTTAATTGACAAAAATTCACTAATTTTATCTATGATCGTTTGACTTTTTCTATCGGGTAAATGGAAAGAAATTACATGTTTTGAAAATTTATCGATGAATATTATAAATGACTGTTTACTGTTAACATAAGTATCTATATGAACAATTTCATTAACTGTATTTGGTGTTTCGGTAATTTGAAATTTAGCTTTGATAGGGTTTCTATCATATTTTCAACCATTGCATATGTCGCAATTATTTATTATTTCAAGGATATTAATTTTTAGTTCTGGATTGTTTGCGAAAGAATTTAAAAGTACTTGTTCCACTTCATTATGTTTTTCTTCATTAAGTTCAAAATATATAGCGATCTTACCTTTTTCAAAATGTTTATTTACAATATTAATAACGTTGTGAGAGTTAATATCTCTTATATCGATAAAAATGCGTTTGTTTTTGAATATATTTTCAAAAGAAAATGCTTCGACTAAAATTAATTGCTGTTTGAAACGATTTACGACTGTATTGAGAATGTTAAAGTGATTATAAAGATTTTCTTCATGAGAATGGCTAGTTTGGACTTCTATTGAAAGCATCTTTGGTCTTGTTGTTCACCAGCGTTTAAATCTTTTATTTGCAACATTTTGTTAAGGGTCATTCTAAAATTTTCGGAATTCACCATGTTTATTTCATCACTGTTAATTCGGCTCAGAAAATCCGCTATTTTATTTTCTTTACCGGTTATATAATCGATTTTTGCATCGTACTCTCCTAATTGTACCAGCCAACGTTGAAGTCTTGGATTTATATCCTTACCAGAATTTTTCTTTTGTAGCCATTTAAGTGGTTGGTGATCTGTTTTTAGATCGAATTCTCTTCCATTTAAGTAGGGTCTATAGTATTTTACTGACAACACTATTGCTAATAGTTCCTTTTCGATGGTTGAGTAGTTTTTCTCGTGAGTATTTAATGTGCGTGAAGCATATGAAATTGGGTGGTCGTCTTGTGTGAGAACTGCGCCAATAGCAAAGTTGCTAGCGTCTGTAGTTAATTTAAATCTTTTTGTAAAAATTGGATACCTTAAAATGGGGGGATTTGTAATAATATTTTTTAAATTTTCGAAAGCAGTTATATAACTTGGGTTATTAACGTTAATCTTTGCATCTTTTTTCAGATATGCGAACATAGGATAAGCTATTTTAGAATAATCTTTTATAAATTTCCTGTAAAAGCCGGTAATGCCTAAGAAAGATTTTATTTGCTTTTGAGAAATTGGTAACTTTAATTTTTGGATAACTTCAACTTTGTTTGGATTTGGTGTTATTCCTTCAGGAGTTAGTATATGACCTAGAAAGTCTGTTTCTTTCTTTAAAAAACTGCATTTTTCTAAACGTATTTTCAATTTTGCTTGTTTCAGTTTTGTAAAAATTTTCCGCATATTATTTATATGTTCTGACAAAGAAGTAGTAAAAATCAAAATGCCGTCTAAGTATACAACGCATATCTTGTTTATGAAATCTCGAAGTACTGAGTTCATAAGACGTTGGAATGTCGATGGAGCATTTTTAAGACCGAATGGCATTCTTAAGAATTCATAATGTCCTAACGGAGTAGAAAACGCTGTTTTCTTCCTGTCTTTTTCATCTACCAGTATTTGATGAAATCCTTTCGCGAGATCGATAGAGGAAAAATATTGTGCTCTACCTAGTTTATCCATGATCCCATCGATATTAGGTATCGGGAATTTATCGCTAATAGTAATTTCATTTAATCTCCTGTAATCGACGACGATACGCCATTTTTTATTTCCGTCTGCATCCGCTTTTTTGGGGACTATCCACAAAGGGCTGTTGTAAGCAGAGTTGCTTTCTCTAATTATATTATGTTCTAACATTTCTTTTATTAGTTTTTGTATTTCTAATTTATGAACTTGTGGATACCTATAAATTTTCGAATAAATGGGTCTATCGTTTGTTGTAAAAATTTGATGTTTGATTTCATGCGTAAAAGAAAGTTTATCTCCTTCTTTGAAAAATAGTTCGTTAAATTCTTGTAATAGATCTTTTATCGATTGGCTTTCTTCGATATTTAAATGATTCAAGTTTAAGTTTTTCATATCACTGAATTCGAGTGCGCAAATTTCCGTTTTTCCATAAGGAATTCGTTGATCAAAATAAATTATGTTTCCTAATATATTAATAAACGTGTTTTCTACATCAATTTTAGCTTTAAAAGGAATAAGAAAATTTTGTCCTATAATAGCTTCGTATTTGTTGCTGTTAAAATCTATTACTTTCCATGATAAAGTACCTAAGACGTTAAATTCTTTCGGAAAAGGTGTTACAATTTTATATTTTATTTCATTAATTCCGTTGATAGTTCCATAGCATAACGGTTTGGAAAGTTTTTCCTTTTGAAAATTTTCGAATAGGGCGATTGGTTTTATGATGCTAGTTGTTGAACCTATATCTATTAAGCATTTAATTCTGTGATTTCCTATTGTTACTGTTATTATGGGGAGTTCAGGGTTTGAGGCGGTGTTAAAAAATTTACTTCTTTTTCTTCACCATTGCCAATTTCCATCAAATTTGAATTATTGGACAAACGACTTGTACTTGGATTGTAATCGACGCTCATATGAGAGCTTTTAGTTTTTCTCAGTAAATTTGGTTGTATTTTATTTGTAGAATTGTTGTACCCGTAATCGTAGTTATTCCAATTGTTGTAATTATTACGATTAAAATTTGTATTACATATGCAATTGTTATTGTTCCCGCTTTATTGTCTATTGTCGTTCGTTGGTTTGGTTTGTCTATTGTCTGAAATTTTATTATGTTCGTAAGATCTATAATTTTTCTTGAAACCTTCATAATTTGCTTTATTTTTATCGACATACTTTCGATGTCTATAATCTATCGCTCTTTTGTCCTGCAGCAATTTTAACTTTGAATATTTTACTATTATATCATTTAATGTTTCCGTTTCGGTTATATGTGCTCTTATAGGCCCATCGATTTTCTCTAACAGTATATCAACAAGGTCCCTATCTACATTTTCAGGTTTGTAAATGCCCGGTTTTAAAGGGTCAAATATGTAAATTTCATTTATTTCTGCCTTACATTTTTCAAAAATTATAAATAATTCATTAAGATTACTTACTTTAACCGTCCTACAAAAATTGAATACCTCTGCGTATGTCTTCCTCGGACGAGATCCTTGTAGAATTTTGGCATTAATCGCTTCCCACGATGAGTTGTCCTCCAGTTCTCTCGTTCTTTTTCCAGCGGTGCCCAGTATTTTTTCGGTTGCTATAATGTTGATACAATGTTGGACGAGTTCCTGGTCTGTGCCGCAGAGAGAAATGTTGGTTTCGACCGTTTTAATAAATGCTTTTGGATTGTGATGGTCGTCTAGTGGCTTCATTCTCCAGAATTGGTCCATGATGTCCCTTGGTGACATGTGAAATCTGTAGAATTGTGGTTGTTGGTTTATTTGTAGTTGTATTAGATGTTGAGCATGTTGTTGTTGCATTTCTTGTTGTTGGGTTTGTAGCAATTCTTCTTGCCTTGCGATAACCCTTTCCAGCTCGGCGATGGTTTGGTTTAGATTCTCCATTGTAGTAGTAGTTGTAAACAGGTCGTTTTAATTGTGGTTTGAAGATGTGGTCGGCGGAGTATTTCTTTTTGGACCAGTTGTGGAAAAGTAAAGATGTATTCTTTTATTTAGAAGTCTTTTAAACGTTGTAGAAACTTTTTTATTTTTATTTGGTTTCTATTTCTGGATGCACATGAGCTTAATTATTTCTAGGCCGCTGTCCTTATTATTTTTCGGGTAACTGTATATAGCCTTTGCTTTTAGAAATTTCTCATTAACTTTTTATTTTTATATTTTTTTTCTGTTTTCAATATTTTCACTATAACCAGTATTACTTGGCGTGTTTTGTTTTATTTTGATGGTTAAATTCGGTTGTCCGTAACTGTATACACTTTTATGTTTTAGAAATTTTTTTTTTGTTTTTTTTTTTTAAATACTTGTTAAATTGTTTAATTTTCACAAAAATATTTAAACTCCTTTTTCTTAATATTTTTTTCGTTGTATTTTTTTCAAAATATATTTGTTTTTTGACACATTAATAATATTTCAATTCTTTTTTTTCTAATATTTTTCGCGTGTGAATATTTTTTGTTAAAACTGTGAATTGGTTTTGTTGGTTCCGCAAAAATATTTGTTTTTAACTTGCTGTTTTTTTTTTCTCTTTTTTTTTGTGGCGGTTCACAAAACGGTTTTAAAAAATGTAGTTGCTTTTTCCGAAACTGTGCTTTATATATACATATATGAATATATGTATGTATATACCTCAAGTTCCGTTCTTACTGTTTTAACGCGTGTTGCAAGCTGTAAATTTTTGCTTTGTCAATACTGTACTTTTTACGGCAAACTATTTTGTTTTATATTAAACAGTTTTATTTTACTGTTTTTTGATTTGGAACTGTGCTTTATATATATATATATATACCGTAATTTCCGTTGTTATTTTTGCAAGCTGTATATTTCTTAAATCTTTGTCGAAACTGTACTCTTTCTTTGTGATACGTGACACTAGCACTTTTTGGACGACTTGCAACTTTCTGTAAATTTTTTTCTTTTTTAGCACTTATTTCGCTTCTCTTTTCCTTCAAGATTTTAATGCTTTATTTTCACTTATTTTCAACATAAAATTTTCTAATTTTTTTTTTTCACTGTAGCTTTCGTTTTCTTTTTTTTTTGGAAATTTGAGTTCGATTTTCACCAAAAAAAAATGTTTTTATTGTTTTTTTTATTTTCACTGGAGCTTTCGTTTTCCATAGATTTTTGTACTATTTTCATGCTCACTTTTTTTTGTAAAATGTATACTTTAGTATTTATTTTAAACTTTTTGCACTATTGTTTCGTTTTTTATAGGATTTTTTGCTATTTTCGCACTTTCCTTTTTTTGTAAAATGTATATTTAAGTATTTATTTTAAAATTATTGCACTTTTGTTTCGTTTTTTTATAGGATTTTTACTATCTCGCACTTCCTATTTATTTTAAAATTTTTGCACTTTTGCTTCGTTTTTTATAGGATTTTTTACTATCTTCGCACTTCCTATTTATTTTAAACTTTTTACACTTTTGTTTCGTTTTTTATAGAATTTTTTTTACTATTTTCGCACTTTCTTTTTTTTTTGGAAAATGTATATTTAAGTATATATTCTAAACTTTTTGCACTTTTGCTTCGTTTTTTTATAGAATTTTTTTTTTACTACTTTCACACTTTCTTTTCTTTGTAAAATGTATATTTAAGTATTTATTTTAAACTTTTTCGCTTTTGTTTCATTTTTTATAGGATTTTTTTTACTATTTTCGCACTTTCTATTTATTCTAAACTTTTTGCACTTTTGTTTGTTCTATATATCTCACTAATTTCATTAATTTATGCATCGTTTACTTTTTTGTACTATTAATGATTATTTTGATTCTTTTTTTCTTTTCGGCATAAAACTTTCGCTTATTTTTTTTAAATAAACTTTTTAAATATTTTCGGCAGTACGATTCGATTCAATTGATCTTTTGATCAAAATCCTACCGACTGCGCCAGTTATGGTTTACAAAATAAAAAAAAGCTTCGGCCTTTTTTTGACAACCGTATTTATTGAAGTGAATCTTAACACTGACTAACTTTATATTCCTTATTAGTTTACATACTCCTTATTCTAATGCTAACTGTACTGACATTCTTAGTTAGTTAGCTTCTAATATTAGGCTTAACTGTATTATCGTTCGACATTAGCTTATTTACTTATATATACTTATTTAAATATATATGTATGTATATATTTATGTTTTTAGTTGAGTTGGCGTTAGCATACCCGAAATACGCTAACTCTCTTATTCCACAACTAAGCCTAATGTGGAACCTAATTTTATGTTAGTAAGCTATTAAGCATTTACTATATACATCTTCTTCTTAATTGGCGTAGACACCGCTTACGCGATTATAGCCGAGTTAACAACAGCGCGCCAGTCGTTTCTTCTTTTCGCTACGTGGCGCCCGTTGGATATTCCAAGCGAAGCCAGGTCCTTTTCCACTTTGTCCTGCCAACGGAGTGGAGGTCTTCCTCTTTCTCTGCCTCCCCCGGCGGGTACTGCGTCGAATGCTTTCTGAGCTGGAGTGTTTTCATCCACCCGGACAACATGACCTAGCCAGCGTAGCTGCTGCCTTTTAATTCGCTATGTCAATGTCGTCGTATATCTCGTACAGCTCATCGTTCCATCGAATGCGATATTCGCCGTGGCAAATGCGCAAAGCACCATAAATCTTTCGCAGAATTTTTCTCTCGAAAACTCGTAACGTCGACTCATCGGTTGCTGTCATCGCCCAAGCCTCTGCACCATATAGCAGGACGGGAATTATGAGCGACTTATAGAGTTTAGCTTTTGTTCGTCGAGAGAGGACTTTACTTTTCAATTGCCTACTCAGTCCGAAGTAGCACCTGTTGGCAAGAGCAATTCTGCGTTGGATTTCTAGGCTGACATTGTTGGTGGTGTTAATGCTGGTTCCTACATAGACGAAATTATCTACGACTTCAAAGTTATGACTGTCAACAGTGACGTGAGAGCCAAGTCGCGAGTGCGACGACTGTTTGTTTGATGACAGGAGATATTTCGTTTTGCCCTCGTTCACTGCCAGACCCATTTTCTGTGCTTACTTGTCCAGCCTGGAGAAAGCAGAACTAACGGCGCGGATGTTGAGGCCGATGATATCAATATCGTCGGCATACGCCAGCAGCTGTACACTCTTATAGAAGATGGTACCTTCTCTGTTTAGTTCTGCAGCTCGAAATATTTTCTCCAGGAGCAGGTTGAAGAAGTCGCACGATAGGTAGTCGCCTTGTCTGAAACCTCGTTTGGTATCGAACGGCTCGGAGAGGTCCTTCCCGATCCTGACGGAGCTTTTCGTGTTGTTCAACGTCAGTTTACACAGCCGTATTAGTTTTGCGGGGATACCAAATTCAGACATCGCGGCATAAAGGCAGCTCCTTTTCGTGCTGTCGAAAGCAGCTTTGAAATCGACGAAGAGGTGGTGTGTGTCGATTCTAATTTCACGGGTCTTTTCGAAGATTTGGCGCATGGTGAATATCTGGTCGGTTGTTGATTTTCCAGGTCTGAAGCCACACTGATAAGGTCCAATCAGTTTGTTGACGGTGGGCTTTAATCTTTCACACAATACGCTCGATAGAACCTTATATGCGATGTTGAGGAGGCTAATCCCACGGTAGTTGGCGCAGATTGTGGGGTCTCCTTTTTTATGGATTGGGCATAGCACACTTAAATTCCAATCGTTGGGCATGCTCTCGTCCGACTATATTTTACAAAGAAGCTGATGCATGCTCCCTATTAGTTCTTCGCCGCCGTGTTTGAATAGCTCGGCCGGTAGTCCGTCGGCGCCTGCCGCTTTGTTGTTCTTCAGGCGGGCAATTGCTATTCGAACTTCTTCATGGTCGGGTAATGGAACGTCTGCTCCATCGTCATCGATTGGGGAATCGGGTTCTCCTTCTCCTGGTGTTGTGCGTTCACTGCCATTCAGCAGGCTGGAGAAGTGTTCCCTCCATAATTTAACTATGCTCTGGGCATCAGTGACTAGATCACCTTTGGGGGTTCTACAAGAGTATGCTCCGGTCTTGAAACCTTCTGTAAGCCGCCGCATTTTTTCGTAGAATTTTCGAGCATTACCCCTGTCGGCCAGCTTATCAAGCTCTTCGTACTCACGCATTTCGGCCTCTTTCTTCTTCTGTCTGCAAATGCGTCTCGCATCCCTCTTCAACTCTCGGTATCTATCCCATCCCGCACGTGTAGTGGTCGATCGTAACGTTGCGAGGTAGGCAGCCTGTTTTCTCTCCGCTGCGACACGGCACTCTTCGTCGTACCAGCTGTTCTTTTGCGCTTTCCGAAAACCAATGGTTTCGGTTGCAGCTGTACGTAAGGAATTTGAAATGCCGTCCCACAGTTCCCTTATACCGAGTTGTTGACGAGTGCTCTCAGAGAACAGGACTTTTTTTTTTTTTTGCACTTTTGTTTCGTTTTTTATAGGATTTTTTACAATCTTCGCACTTCCTATTTATTTTAATTTTTTTTCACTTTTGTTTCGTTTTTTATAGAATTTTTTTACTATTTTCGCACTTTCTTTTTTTTTGTAAAATATATATTTAAGTATTTAATTTAAAATTTTTGCACTTTTGTTTCGTTTTTTATAGAATTTTTTTTACTATTTTCGCACTTTCTTTTCATTTTAAACTGTTTACTTATTTTCGGCAATGCGTTTGTTCGATTTCTTTGATCTTTTGATCAAAGTTAACCCGACTGCGCCAGTTATGGTTTACAAAATAAAAAGCTTCGGCCTTTTTTGACAACCGTATTTATTGAAGTGAATCTTAAGACTGACTAACTTTTCATTCCTTATTAGTTTACATACTCCTTATTCTAATGCTAACTGTACTGACATTCTTAGTTAGTTCGCTTCTAATATTAGGCTTAACTGTATTATCGTTCGACATTAGCTTATTTACTTATATATACTTATTTAAATATATATGTATGTATATATTTATGTTTTTAATTGAGTTGGCGTTAGCAGACCCGAAATACGCTCACTCTCTTATTCCACAACTAAGCCTAATGTGGAACCTAATTTTATGTTAGTAAGCTATTAAGCATTTACTATATACATACATAAGTATATATTATTACAAGGTGTTTAGAGTATAGGAATGTAACTCGCACACTTTTTACTGATAAATGATATTACGATTTGAATTTGAATTGTACTTACATACATACATATGTGCATATGTAATTATGCGCTGATATGTAGACATATACATACATACATATGTATATTATATTTACAAACATATTCATATACATATGAAATTATAATATATTCTCAAACATACGAAATATTTTAATAAATAACTCTTAATTGCACATTAACTACAAATATTGTTTTGAAAATAGCATGATTTAATTAGAATGATATAAATTATGCATATATTCATAGAAATACGCAAAATGATAATCACATCAATTAACATGATGGCGTATGAGCATATAAAAATATAAGCAAAAGGCCAGCATACGTCTGTAATAGCAATGCATGTTTCTAAGCATAATTTTCATTAAATGCTCAGCTCTGTTCACGCGCCACTGTTAAGATTTCTCCTTCTTAGCTAGCTGTGGTGAAATGCACTCATCGCATTTTGTTAGCTTTTGACAGTTCACACTCTTGTCCGTTGTTGGACCTTCTCTATAATATACGTTCTCTGGTTAGGTCTTTGTATATTATTTGACAGTCACAATTATCCGTTAGCTCCAAAATATTCTAACAGATGACGATAACTGTTGGCTGGATTGAATGAGAATTCAATAGATGGCGCTATGTTAAAAACACAAATTTAATAGCATAATAATTACGTATTGCTGAAAATGAGGTGTAAGTTAATTTTGTATTTGAATATTAAAATAATTAGTGATTGTTCTATTAAATTGTAGCTTATATAAAACGTTTGTATTTTTAACATAGCGCCATCTGCTGATTACTTACTCAATCCAATCAATAATTAGCGCCATCGGTTAGAATCTTTTGGAGCTAAGAAATAATTCTGACTGTCAAATAATAGACAAATAATATAATAATATAATATTGCGAATATAAGTTGAGATTTAAGCTATCCTGTCTCTTAAGTTGGATCAAATTGAACACGGTCTGTCTCAAATTTAAAATCGATTCAGTAGTTTAGGTGTCCATCGCGGACAAACAACGTGACCCGTGATTTTTTTATATAAAGATAAAGAACTATTTTATACAAATGGCGCAAACACATTCCAAATTCGTATTAAAACAACAATTATCAAAATTATTTCGCAGATGGATGGCTATTGAATCCCTTTTTGACAACATTTTTTCCGTAAAATCTGATGTATGGAGCTTTGGTATTTTGATGTGGGAAATAGTCACGTTGGGGTCAACACCATATCCTGGTATTTCTGCGGCAGATGTCATGCGTAAGGTACTATATTTACAAAAGCGGATGCAAAAATCGCTCGTTACAAAATACTAAACACAAATTATACCAAATAAATTATTTCAATGTGGATATACTCGGTTATTAACAATAGCTCGAAATGCTGGATATACAGGGATTTTTGAAAATAGTTTGACATATTACTAAACATCGTTGTTGGTCTATTTGCAGTAAGATACCCAGAGAAATATTTCTTCTAAAACTAATAATAATATTATTTTGATTCGAGTATTTGAATCAATACTCTCTATATTAGTTTCACTAAAAATCAATGAAACTGATACATTGATATGATACATAGATAATTTTTATTAATCCGAATTGCTTATGTAACCAAATTCGTAATCTAGGTTCATAAAATACGATTTATATTGATGAATATTAGAAGTACATTAACGTTATTACGTCCGTATATATTCTTAAACTAACAAGTTTTAAGCCGAAATAAATATATTACACAATTACATAATAGTTAACGCCCCTCGACAAGTTTTTCTTCTCCTTAAAACTGATTTTTGACATGGTATATTCGTTTTTTTCACTGAACTCCACTTTTGCTCCAAAATCGCTATTGACATTGTGTACAATTACATAATATCGCTTGTCGATTTCATTATAAAATATGTACTATAGTATCCATTACGACTTTGATATAAAATTGTTTTCACTCTCACTTCATTCATTTCATTTAATCTCTGGCAACCTTGGAGCGAAGTGGAGAGAATAAAAGAGTGATAGAAATAAATTCAATAATTTTATCAGACCTTCATAAAAAGGGATTCAAAGCTACTTACGTGATATGTCTCTGCTGACTACATAGAATGCGTAGTTGCGAAAGAATTTCTACAGAAAATATTCGCAAGTTTCAAAAGAGAATACTTGTTCAAATGATGCTAACATACTCTAACAAATCTTGGAAAAGATTACAAAACAAAATGAGCTTACCATTATACTTGAAAAGATCCTTCATAAGCTCAAAAAAGCAGTCCAAAAAAAATAAATATATACAAGTATGACTAAATCCGTAAAAAGTATGCTATGGGACGCAAACGTCCCAAAATGAGCTAAAAACAATACTTGTTACTGAAAAATTTTACATATACTTAATATCCGTGACCCATTTTTAGCAAACAAACTTACATTAAATTCAGAAACTTTAAAATGGATCATGCAATACATCCGAATAATTGTGCACGGAGAAAACCGCATATCTACAGAAGAATGTCCCCTAAGACATCAAATAAAATACGATATTTATATAGAACTGATCAATAACCATAAAAACTGATTTATGATAGGTGGCAATTTTAATGCGAAACATACCCACTGGGGCTCGAGGCTTATAACCACAAAGAGCAGAGAGTTATTGAAAGCCCTTCAAATGACTGGGTGCAGTATCATGTCTACTGGAACACCAACTTATTGGCCAACAGATCCACTTAAAACACAAAATCTTATTGATATCTCTTCAAATTAAAAACAAGTTGTAATTCCGAGCAAGATAACGTAATCATGATTTTGACAAATACAATTAAATATGCAGCCTGCGGTAGTCAATTACAAAAGGTCATAAGTATACCAAAGAAATTAAAGAAATGGCAGCAGAAAAACGCCGATTACGCCGAAAGTGGCAACAAACAAGATCTCCCTCTGACAAAAGTTGTCTTAACAAATTGTGTAAAAAACTTACCAATAAGATAAAGACATTTAAAAATATAACTATCAGCTTTTATCTGAAAAGTTTATCTAACGACCATACGAATGATTATTTACTTCGGAAGTGTACAAATATGTTTTCTCGACCCGTTACTCAGCAACATCCAATTAGAAAAGCAGACCAGCCATGGGGAAAGAGCTATTTAGAGAAAGCAAATGTTTCCCGGAATACCTTGAAGATGTCTTCAAACCATATGACACATTTAATATAGCAGAAATGGAACCTCATACTTACGAGAATTACACTGAAATTCCTAAAAAATCAACAGGGTTTCACCTTATTACCAGTGAAATACTAAAACTGCTTCCTTAAGACGTTATAAGTAAAATTACTGCTATTATTAACGTTACTATTAATCTACAATACGTATCTATTTCCTAAAAACCTGAGGTGATTATGTTCAATAAACCTGGCAAGCCAGCCAATGGCGTTACTTCGTACCGCACCATATCTGTCCCGCCAATAATTTTAAAACTTTTGGAAAAACTGCACAGCGCAACATAGTTGAAGAGAGGAAGCTGATTTCGGAGCATCAGTTTGGCTTTCGAAAAAATCACTCCACTATTGAACAAGAACATAGAATAACTCGAGGCATTAAAAATGCCTTTGAAGAAAAAGATGTTGGCTCAGCCATTTTCCTCGACGTTTTTAAACCCGGGCGTACTCTTAAACAAAATTTAGATGCTTTTACCGAAAAAATATTACAATAGTCTAAAATCATACCTTTCGGACCGTATTTTTTGAATTAAACATGTAGATATGTACTCTGATTTAAAGGAAATAAAACCTGGTGTTTTTCAGGTTAGTAAGTTAGGACCCAACCTTTACCTACTCTTTACATGCGATCTACCACACGTTGACTATTGTATTACAGCAACGTTTCCAAATGAGACTGCGGTTTTCGCCTGGACACAAAACACAAACTGCATCAATTGTAAGATTGCAAGAGCATTTAAAAAAAAATTTGAATGGACAGCTAAATGGCGAATAATATTAAACGAAACTAAATCAGTACATATTGATTTCACATACAACAATACTAGATATATGCCTCTTTACTTAAACGGTGTGCAATTACCATATCACAAAACTGCGAATACCAAAGTACTCGTATGATCATGGACACAAAACTTAGATGGAGTGCACATGTTAAAAAGAAAAAAAATTTAAAATAAAATTCAGAAATATGTGTTGCCTATTGGGTTGAAACTCTGCCCTATCCACATACAACAAAATTTTTGTCTACAAACATGTGTTCAGACCAGTTTGGACTTATGATATACAACTTAGGGGCAGCTCAAGTCCTAGCACTGTTCCAATCAAACCCTGCGATTCCAAAACAAAGTTTTAAGAGACGCCTTCAATGCGCCCTGGTATGTTCGCAGTCGCGATCTCGGAATTTAATCAGTTGCCGCATCAATCAACACATATGCAAAGTGTCATATGGAAAGACTTTTTGACCATGTGAACACTAAAGCCAGGGCTCTTGTCGCTCTAAGTAAATGGAAAGAAATGCTTAAGCCCAAAAAACCGTATCACCTTATACAGTAGCCAGACTCTCCGCAACTTATACGCAGAGCATCATTAATTATTTTGTACTATACATTAAGTAAAACATATTGTTCATTAGTTAAAAAAAAAACGTCAATCATAAAACCATTGCATTTAAAAGAAGCCTTTCAAAAAAAAACATGCAGCCTGGGGTTGTACACCAATTACAAAAGGTATAAGTATACCAAAGAAATTAAAGAAATGGCAGCAGAAGAACGCCGATTACGCCGAAAGTGGCAACAAACAAGATCTCCCTCTGACAAAAGTTGTCTTAACAAATAAAAAACTTGCCAATAAGATAAAAACATTTAAAAATATAACACTCAGCTATTATCTGAAAAGTTTATATAACGACCATAGGAATCATATTCAGATCAATCAACACATATGCAAAGTCTCCGCAATTTATACGCAGAGCATCATTAAATATTTTGTATTATACAATAAGTAAAACGTAAAACCATTGCATCTAAAAGAAGCCTTTCAAAAAAGTTATATTAAAATAAGGTTTAATTCAAAATTATAATAATTGACACCTTGTACTTACCACTTTTAGCAATTTTAAGTTCTGAGAGGTGAAAGAAGTTATTCTAAAGGCGTAGACTGTAGAAATTGAGGACAAAGCATTTCGATTGTATTTATGTAAATATTAAAAAAACCCTTTTACAAATATTTAACATATGCTCAAATCTAACCAGGACATTGCAACAGATACAAACAGTTTCCTTCACATAATGACGCTAAGATATAGTTAACTTCTGTGTTTTTAGGTACGCGATGGATACCGTCTTGATAAACCTGAACATTGCCGACGTGAACTGTATAACATAATGTATTACTGCTGGTCAGGTGATCCTAATGAACGCCCTACGTTTGTAGAATTGGTTCAAATGCTAGATAAACTACTACATACTGAGATGGATTATATCGAACTGGAACGTTTTCCTGATCACAACTACTATAATATTCTGAATCTGAGTGGCGAAAAGCTGTAATACTACACTATAGTTATTGTAGGTAAGAGTTTAAGAAATATGTACTGTTTCAATAGAAAACAATGTCATTACTTCTAACATTCCTAAAATTTTTAAAATTTGTTGAACACTTGTATAAGTTATTTTATAACAATTTTACTAGTTACTGTATTTATTGAATAAACTAATTTTTAGAGGAAGATAATATTATATATATGAGGGGAATAATCAATAGTGTATGCTTCTTATTATGGATCAAAAGTGAAATAAAAATACTTATATTAATTTGTGATATTCAAACATTTTTCTGATTATTAGAGTTAATTACTATCCAGCTAATTGTGTGCAAATTAAATAAAAGTTCACATGTACATATACATATGTATATCTACAAAACTTTATTACAACAAGCAGAGAACGTACACTCAGTCCTTTTTTTACGCGATCTCTTTTTACGCTATTTCACTTTAACGTGAACGAATTTTTCAAAAAGAATTGAGTCTCTGCATGTTAAGATATAAAGTACTACATCGGAATTTATTGGGTCCAAAAAGAAGCATTCAAACAAAATTCACTGAATTTATGGTGCAAACTCAATCGGAGATGCTAAGTCAATCAGAACATCAATCCATAGTTCTTACTATTGATTCCAATACAAATTCTAGTGATATCAGTGCCGGCCATCAAAATAAGCGGCTAAGAATAATTTCCACTACGGATAATGACAGTGATTAAACAGCATTCAACGGTTTTTGTTTTTCAATAAATGTACCTATTTTCTATTTTCTTCTCTTTTATATATGGTTTTTCTTTTGTATTTTTTATTTTGATATGAATGAATAAGTCATAAGTCTGAAATTTGAAACTTATTGTATTGTTTTTGAATATTTTTTTGCGCGTATATTTTGTTATACGCGATATTTTTTATATTCGGAACCAATTCGTCAGTTAATATTGGAAAACTAACCATTTTAACGCGATTTTTTTTTTACGCGATTAGTGGCAGAACCAAAAATCGCGTAAAAAAAGGACTGAGTGTATATTTATAGAGAAGGTCCAATAACGGACAAGCGTGTGAACTGTCAAAGGCTAACAAAATGCGATGAGCGTGTTTCACCACAGCTAGCTAAGAAGGAGAGATGTTAACAGTGGCGCGTGAACAGAGCTGAGCATTTAATGAAAATTATGCTCAGAAATATACATTGCTATTACAGACGTACGTATGTTGGCCTTTTGCTTATATTTTTATATGCTCATATGCCATCATGTTAATTGATGTGATTATCATTTTGCGTATTTCTATGAATATATGCATAATTTATATCATTCTAATTAAATCATGCTATTTTCAAAACAATATTTGTAGTTAATGTGCAATTAAGAGTTATTTATTAAAATATTTCGTATGTTTGAGAATATATTATAATTCCATATGTATATGAATATGTTTGTAAAGATAATATACATATGTATGTATGTATATGTATATGAGATACTATCATAATATTCTTCTTCTTCTTCTTCTTAATTGGCGTAGACACCGCTTACGCGATTATAGCCGAGTTAACAACAGCGCGCCAGTCGTTTCTTCTTTTCGCTACGTGGCGCCCGTTGGATATTCCAAGCGAAGCCAGGTCCTTTTCCACTTTGTCCTGCCAACGGAGTGGAGGTCTTCCTCTTTCTCTGCCTCCCCCGGCGGGTACTGCGTCGAATGCTTTCTGAGCTGGAGTGTTTTCATCCACCCGGACAACATGACCTAGCCAGCGTAGCTGCTGCCTTTTAATTCGCTATGTCAATGTCGTCGTATATCTCGTACAGCTCATCGTTCCATCGAATGAGATATTCGCCGTGGCAAATGCGCAAAGCACCATAAATCTTTCGCAGAATTTTTCTCTCGAAAACTCGTAACGTCGACTCATCGGTTGCTGTCATCGCCCAAGCCTCTGCACCATATAGCAGGACGGGAATTATGAGCGACTTATAGAGTTTAGCTTTTGTTCGTCGAGAGAGGACTTTACTTTTCAATTGCCTACTCAGTCCGAAGTAGCACCTGTTGGCAAGAGCAATTCTGCGTTGGATTTCTAGGCTGACATTGTTGGTGGTGTTAATGCTGGTTCCTACATAGACGAAATTATCTACGACTTCAAAGTTATGACTGTCAACAGTGACGTGAGAGCCAAGTCGCGAGTGCGACGACTGTTTGTTTGATGACAGGAGATATTTCGTTTTGCCCTCGTTCACTGCCAGACCCATTTTCTGTGCTTACTTGTCCAGCCTGGAGAAAGCAGAACTAACGGCGCGGATGTTGAGGCCGATGATATCAATATCGTCGGCATACGCCAGCAGCTGTACACTCTTATAGAAGATGGTACCTTCTCTGTTTAGTTCTGCAGCTCGAAATATTTTCTCCAGGAGCAGGTTGAAGAAGTCGCACGATAGGTAGTCGCCTTGTCTGAAACCTCGTTTGGTATCGAACGGCTCGGAGAGGTCCTTCCCGATCCTGACGGAGCTTTTCGTGTGGTTCAACGTCAGTTTACACAGCCGTATTAGTTTTGCGGGGATACCAAATTCAGACATCGCGGCATAAAGGCAGCTCCTTTTCGTGCTGTCGAAAGCAGCTTTGAAATCGACGAAGAGGTGGTGTGTGTCGATTCTAATTTCACGGGTCTTTTCGAAGATTTGGCGCATGGTGAATATCTGGTCGGTTGTTGATTTTCCAGGTCTGAAGCCACACTGATAAGGTCCAATCAGTTTGTTGACGGTGGGCTTTAATCTTTCACACAATACGCTCGATAGAACCTTATATGCGATGTTGAGGAGGCTAATCCCACGGTAGTTGGCGCAGATTGTGGGGTCTCCTTTTTTATGGATTGGGCATAGCACACTTAAATTCCAATCGTTGGGCATGCTCTCGTCCGACCATATTTTACAAAGAAGCTGATGCATGCTCCCTATTAGTTCTTCGCCGCCGTGTTTGAATAGCTCGGCCGGTAGTCCGTCGGCCCCTGCCGCTTTGTTGTTCTTGAGGCGGGCAATTGCTATTCGAACTTCTTCATGGTCGGGTAATGGAACGTCTGCTCCATCGTCATCGATTGGGGAATCGGGTTCTCCTTCTCCTGGTGTTGTGCGTTCACTGCCATTCAGCAGGCTGGAGAAGTGTTCCCTCCATAATTTAACTATGCTCTGGGCATCAGTGACTAGATCACCTTTGGGGGTTCTACAAGAGTATGCTCGGTCTTGAAACCTTCTGTAAGCCGCCGCATTTTTTCGTAGAATTTTCGAGCATTACCCCTGTCGGCCAGCTTATCAAGCTCTTCGTACTCACGCATTTCGGCCTCTTTCTTCTTCTGTCTGCAAATGCGTCTCGCATCCCTCTTCAACTCTCGGTATCTATCCCATCCCGCACGTGTAGTGGTCGATCGTAACGTTGCGAGGTAGGCAGCCTGTTTTCTCTCCGCTGCGACACGGCACTCTTCGTCGTACCAGCTGTTCTTTTGCGCTTTCCGAAAACCAATGGTTTCGGTTGCAGCTGTACGTAAAGAATTTGAAATGCCGTCCCACAGTTCCCTTATACCGAATTGTTGACTAGTGCTCTCAGAGAGCAGGAGTGCAAGCCGAGTAGAAAATCGTTCGGCTGTCTGTTGTGATTGCAGCTTCTCGACGTCGAACCTTCCTTGTGTTTGTTGGCGTGCGTTTTTTGCTGCACAGAGGCGGGTGCGAATCTTAGCTGCAACAAGATAGTGGTCCGAGTCGATGTTAGGACCTCGGAGCGCACGCACATCTAAAACACTGGAGACGTGTCTTCCATCTATCACAACATGATCGATCTGGTTGGTAGTTTTTCGATCCGGAGACAGCCAGGTAGCTTGATGAATCTTCTTATGCTGGAATCTAGTACTACAGATAACCATATTTCGGGCCCCGGCGAAGTCAATCAGCCTCAACCCATTTGGGGATGTTTCGTCGTGGAGGCTGAATTTACCGACCCTGCCAAATATACCTTCTTTGCCCACCCTGGCGTTAAAGTCGCCAAGCACGATTTTGACATCGTGGCGGGGGCATCTCTCATAAGTGCGTTCCAAGCACTCATAAAAGGCATCTTTGGTCACATCGTCCTTCTCATCCGTCGGAGCGTGGGCGCAGATCAGCGATATGTTGAAGAACCTCGCTTTGATGCGGATTGTGGCTAGACGTTCATTCACCGGAGTGAATGATAGTACTCGGCGACGGAGTCTCTCTCCCACCACGAATCCAACACCAAACTTGCGCTCCTTTATATGGCCACTGTAGTAAATGTCACAAGGACCTACTCGCCTCTGTCCTTGTCCCGTCCATCGCATTTCTTGGACGGCGGTGATGTCAGCCTTTATTTTTGCGAGGACATCAACCAGCTGAGCAGCGGCACCTTCCCAATTAAGGGTCCGGACATTTCAGGTGCATGCCCTCAAATCGTAGTCCTTATTCCGTTTGCCATGGTC
Source organism: Bactrocera neohumeralis (assembly GCF_024586455.1). Taxonomy (NCBI): domain Eukaryota; kingdom Metazoa; phylum Arthropoda; class Insecta; order Diptera; family Tephritidae; genus Bactrocera; species Bactrocera neohumeralis. Next base: position 7,601,096 of record NW_026089622.1, on the reverse strand, counting down.
GTCATCAAAAGGGGGGTCTCTCATCCGAGGCCGTGTTTTCCTTTTCATTGGTATTGGTTTTTACGTGGCGGGTCCCAAGCCCAGCGCACAACCCTATGTAGGGAATGTTTCGCCTTCTCACATTAGCTCACCTTCGAACGGATGTTCTTAGGCTGCCCAGAGGATACTTGGTCAAAGACCGGAAGTAGTGAGCTGCTTGAGCCATGTGTAAAAGAATCGTTTCTGGCCACTCCCAAGTGAATGGCGATCAGAGAACTTTCCTCACTTGCGTGAACTTCTACACATGACTCCATCCTCCTATCATAATATTATAAAAACTTAATATACATATTACAATAATATGTCATTTAATTTTCATACGCATCTACATATCAGCGCATAATTACATATGCACATATGTATGTATGTAAGTACAATTCAAATTCAAATCGTAATATCATTTATCAGTAAAAAAGGGTGCGCGCACTGCTCTATATGTATGTATGTACAAGCATATGTATACGACATTGCCGAACAAATAATGTATACCAACCAACATACAAATATGAGTACACATGTAAATATGTGCGCATGACATTCCCACACAAATAATGCACACACAACATACATACTTATACATACGTTCACATGTAGATATGTCAGCCGCAAAAACTACGAATATTCTTCTACAAAAACAACTATGGCTTCAAATAGCATCAGCAGCGTCACAAGTCAATATGGCAGCCAAGTCGATGCCCAAATTTGTAGAAAAACACACAACAACAATATTTTCATTCATGAACGCAAGCACACTTTCAACAGGCAAACTTGCTTCATTCATAAAAACAAATACCATTACATCTCCCCGAGCATGCCTTTGCCAACAAGCGTCTTTTCGCGACGAGAAGCTAAAAATCATAAATTGAACAATTTCTGATATTTGTATGAGAAGGAAAAAGCGACAACCTCGCAAATATAAGTATAGAATAAAATTGACAACATAGTTTATTTATCGATTTTCAAGTCAAGAAATGTGCCAAAGAAAATATTCAATATTCCTCTGATTTATGTGTACGGTGAATCCCGGTTAAGTAGTATTCCGCTTAAATGAAAATCATCCCTCTTAACTGCCCATATCTTGCTGCATCTCACGGTTGTTTTTTGATATACATGGAAATTATTGTTTTAGGTACCACTCGCTTAAGTATCCGCACCCTCTTATATGCCATATTATATTTTTATTTTTAACAAAGCACAAAAATCTGTATCTTTGATTCTGGCACATAACCGGGATTGACTGTATTTGTCAAGGAATGTAAAAAATATTTGTACGCGGCTTGCAAAATTCTGCGTCGATATGTATGCAAGAAACATACATATTTACGCTGGTTTGTTCAAGAAGCTGCTACAGCGGCTAGGGAAGCACTGCCAATTGGCGATCGTTCGTTTGTGTTTTCGGCACAGCTCGGATTTTCTACCAACAACACAAGGTTGTGAAGCTTTGTCGTCGCGTCATTCTTTCGACACATTGATTCTTTGACATGAAAGCAAAAAATATGAGCTTCGCCATTTGTTGTCCGCGTCAACGGAAATTTCGCATGAAGCATTGAATGTACATATTTACATACATTTGTTGCATGTAGAAAAATTTACAAACATTATGCGTATGGTTCTTTAATATTTGTTTACGTGCACACATACTTATATACATATGTAAGTTATGTTTTCTGGTGCGAAAACATATAAAAAAAAATATTTATTTTTTTATTTTTATTTTATTTTATTTGGACAGTATGTCCATCTTTATTCCGAGTCAATTCACAACTGACTTACATCTTAATAGCTAGTTCTTTTATATGCTAAATTTATGCTAACGCACCTGAAAGTTTGCTGGCTAAATTCTGAGAAGAGGTTATTGAATTTACGTACTGATCGGAAATCGCTCAAACAGCTGTGTCAACATTATTGCATTAGTGAATTACGTGCGATCTGTATTGTAACAATTGCACTAGCAAATTACATAGAATCTGAATTGGCACAATTAAATAAAAAGTTTAATATTTTTGATTCTAAGAAAATTAACATTGAGGTGAAAGCTCGTGCCGGATGTTGGCTAAGGGTTATTAACATTGGTGAAATAAATTGCGCGTGTTTGTAACATTTGTAACACCGCTTGTGTTAACTCTTCCCCTCTTAAATCGATTGTCCTCTATCGGTATTATTACTAGGGTGGTGAATTTTTAATTTGTAGGAATGGACCATTTAGCTCACTTTCATTGGTTTTTAGCGTTTCAGATGTAACATAAAATTTTTGCTTATATTTAAAAATGCAAATAAGAATAATTGCTACAATAATAATAAAAATTGCAAGTGCTATGTCTGTGCTCAAACTAATTACATGAGTGCTTTTATTTTCATTTAATAATATCTTAATATAATCATCATGTTTTAGTTGCTTTAGGTGCAGATTCTTTAGTTTTAATTCCGTAGTTGTTATATTCGTATTTCTCTAATTTTTGTGATTAGGTTTGGCAATATAATTTTGTCGTATATTTTTATTTTAACGTTTGAGTATGTTTTGTTTTTAGCAAAGATTTCACAATTTTCAAATTTAAGTAGGAATGTTCCTTTTATTTTTAAATCTACTTTATTACAATTATGAGATAATTCAGAGAAAAAATTTTTGAAAATTAATATACCAGGTAATATTTCGATTATATCAGTGTTTGTTAACGTTTGCATAGCGCAGTATGCTTCTTCAAAGTTCAATATTTTCGATATACATATGTACATATATCAGAATTTCTTTTTAGGTTTTTCTTAAGATTATTTTTGATATTTATGTCATATACATTGTTGTTCGAGTCCGTAAAATATTCGTAAGTGCTTAATTTTATAGATTTATTGTTCATATTAGGAATAGGTTCGAAAATTATTCTTGAAAGGATATTAGGAGAATATTGGGGAATTTGGATGATTATTATAATGTTTTGATCTTGCGTGCCGACTGCTATCTTTATATTTGTGTAGCTGTCAAAGTCAGTTATTATGTCTAGTTCTGTTTTTATTAAAATGTCCGAAGGGATTATACCGAGCTTACTTGAAAAAACTATTTGTCCAATGTCGTTAATGTGATCTCGCAAAAGAGATATGTCATTGTCTATTCGGTACACCTGTTCTATAAATTGTACTTCGTCTTCTAATGTTTTTATCCTATTCTGTGTGTTTTCTTGAAATAAATTTATGTAGTCCTGAATAAGGGTCTGCTGCTCATTTATGTGACTCGTAATGTTACTAATTTGATTTGCTAAGATGTTGTTAAAGTAATTTAGATTACCTATGTTGTTTTCCATAATTTGGTTATTTTGGTGAATTTTACTAAGGGCGTCATTGACCTGTTCTTCGTCCTCACTGTCCATAGTGCCTGCTATAAATTTCAGTCCTTTACCTAATATATTTACTAAGCCTCGTTTCGTCTTAAGATGTGGGTGCAAATTATCTATTTTAGCTCTTAGTAAAATGAAGTTTTTATGTAAAGTATCCAATAATTGTTTGTCTTCGAAAGTTATTGCTGTTAATGCTTCGATGTTACGTGAAATTAAAAAGTCGTTTCGTCGTATGCTGTCAGATTGACGAAGTGAAGGATCTTGTCGTAATGGTCGATTACCCTTAATTCGTCCGTCTTGATGGGAATATACCCGTTATTATTGGTCAAGCCTTGAATGTCAATTTGTTGAGCCATAATCGTCGTTGTCAGTAACAAAGAAAATGCTATTTTTTCCATGATCCTTGGGGAAAACAAAAAATAAGAAAACGTGTATTTATCGCTTACTGCTTAATATCATTCTTATGAACTATTTTTGCAGATTCTGTTTTGATTGTTGAGTTATAGTTTTGTGCTACAATCTCTTTTCTATACCTAGGTGATAATTTATTGCCTAATCTACGATTAATTTTTACGAATATTATGTCTCCTTTTAAATATTGCTTTGGTTGTGAACGATTTTTATTGTGGTAGCATAGGTCAGCGATTTGTTTATCCTGAAGTTTCTTTATTGTCTCTTGCCTATCAGCAAGTAATAATTTTGGATCGGAACTAACTCTTCTTCCAAAGAAAGTTTCTATTGGTTTTTTTTCCAGTGGTGGAATGAACTGAATAGTTATATTCCTTAACAGATTTTTCTAAAAGTTCCTGAAATGATCTATGAGTTTTTTCTACTTGTAGACAACGCATTATTTCTTGAAGCGTGGAATGAAAACGTTCTACTTGTCCGTTTGAACAGCTTGCATATGGAGGAGTTCTATATATTTCTATCCCAAATTCATTTTCTATCATAAAATTTATTGATTCGGAGTTAAAGGATTTCTCATTGTCCATTACTATGGTTTGTGGCACAAAAGAGAAAAGAATGTCTCTTAATGGTTGCCTAATGTCTTCTGCTGCTTTTGATTGTATTAATTGCTTGCTGGTTAGGAATATGTCTATGTGAACGATCTGACCTGGAAATTCTGGAATAGGTGTAGCCTGTATTTCGGGCTTTGACGGATGACGATCGTATTTATTTTCTTTACATGTAGTACATAGCTTTATAATTTTCTTGATTTTATTTGCCATTCCGGGAAAATAATATTTTTCTAAAATTTGTGTCTTGTTCTCCTTGCTATTTCTATGAGCACGATTGTGTGTTTTAATTATGAGTTCTTCTTGTTCTTGTTCACTAGTTATATCTTTAACTTCTACTTGTGTGAACCTGATCCGATATTTACTAAAATGTAAGGGATACAGTTGCTGAATCTTGCTCATTACAGGTTCGTTAGTTTTTATGCAATTTATCACCGACGGGTTGAGATATCTTTTGAGAATCGAAATTAAAGTTTGTTGGGAGTAGTCTGGTTCTGTTACAATATGACGATGGTATGTGGGAAATATTATTTTGAATTGATAACTAGAGACTTCATCTTGCTTCAGAAAAATTTGATTTTTGAAGACATTAATAGGTATTTCGATGCTGTATATTAAATTATGTGACGAGCTCTCGTCCGAGTTTGTTGCTATCGACAAGGTATTGACTCTTTTATTGGTATTCTTGACAATGCATCGGCAACGACATTTTGTTTGCCTGGTTTATAAAACAATTCATAGGAATATTCTTCTAAAGCTGCTTTCCATCTTTTCATTTTTGTATTACTGTTTTTGTTACTCAGCGCATATGTAAGCGGCTGGTGGTCAGTAAAAATTTGTACCTTAGCTTATCCGTATAGATAGTTTCGAAATGTGTTTAGAGCCCATATTATGGCTAACATCTCTTTCTCGTTAGCTGCATAATGCTCTTCAGTTTTATTTAGTGTTCTGGAGATGAACGCTAAAGGTTTCGAATCTTGAGATAGGACGGCTCCAATAGCATAGTTGGAGGCGTCTGTTACTAACTCGAATTTCTTACTGTAATCAGGGTATGCTAGTACAACATCTCTAGAAATAAGTGAATTTTTATATTGTTAAAGGCTTGAACTGCTTCTTTATTCAAAGTGATTTTCACATGTTGAGATTTATTTTTGGACATTCTCCCTTCTTCCCCTCTTAAGAGTGATGTCAAGGGTTTAGCTAATTTTGCATAGTCTTTTATAAATTTGCGATAGTATCCAGACATTCCCAGGAAGCTTCGGAGTTCCTTTAGGGTTGCTGGTTGTGGAAATTCGGCAATTGCATCCACTTTTATTGGATTTGTTTTTACACCATCCGGGGTGATAACGAAGCCGAGAAATTCTACTTCTTTTTTAAAAAAATTACATTTGTCTCATTGAACCTTCATATTGGTTTCTTCCAGAGTTTTGAATATTCTTTTTATGTGGTTAAAGTGTTCTTCTTCAGTTTTGCTGAAAATAATAATGTCATCGATATAAACATAACAACATTTTCCAATGTGCTCCCGGAGTATATCATCCAATGCTCGTTGGAAGATAGATGGGGCATTTTTTAATCCAAATGGTAACCTTGTAAATTCATATTTACCGTTGTTAATAGAGAACGCGGTTTTTTCGATGTCAGATTTTTTTAGTGGAATTTGGTGAAAACCACTTTTTAAATCAAGAACGGAAAAGAAATTGCTATTTCCGATCTGAGATATTACTTCTGATATCTCGGGTAGAGGATATCTGTCTGCGGTTGTGACAGCATTTAGTTTCCTATAGTCAATTACCATACGGTATTGTTTGTTACCGGTTGAATCTGCCTTTTTTGGTACGATCCATACTGGTGAATTGTATGGTGATCTGGATGGCCTTATGATACCATCGTTTAAAAGTTTTTTTACTTGTGACCCTACCTCGCTCCTAAGGGATGCGGGGTAAGGATAGAATCGTGTGTAAACGGGAGAGTCAGTCGTCGTTCTGATCTGTCCCACGACCTTTGTTGTGTAAGTAAGTTTTTCGTCTGGTTCCGAGAACAATTTTGAATTAACACTTACAATCTCATTTCTTTACTTTGTTTGGAGGATAGGTTTTCCATTTTAATATTTATTGTATTTACGCTTGGCGAAGGAAGCTGCTTAAGGTAAACAGTGAAACCGCTTCCTAGCTTCATATAGTTATTTCCATTAAGTGCTTTTAGTGTGTCATTTTCTAATATTCCATCAAAAGTCTTCAAGGACGGCATTAGGTAAAGTCTTATTTTATTTGGGATATTAAAGAGTTGTACGTAAGTATGCTCACTAATTTTTACATCGCCGATTGTTGATCTTGCAAAAAATGGGTTTTCATTTTGTATTCTTTTTACAATTAATTCAGGTTTAACATAATTTTTACTTGATCCAGTATCTACTAGAAACTTTAAAATATTACCGGTCTCCGTCTTCACTTCGAAATAAGGAAGAGAAGAGCTAATCATGCTAAAAAATGGATATCGCTAGGCTCTCCATATTCAATTTTTTCATTTTCTTCTTCCATTGTATCATGTGGAAGGTTCTCTGATGTTTGTTATGTTGGAAATAATTGGGCGAAGGCGGTCTCTTGCCTTGAAAGTGATTTTGAGGTGATCTATTCATATAATTAATTCGCCTTGAGTGGATACTTTGATCAATATCCATTGGTTCAGGTTTTGGTTGGGGTTTTGGTGGTCTAGGAAGAGCATTTGTATTTTGGAAATGCATCTGTTGTCTACCCTGCTTGCCTAATTGCTGTGGTTGTGGCACATGTGCCAATTGAGGGTAAAAATTTTGGCGTTGACCTTGAGATGGATAATTTTTAGGAAAGAATCGATTATTGTGGTACATCTGCTTGGCGTGGTTTGCATGGTTTGTGCGAAAGTTCTGGTTACCTAATCTTAAGCATAGATGAAGGGCTTGTGGTAGGTCACGAGGTTCCTTTATGCCTAACAGTCTTGGTAGGTCTCCGTTTAGTCCTCTAATGAAGGTATCTAATGCCTTATCTCTGTAGGACTGGGTCATCATGCGTAGGGATTCATTACCCATTTCAAGGCATCCTAATTTGTCCAAAATTAATGAAAGGTGTTTGTAGACTTGCTCATAAAACTCAGAAATTGTCTTCTTACCCTGTATTAAGGTTGTCATTTGATATTCCAAAGTGGAAAGATCGCGTTTGTCTGCATAATGCATAGTTAAGCACTTAGATATAGCTGACCAGTCAAGAGGCGTATTGTATGATTCTAATGCCAGATCAGCATTGCCTACTATTTTATTTCTGACTACACTAAGTATACCGTAATATTTTGGTGTTCCTTTTTGGTTCTCATAGATACTGAGAATGCGGTCTACACTCTTTTTCTAAGAGTTAAATTCACCTGGACAACCGGAAAATTCTTTTAAATATTTTACTACGTCGGGTATTCTATCTAAATCCCCAAGATTTGTTAGATGCCTTTCTTCAATTGTCTGATCTACTGCGGAAGATAGGCTACGGTTAGGATTCAGTGTTGCTTCAACTACTAGTGGTCCTTGTCGCTTAAGAATGTCTGATGCTATATTCGATATTAGGGCAGTTAAGTCGTCCATACTTAATTGGTTGTTTTGTGGTGCATTTGGAGCCGCCGGTGCTGCAAATGCAGCCGGTAAGATACTTAAGCTTACGTTCTTGATGTATTTTCTTTTTTGTAGAGTTGTCTGTATTTTAGTTCCCTGATGGTCTCCTGGAAATCGGCGGTGTCTTCGTCTTCTCCGTATATTTGTCCTTTTGCGTCTTCTTCCGGGATTGGCGTGAACGAGGATATGGGGCTAGTGATGTCTTCCTCTGGATATTGCTCGTTAGGCAGCATGAGTTTCTATCGCGTAGGCTGGTACGTAGTACCTCCTTTTTACCGAGGTTACTAAGGGGCCTTTGTCGAATTAAAAGTCTTTAGAGCCGCGGTTGCTAATGTTTATATTTAGCGAAGAAGCTTTTTTTTCTAAGCTTTTTTTTATACTTTTACACGGCGCGTGATACAGGTGGCTTTACGCTTCTTTGTATCCTTTCTTACACTTTACGTGATTTTTGATATATTTTTACGCGGCGCGTGATACAGACGGCTTTACGCTCCTTTGTATCCTTTTTTACACTTTATGTGGTTTTTGGTGTACTTTTGCGCGGCGCGTGATACGGATGGCTTTACGCTCCTTTGTATCTTACTTTACGTGGTTTTTACGTACAAACAGCTTTACGCTCGTTTGTAATCTGCTCGGGCGCCAGTTATGTTTTCTGGTGCGAAAACATATAAAAAAAAATTATTTATTTTTTTATTTTTATTTTATTTCATTTGGACAGTATGTCCATCTTTATTCCGAGTCAATTCACAACTGACTTACATCTTAATAGCTAGTTCTTTTATATGTTAAATTTATGCTAACACACCTGAAAGTTTGCTGGCTAAATTCTGAGAAGAGGTTATTGAATTTACGTACTGATCGGAAATCGCTCAAACAGCTGTGCCAACATTATTGCATTAGTGAATTACGTGCGATCTGTATTGTAACAATTGCACTAGCAAATTACATAGAATCTGAATTGGCACAATTAAATAAAAAGTTTAATATTTTTGATTCTAAGAAAATTAACATTGAGGTGAAAGCTCGTGCCGGATGTTGGCTAAGGGTTATTAACATTGGTGAAATAAAGTGCGCGTGTTTGTAACATTTGTAACACCGTTGTGTTAACTTGTATGGGCAAATGTGCGGCCGCTTGGTCTTTTAACATGTTATCAAAACTTTTAAAGACCTGACCTGTAAATAAATATGTATGTATGTATATATCCTATCAAACCTACATTAATTAAAGATTTACATAGGTAATAATGCATGTGTGACTTTATTATATATTTCCAAAGATTTTAAGGAAGTCATCATGAAATAGTTCAATTTGTACGTACATACATACATGCTTGTGTGCTTTGATATAAAATATATAGAAAATATACATACTTATGTACATGCATATGTATGTATGTATGTATATAAATTGTAAATATACGAATTTGCAGGCGTACATTTCTAAACATTGAAATTAACATATTTTTCCCATTGGCTCTAACAACTACTCATTTCTGTTATTGTCGTACCCCTGATGTTAAGTGGTGAAATGCGCTAATAATTTTCTGTGGTGAAATGCACTCATCCAAAACAGTAAATATCCCAAAATTGAAATATCCCTAAATTCTCGACATCGTGAACCTTTTCTATGATATACGTTCTCTGTACCTAGTACATATAAGCAGAGAACGTATATTTATAGAGAAGGTTCACGATGTCGAGAATTTAGGGATATTTCCAATGTTAAGGAATGTACGCTTACAGATTCCCTTTTTTACTGAGTATGCGAAAACGATGCTGCATATAATTTATAGATCGGTATACATACTTATGTATATTTGTTATGAAAGCACATATGTATGTATGTATATAAGTATATATTTTAAAATTGAGCTATTTTATGATGAATTCCATAAAATTTTTTCAAATATAAGTATGTACGTATGTGTAATTCAGTAAGATTTGTATTACTACCTAAATATGCATTTTATATAGGTTTGGTACGACATACATACATACATATGTATATTTATATACTTAAATAAATATTTGCTTTGGTCAATAAACTTTTCGATATCATGTTAAAAGACCAAGCGGTCGCACATTTGCCCATATATAATTATGTGTGCATGTAAAGAAATATAAAAGAACCATACGCATAATGTTTGTAAATTTGTCTACATGCAACAAATGTATGTAAATATGTACATTCAATCCTTTATGCGAAATTTCCGTTGACGCGGATAACCAATGGCGAAGCTCATATTTTTTGCTTTGATGTCAAAGAGTCAATGTGTCGAAAGAATGACTCGACGACAAAGCTTCACAACATTGTGTTGTTGGTAGCTGTGCCGAAAACACAAACGAACGACCGCCAATTGCCACTGCTTCCCTTGCCGCTGTAGCAGCTTCTCGAACAAACCAGTGTAAATATGTATGTTTCTTGCATACATATCGACGCAGAATTTTGCAAGCCGCGTACAAATATTTTTTACATTCCTTGACAAATACAGTCAATCCCGGTTATGTGCCACAATCAAAGATACAGATTTTTGTACTTTGTTAAAAATACAAATGTAATTTGGCACATAAGCGAGTGCGGATAGGTACTTAAAACAATAATTTCTATGTATTTTAAAAAACAAACCGTGAGAAGCAGCAAGATATAGGCAGTTAAAAGGGATGATTTTCATTTAAGCGGAGTACTACTTAACCGGGATCCACTGTACACATAAATCAGAGGAATATTGAATATTTTCTTTGATACACTTCTTGACTTGACAATCGACAAATAAACTATGTTGTCAATTTCATTCTAATATATTTTAATACTTATATTGGCGGGTTGTCACTTTTTCCTTCTCATACAAATATCAGAAAATGCTTTTGCCATCGTCGCGAAAAGACGCTTGTTGGCAAAGGCATGCTCGGGGAGATGTAATGGTGTTTATTTTTATGAATGAAGCTAGTTTGCCTGTTGAAAGTGCGCTTGCGTTCATGAATGAAAATATTGTCGTTAGTTTTTTTCTACAAATTTGGGCATCGCCCATTTGGCTGCCATATTGACTTGTGACGCTGCGACGCTATTTAAAACCATTGTTGTTTTTGTAGAACAATATTTGTAATTTTTGCGGGTGACATGTCTATATGTGAACGCATATAAGTATGTAATTCAAAATTCAAACGATAGTTGTTTTTGTAAAGCAATGTTTGTAGTTTTTGTGGGTGACATATTTACATTCGTATGCATATTTGTATGTTGGTTTGTGTATACATTATTTGTTCGGCAATGTCGTAAACATACATACATATGCATATGTATGTACATAAAGAGCAGTTCGCTCACACTTTTTACTGATAAATGATATCACGATTTGAATTTGAATTCTACTTACATATGTATTATATGTATATGTATGTAACTATGTGCTAATATCTAGATGGGTATGAAAATTTAAATTAAGAAATGTAATTTACAGACTCGGCTATAATCGCGTAAGCGGTGTCTACGCCAATTGAGAAGAAGAAGAATTTACAGGCAATATTCTTGTAATATATATTTTTTTTTTAGGATATTATGATAGTATGTCCTATATCTACGTATGTATATAGCATATATACAAACATATTCACATAAGAAATTATATTATAGTATCAAACAAAAGAAATATTTAAAAAATAGCTCTTTTTCGTACATTAACTACAATTATTGTTTTGGAAATAGCATAATTAAATTAGAATATTATCAGTTTTGCATGTATTCATAAAAATACGCAAAATTATGATCATATCAATTAATATTATGGCATGCAAACGTGTGTATAAAAATATAAGCAAAAGGCCAACATACGTCTGTAATAGCAATGTATATTTCTGAGCATAATTTTCATTAAATGCTCAGCTCTGTTCACGCGCCACTGTTAACATCTCTCCTTCTTAGCTACCTGTGGTGAAACACGCTCATCGCATTTTGTTAGCTTTTGACAGTTCACACGCTTGTCCGTTGTTGGACCTTCTCTATAAGTATAGTATACGTTCTCTGGTATAAGTTTTATTTATCTAAAGAAGAACCAAATGTATTTGCGTTATTTATAGGTAAGATTTTACTTGTATTAGATCAGCGTAAAAGTATACACCGAAATTAGTAAATAAATAATCTAATAGTTGCCACATATTTATTTTTACTAAATATTGGGTTATTATGAAAAATGTCCGAACGCCTCCACCTCGTGTGGCCAAATATGCGAAAACCCAGAAACTACGGCAAATAAATTAATTCATTATGAAACAATTATAAACCAACAATCCAGGCAGTTGGAAACAATAGACCAATTATGCGCCGAATTAAAAAAGAGATAGCATTTCTCATAGCCGAAAATCAGAACCTAAAAACAAAGAATCTAATTCCTACAAATAAAATATAAATGATGATTTGTATGCAATAGATGAGGAAGGGTTTGCCCACGAAACAGATAAGATCTTGAAAAAAGGGCCCATTAAAAAGGAAAGCTGAACTATCTCCTCAACTTGTGATTCCAGCTACATCAAATACCATAAAAGAAGTTGAAAGAAATCAAACAGAAACGAAAATCCACGACCTCCTCCAATAATAATATCGGGTGACAGTGAATATCAAAAAATATATAAAAAAGTATTTACTATTAAGCTTCTAAATAAAAATACATATAAAATCGATACATCAGACCCTGGTGATTATAGAAGTTAACCAAAACTCTGTCTACACAGAATTTACTATGGTTTTCTTATGAAAATAAGCAATCTCGAGCAATTAAGGTAATCGTTAAAAATTTACATCACTCAAACGAACCAGAGGCTATAATATCAGACCTTAATAAGAAGGGATTCAAAGCTATAAACGCAATCAACAAACTAAAGTGGTAAATATTCTTACTTTCGATGCAACAGAAAATATAAATGACATATGTATATGCAATAAAAACCATATTGCATTCAGTCATTGTCATTGCGGACGTAAATCAGTCAAAGCTCATACCACAATGCAAATTGTGTCAATCATATGGACATACTCACAACTACTGTGGAAAGCAAGCAAGATGTGTGAAGTGTGCGGGAAACCATAAAACCATAGAGTCTCAAAAATCTAATCACCATCAACCAAAATGTTGTAACTCTGGTGAGGCTCATCCTGCTATCTACAGAGGATGTGTAGTTGCGAAAGAACTGCAAAAGATTCGTGACTAAAGAACTGGTACAAAGAAAAACGACCCATGTCCTAAAAGCCCGGTTGTCAAAGATGCCAAAAGCCTTCCAAAAAACGCAATATGCCAACCAATGGCTGAAATTAAAGTTTCATCAGCAAATGGGCTTACTCCCAACGTGTAAACGAGAACACTTGTTCAAATGATGCTAGCATTCTTCAACAAATCTTAGAAAAGCTTACAAAACAAAATGAGTTTACCATTGCACTTGAGAGATTTTTCACAAGCTCGAAAAAGCAGTACAACAAAATAAATAAAAATGAAAAATTCTTAAAAATTATGCTATGGAACGCAAACGGCCTTACTAAACTCCAAAAAGAGCTAGAAACAATAATCATTACTGAAAAAATTGACGTATGCTTAATATCTGAGACCCATTTTAGCAACCAAACTTACATTAAATTCAGAAACTTTGAAATGTATCATTCAATGCATCCGAATAATTGTGCACGCGGAGAAGCTGCTATTATAATAAAAAGCAACATAAAGCACCACGAAGAAAACCGCATATCTACAGTAGGATTTCAAGCAATAACGGTAACGATAGATAGTGACAACAACTTGTCCTTTACAGCAGTTTAAAGTCTCCAAAGACCATAGCAATCTAGAACTGATCAATAGCCATAAAAACCGACTCATAATGGGAGGTCATTGTAATGCTCGAGGCTTTTAACCACAAAGGGCAGAGATTTATTGAAAGCTCTTCAAATGACTGGGTGCAGTGCAGGTGCAGTGCAGGTGCAGTATCATGTCTACTGGAACACCAACTTATTGGCCAACAGATCCACTTAAAACACAAAATCTTATTGATATCTCTTCAAATTATATGTCCATAGAAAGTTTGGATATGACCTCTGACCGTTGACCAATATATTTAACACTACACGAAAGTGTTGTTTTTAAGGAACATCCACCTGCGCTAACAAATAAAATCCCTGACTGGGAATACTTTAAGCAATTGCTATCCAATGTTGATAGTCACTTTAAAATAAGTTGTAATTCCGAGCTAGATAACGAAATCACAATTTTGACAAATACAATTCAAAATGCAGTCTGGGGTAGTACACCAATGAAAAAAACGTCACAGAAGGTCATAAGTATGCCAAAGAAATTAAAGAAATGGCAGCAGAAGAACGCCGATTACGCCGAAAGTGGCAACAAACAAGATCTCCATCTGACAGAAGTTGTCTTAACAAATTGTGTAAAAAAAACTTACCAATACGATAAATACATTTAAAAATATAACTCTCAGCTATTATCTGAAAAGTTTATCTAACGACCATAGGAATTTACTTCGGAAGTGTACAAGAATGTTTTCTCGACCCGTAACTCAGCATCATCTAATCAGAAAAGCAGACCAGCCATGGGGCAATAGCGATTTAGAGAACGCAAATGTTTTCCGGAATACTTTGAAGATGTCTTCAAACCATATGACACATTTTATACAGCAGAAATGGAACCTAATACTTACGAGTATTATACCGAAATTCCTCTTATAACTAACGGTGAGGTATGTGCGGAAATAAAAAAAACTGAAGTCTAAAAAATCGCCTGGATTTGACCTCATTACCAGTGAAATACTAAACTATAAGTCTTTAATATATATCTATTTATTGGAAAACTGTAGAGGTCATTATGTTCAATAAACATGGTAAGCCAGCGCATGAAATTACTTCGTATCGGCCCTGCCAACACTTTTAAAACTTTTGGAGAAACTGCTCGTTATGCGTATTAACAACATAATTGAAGAGAGGTTTGGCTTTCGAAAAAATCATTCCACTATTGACCAAGAACATAGAATAACTCGAGGCATTGAAAATGCCTTTGAAGAAGAAGGTGTTGGCTCAGCCGTTTTCCTCGTCATGTTTAAAGCCTTTGATAAAGTTTGCCATGGCGGGCTCTTAAACAAAATTAAGATGCTTTTACCGAAAAAATATTACAATATTTTAAAATCGTTTCGGACTCAGTGGCTGCAACAATCAACAAATATGTATGTAAAGTGTCATATGAAAAGACTTTTTGACCATGTGAGCACTGAAGCCAGGGCTCTTGTCGCTCGAAGTAAATGGAAAGAAAGACTTACCTTTATACAGTAACCATACCGTATATATAGTAACCAGACTTTCTGTAATTTATACCCAGAGCACCATTAATTGTTTTGTATTATACAATAAGCAAAACAAATTGTGTATTAGTTTATTTTATGTTAACTAGTTCAGTTACAATGGCAATGAAAAAAAGGCGATTTTAATAAACACTTTGTTCTGTTCATGTGGATTTTGGTTTACCAGTGTTATTAACAGAAAAATTATAATTAAGTTTCAGTCACCATCACCAGTTAAGAAAGTTTTCTTCCGATTTTATCCATTTTAGTTACAGAGATGCACCATCAGGAAAAAACCACGGTCTTCCAATTTCATTACTTTACTACTTGGTTTATAGGGACTATGAGAATTATTGATCTGATTCAGCACATTTTTGGCACACAGACAAATTATACTGGAAAAGGACCGAGATTGATCGATATTTTCGAAAAAAATTGAAATAGGATCTGGAGTCCGCACATTCGTGCAAAGTTCCATCCGAACACATTAAGGGGTGTTGTGGAATCCAAGATAGAATTGCTTAGCTGTCAGAATTGCAAACCAATTCTGATTAACAATGGTATCACAGAATCTGATTGGATTGTCGTCTTTTCGAACATACGCAAAACCAATATTCGAACCAGCTGTTTACTAATGTGACAAAACTTGCAAATGAATACATTTGGAGGCAATCCTATTAAAGTTTTCAATGAGTTCCGAATTAAAGAAAGATTTTAAGAGATAACATTTATAGATGGGAATTCAAAATATTGTTGAAGCTAGAAGGGAAATAGTGACCGAGCGATATATGAGCGCTTGGGCAGAAAGCGAAAACTTTGATTCGGTTTTTCATTTTTACGATTTTTCTTAATTGGCGGGCAGGATTGAAAAAAACTAAACGTATGGAATTGGGGCAAAGTTTATTATCTTTGGCATTAAATTATCTTCTATTTAAACTAACAAAATTTAAGTTTGAACATATGTATGTTTAAGCAACATAAAGTAACATTTTTTTGGTCAAAAACCACTTTTTAAAAAAATTTTGAATTTTATTTTTTGAAATTTTCCTAGTTTAACTTGAACATAATTTATTGACAAATGTGAATATTTTTAAATTTTTTGTTTCCGACTGAAATTGCGACCTGCATACTTTCCGCCGTCCGAATAATGCACACGCGAGATGCATCGGGCAATTGCTTCCCTAAGGCAGAGTAACAAAGAATTCGTATCCAAAAAATTCTCGGGTGATGTTTAAATTTATAACTATAAACCCTAAAAATTTCGCTTTAATCAATTATTTCTTTCCCTCCCAAAAAAAAAAACAAAAACATCAAGCCTCTAAAGTGGCTCCTCCCTTAAATATACGCATTTTTTTCCAAAACTCAATAATTAAGACATTTCGTACTTTATTCCTATGTTTTTTTCTATAGAAATAAATATAAATCAATAAAATAACTCGATTTCTTAACTTACATTTCAAATCTGTGTACGACTATCTTCTTGCTTTGTTTCTAACAGCAAAACCGATAAAATTGGTTTCTGTGACTCCCAAAACCGATACAAATTCTGTTTCGAATATCAAACCAATAATGTTTCAATTCATGACAACTATCAGATTCCACAACACCCCTGATTAATTCATTCTTGATTTGTGTACTGGAAAGGGAACGAATCTATTGAAATTTAAAATTTTGTGACATGGTAAGTAGAAGTGGTTTTTGTCATACTTCGCACATTTTCGGAATGTACTGTAGGAATGTCAGGATAATAATGGTAATATTACTAGTGCCGACTAGATTCCGATATATGGACTTTGACCTAAATTCTGGCGGTTTACCCCCCCTCTCTACTATTTTGGATGCAAAATTCGCGGATATTTAGATATTTATAGCACTTTTAGTAGTTTTTAGTTAAACTTATTAGAGGACGGTACCACGCCCACATTTTGAAAATTTTTCAAACATTGATACCCTAATGCAATTCGTTGGACCATATAATAGCCTTTTACCGTATTTTAGGGTAGTTAAGGCACTTTATAAGTTTTCGATTAATGAAGTTCTGATGGCGTGGCAATCGTCAGATTGTACTTATTTTCAAACCAACCAAGGAGGGGCCAAAGAACATGTGTTCCAAGTTTCATCAATACATATAAATGTTTACTTTAGTTACTTTTTGTAAAGGCGGAAAGACGAACGGACAGGCATACAGTCACTCGCGATTCAACTAGTCTCGTCATGCTGATCAATTATAAATATATGTATGTATACGTTACATAACCCCATATCTATCTCGATTAGTTTGAGGTGATACAAACATCTCTTACATGGACAAAACTATTATATTTTCTGTAGCAATATGGTGCATATAATATTCAATATATGTACAATATTTGAAGAAACCGAATGAGTTACCAAGGTCTTGACAAATTGCAGTCATATTCAGCGGAGATCTGGGCTGATTAGGTTAGGCAAGGTTAGATGGCTGATCAAAGATCGGACGTGGACTACAATATGTAGTTCTTTATGAGGCCATAGAAAAGAAGAACTCCTATGTTCGAACTATAAATTAGCAAAACGCTGAATAGCCAAATTTGCCAGCTCGGTGGGATGTATGAAGGTATGCGCTCTAAGTGCTTAAGCCTTGACATCCCAAACGCGGTATAATCAAGAACGAAGTGTTGAGTTGTTTTCACCTTATCTTCTTCCATACTACTACTGCAGATGCCGTCTGGTAGGATTACCACCTTACTGCGTGAACGCCAAACGGCCCCAAAATTAAGGATAGGCTAGCCCTACTGAGTGCAAAGAGATCACTATATTCCTTGCGTTCGATCTTCGGTCAGCCCAGCTATTTAGTCGAAGAACGTAGTCCACCTCCATTTTACCGGTAGCAATACTAGGGTGCATTTTCTTGCTAGCTTATCAGCTTTACAGTTTCCAGAGATTCCGCTGTGACCTGGCATACATACCAGCCTTATCACAAAGATACTTGATGCTATTGATAGCGAAGTTAGGCACTTTTTGATAATGTTAGGAAGTCTGAATCTGGAGTTGCTAGAGAGCTCCTGACAGTAGACCCTTGCGCCAACCTTCCTCTCAAGCTTTGACCTATCCCTGAAGAAGGTCACTGCCCATCTTTTCCAACGACTTCTTCCCACTCACAACTCCGGTATGTAGGTAGAGAAGGAGCCGCCAGAGTTCGGTTTGGCAACTTCATGAGGCAACTTGGAGGCAACCTATATCCCAGCTGTACTAATTGCATTGACTGAAGCAATGTTTATTTTTAATTAAAGTTTCAACTGTTGTTGGAGACATTTGAATAGCACATGTGTATACTCAAATACAAATCTTTAAAGAAAATATATGAAGCGGGAAAATTTAAATGCAAAGGCGAACACAACAAAAATCTGTGGTAACATAAGTATAAAATAACAGCAAACCTAAAGAAAACATGTCAAATAATTCAAAACACATGTGTTGCGTCAAGCGACAAGATATATATGTATATTTAAACCTGAAATTAAAATTAAGAAAAATGAATTATAAAAAATTATAAAATATTGAATTATTTAAATTATTGTATACTTACCTTAATTATGCATTCATACTACTAATCTACTACTTACCTTAATACTTACAATAATCTATTACAATATTGAACGAAAAGTTGAAGATAATTATATTTACCCCTTTTTTATACATATGAACATTACCACTAGTTTAAGCCGTTAGTTTAAGATTTAGGCTAAGCAACTAAATGAAATTAAATAAAGAAGCTTTGGTATTAGAATCATCGAATCGACCGGACGCGTTTTCATTTATTATCGCAATTTATTTACGAGACAGGCAATTAGGCTTCTTGTTTTATTTGCGCATTTCCCAAGTTTATATTTTCGCTTCTAAAAAACGCTTGAGAATTTTCATGGCGCCCGAGCAGGGACTTAGTGCGTGAACTAAGAATTTTATTTAACTTTCGTTTTCGGGTTTAATAACCATATCGTTTCTAATTGCCTGTCAATCTCGGTTTTCGGTGTTCGGCTTTCGGCGAAGTGAAAGTGGTGACCAAAATTAAAAAAAAAAAAAAAAATTAAACCTGAAAAAACAAAAACAAAAAACAAAGAAATAAAAAATAATAACCTTAACTAAAAATACATATAGAAATACATACCTATATGTACATAATTCATACATATATATACAGTGGAAGTGACCAAGTTGTGCAGGGATCGTGATACCTAAATAAAGGAAAAATAAAATATAAAACTCAAAACGAGAGTGAAAAAGTGGCGGAAAAGTATTTAATACTTACATATGTACGTGAATACTTGAAAAAATACAGTGGCCAAATATACACGCAAACATACATATACATAGGTGAAACAAAAAAAAAAAAAAAATACTTACCCATATACATACATACGTACCTAAGCTTATGATAGCGAAAGAAAAGAAAAAGAAAAAGGAAATTTACAGTAGTGAAAGAACGAAAGGCGAAGTGACAAAATTTCTAAATTGTGCTAAATTGTGTGCATATATATATGTACGTATATACATAAATATAATTCGCCTGTACATAACTAAAGAAAATAAAAAGTGGTACTTACAAGCCAAGTTACAGTTAAAAAAAAAAAAAAAAAAAAAAACAGTTTTCTAAACTGTTTGAAGTGCCGCAAATTAAAAAACCGGTTAGCCCAAAAAACCGTTGCAATCATCCGTTCCTGCCAATCCGTTGCTGCGGTAATTACTTCATTGAAATCACTTCCCTGTTATCGCACCGCTGCTGCCATCAACCCGCCGCTACCACAACGCCGCTGCTGCCATCGTCGCCGCTGCTGCCATCGTCGCCGCTGCTGCCATCGTCGCCGCTGCTGCCATCGTCTCTGCTACCATCAAACCGCTGCTGTCGTGGGAATGAGCTGCCACACTGAAAGCAGTGCAAA
>NW_026089622.1:7565036-7580742 GCF_024586455.1 Bactrocera neohumeralis | reverse complement strand
TATTTACGAGACAGGCAATTAGGCTTCTTGTTTTATTTGCGCATTTCCCAAGTTTATATTTTCGCTTCTCAAAAACGCTTGAGAATTTTCAACATGACTTTCAGGTAATAAAATTTAGTTTTACTATTGCGAACCTGAGCTTTTTAAAGGTTGCATAAAGTAGCGTAAGCTTCTCAAACTTGAAATCGCGTGGTCACAGTGTCGCTCAAATATTACCCGTAAGAAGTGGTATCGAAACTCAATAATGCAAAAGAGGCCTCTTTACATTGAGAGAATCGTTTGAAGGAAACTATTTGAGAGGGATGCGCTAGTTATGGCAAAACGTTGAGCTTCCGCTAATATACGAAATTTATGTCGTACTTTATGAGATGTTTTGCATTATCGACTGTTTATGCGACATCTGGTCGTGCGATATTTTGCTACGCCGCACATATCATCCTCGCAGCACTCATCGCACAAAATCCATACACAACATACTAAAGGTCACACAACCCAATACAACACAACATGTCATCCACACAACCACAGCTACACATCATACCAACCACACTACACACCAACACTTCGTCTTTTTCACCACTCACAACCGTTACAAAAGGGTTGGTCACATCGGAATGAGCGCCTTTTTTCGTTTTACTCGTGACCTCTAAGGTTTTCGCCATCGATACTTTCGTCGACGCAACGCTATATAAAAGTTTAGAAATTGTTAAGTGAAATCATATAACACTAAGAAAATTTTGTAAACAAATTAAGTGAATTGTGTGAATATAAAAAAAGGGAAAAAATAAATAAGAGTTATTCATTTGAAATTAAATACTTATTTCCTTTATTTCAAAAATTTGGGAATTAAATATTCTAGGTGCAAGTGCAAATGCAAGTGAGTATATCACCGACCTCAGGGTGAACAAAAGAATTGCAATTCAACAAATGGTCCTTCGAGCAGTGGTCGGCATTTCTTAGCACAATTGTGCAAACTAACTTCACACGTACGCTTACGCTCTATCGTTCAGTCGTTGTCGAGCCAGCAACGAATTAACATCACGCAGGACTATACCGCAAAACCAAATATGCCCTGCGCGAAATATTTTACGATTCTAAATGCCTTTGGTGCCATGCAATGCCTTTTATGTTCCAAGTTTTTTAAAGATAATAGGGAATATATCCTTAAAAGATATTTTGTTAATTTCATTATACTATTAATTATTTAGATTAGATGCTTAATTTTAATTCCAATTTCTCACTGGGCTACTTTTTTTCGTGCTCACCAACACAGTGACAGATCCTCTCATGCCGACCACTGCCTTCGAGCCTCTTTGAAAGGCACCTAGGGGAAAAAAAAAAGAAATTTAACCCAATAAAAGAAAAATACAGAGTACAAGATACTCATACATACATATTAACAGTGAAAATAAATTATAATAAACGGGCGCGAAACAAATTGAAACAAACTAACACAAAACTCAGTAAAAATTAAAAGCGGGCGCGATTTAATGAGAATAAATGAAAAAAAGAACAAAACATTAAGCACGGGAGAGGAATCCAGCAGGAAAGCAGAGAGAAGGAACCTACATACTGCAATAACGTAGGAACAAGAAAAAAAACTAAACTCAGAGAGCGAGAATGAAGAGGAATATTCGCATAAATAAGTATCTCACCCTCTGAAAGACCCTTGGCGGAAAGTAATGTGAGTCCAGTCCAATTTAATTTTTAAAAATTGAGGTTTTATGCACACATGTATATATGTACATATGTATTTTTTTTTTCTTTTAAGTAACAGTTAGTAATATTTCGGCATACAGTTACTTATAGAAAACTCAACTGTTCTTAATAATATATATATGTATATATATACATATTATATATATACAGTAAGACGGTTCGGTATATACATATGTATGTATGTACCGAAATAACTGACCTGCCTATAAGCTTATTTTGTGTTTCCAAACACACCGCAATATAACTTAAAAAATAAAATTAAATTAAAATTTTACAAAGTCAAGTATACCAACTTGCAATACCAACATATACCCGGCGATACCCCTTGGGCTAATAAGCAACAAGCAGGATCGTGTACAACTAATAAGCAAAGGCGAACAAAAAAAAAATATATATACATATATATAAGAAAAATACATATGTATATATATGGACATTATTAATATATATAATAATAAGTGCAACACATATGTATGTGCATATATTTCCGGATTTTTTATTCTATTACACAAATATGTGTACATGCCTATGTAATTAAATAATCAGATGGTACAAACATAAATTAAATAACGCCAAGGTTCAACGACCTGCCTTTTCGCTTAATTCGTGTTTCCAAACACTCCACAAAATAAAATACCAAATAAAAAAACAACAACAAAAAATTTCCTAAGTCAAGTATAACTTGCGGTAATTCTTGCGATACCCCTTGGGCTAAAGAAACAAAAAAAAAGCAACAAGCAGGATCGCTTTGAACATAAGCAAAGGCAAAAGAGAGAACCACAAAAGGTAATAAGCGAAATTTATGTATGTACACATATTTACCTTTACATTTGCATGTCTCCCGCCGAAATTTATACCGCAATCACACTCTCCTTTATGCTCATGCTCTTACCGTACTCAATCTCTCACTAAAGAGATCCTTATAAAAAAACAATTGATACATATGTATGTATGTACTGAACTGGGAACAAATACTTATAATCTTTCAATACTCGTATAACACATTACAGTAGAAATTCGATAATCCGAATAATTGATTGGAGACCCGATTCGAATTACTGAATTATTCGGATTATTGGATTATTATACCCTGAACAGGGTATATTAAGTTTGTCACGAAGTTTGTAACATCCAGAAGGAATCGTCGGAGACCCTATAAAGTATATATATAAATGATCAGTATGTCGAGCTGAGTCGATTTAGCCATGTCCGTCTGTCTGTCTGTCCGTCCGTCTGTCCGTCTGTCTGTATATATACGAACTAGTCTCTCAGTTTTTAAGATATCGTTTTGAAATTTTGCAAACGTCATTTTCTCTTTAAGAAGCTGCTCATTTGTCGGAACGGCCGATATCGGACCACTATAACATATAGCTGCCATACAAACTGAACGATCGGAATCAAATGCTTGTATGGACAACTTTCACATTTGACAAGATATATTCACGAAATTTGATACATGTTATTTTCTAAGGCAACAATATAATCTCCGAAGAAATTGTTCAGATCGGTTAACTATAGCATATAGCTGCCATACAAACTGAACGATCGGAATCAAGTTCTTGTATGGAAAACTTTCACATTTGACAAGATATATTCACGAAATTTGGTATATATTATTTTCTAAGGCCACAATGTAATTTCCGAAGAAATTGTTCAGATCGGTTAACTATAGCATATAGCTGCCATACAAACTGAACGATCGGAATCAAGTTCTTGTATGGACAACTTTCACATTTGACAAGATATATTCACGAAAGTTTGTATATGTTATTTTCTAAGGCAACAATGTAATCTCCACAGTAATTGTTCAGATCGGTTAACTATAGCATATAGCTGCCATACAAACTGAACGATCGGAATCAAGTTCTTGTATGGACAACTTTCACATTTGACAAGATATATTCACAAAATTTGGTGTATGTTATTTTTTAAGGCAACAATGTAATCTCTAAAAAACTTGTTTAGAATGGATTACTATAGCATATAGCTTCCATACAAACTGAACACATAGTTACTAACAGAAATGTACCTGTGAAGGGTATTTAGCTTCGGTGCAACCGAAGTTAACGTTTTTTCTTGTTTTTTATATGTGAAGGTATATAAGAAAAATGCTAAATTTCAATAAAAAAACCAAACATGAATTCATTTATTAATAATAAAACAAACATTTAACTCTTAATTATATGCATATATTTATTTGAGAAGTTACAAAAAATTAAGTTTTTTTACGGTTTAAAGAAATCTTTTATATTTGTTTGCTTAACATTTTTTGTGCAAAGCTCCAGCGCTTCATCTCGCAAATCCGTTAAAAATAACATTTTTCTCTTGCTCAATATCTTTTTGCTGTGCCCGTAGAATAATATTTTTTAAATTTTCAACTGCTTCAGCATTTGAGATTTGCTCGTCTTTTTCAACATTTACTTCTGGTTCATCAGGATCTGACAACGTTAGAATATCGTCTGCAATATCACTTTCGTAGTTTTATTCGCTCCATTAATTCAAATTATCATTACTTACATTTATATTCATACAAATTTCAACAAGATCTCTCATAAAATTCGTTGTTTCAGTTTCACCTTGTATTATAGAAGACATTATATTTTGTCGAAGAGTAGCCAAAGGAATATCATCTTCAGAGATGGTATTTTCATGAGAAATTTTTGACCAGCACTTTTTTAAAACTTCCTCTCGAACTTTGTTCCATGCATGTTTGAGGAAAATAAATGCATCCTTTAAGGTAAGAGACTTCAAAGACTTGTCGTAATCTCCACCTCCTTCCATTATATGACATAAAAGCGATTTGTTATAGTACAGTTTGGTTATTCTAATGGCGTTCTGGTCCATAGGTTGAATTCAACTGATGCAATTAGGGGGTAAAAATAAACATTTGTAATTTTCATAAGCAAGTTCAGTAGGATGACATGGTGCGTTATCTATTATTAGTAACGCTCTTTGGTCCAGATTGTTTTCAGTTTGGTATTGTTTAACTTGTGGAACAAAAGAATTCTGAAACCATTGCGAAAAAATATATGAAGTCATCCAACCATTTTTAGATGCGTAGTACTCTACTGGAGGAAGATTTTTGAAAGAACGCGGCTTTTTTGATTTTCCTACAACCATATCTAATCCGCAATTTGTGATCTCCAGTCTTATTTGCACAGCAAAGAAAAGTAACCCGTTCTTTCGACATTTTTTCCTCCTGGCGCAGATCTTTCCTTAGCATGTACCAAAGTTTGACTAGGAAGTAATTTCCAAAAAAGGGCCGACTCATCTGCGTTATAAATTTGTGTGTCGCATAAGTCATCTGATGATTGAAGTTCTTTCAACTGCCGTATAAATGCAGGTACTAAATCATCTTGTGCGGATAGTATTTCGCCACAAATCTTTAAACAACGGATATTATATCTCTCCTTAAATTTTTGATACCATCCATATGACGCATTAAATATTTTGCCACTGCCATACCTATCTTTAAACATTTGTTTGGCCTTTTTGCATAAAATTTCACGTGAAAGTATCTTTTGAAGTTCCCGCTGCCTTAAAAACCAAGAGTATAGGCGGTCTTCAAACTCTGGAAATTCACCTTCTCTTAAAGTTTGACGCAGTTTTAGATTTTTAGCGCTTGCATTTTCCGATGCTCTTTAAAAAAAATGTATAAAAAATTAAAACTTGCAAATTAATTTAATTTAATTTAATAATTATCGATCTTAGCGACACCTATATGGCAATATAAGTAAATATTATTCAAGGTTACGTCAATCTCTCCAACTTTGTTTATAGCAGGAACAGCCAAAAACGCTACTCACTTCCTTCCTTTGCCTTCAAGCTTTGTATAAAAAAGAAATAAACACTGATCCAAAAAAAAAATTGACATTGAGCCAGGAAATTCAGACCAATTCTTATCAGTAGATCTGAGTGACTTTATTTCGAAAAAGTCAATGACTATATTTCAAACATTCGATTTACCTACTGACTTCATTGACAAAAATGTGGAATCTTGGTCACAGGATGAAAGCTATCAAGAGAATCAGGAATTTTTTAAGCGTCTCAGCGTGGTCAATGATGTAGCAGAAAGAGGTGCTGTTTTAATAGAGGAGTACAACAAAGGTCTTACTAAAAATGAAGAACAATTGCAATATTTATTGCAAGTTGTTAAAAATCACCGACAAAAATTTCCCGATTGTAACAAAAAAGACTTTACTTTAATTTAGAAATAAACAATATGTGAGAAATATGAAATAAAAAGTTGTAATGCAATCGAAAAATTACTGAAAAATGGCTCTTATTAATTTACATTTCCCGAGAGTCAGGAGCATTATTTTTTCAGGCAACGATTAAGGTTTCTAAGTCATCACTCACATAGAGTAGAGTTCAAAGTTTTTGTTTAAATTAAGTACTTAAAAAATTGATTTTATTAAACGATTATCGATATTTTGTGAAAATTCTATGGTTACATCGCTAAACACTCGATAAGTTTTACGAAAAATATGATTTGCTATGTTTCTTAGCCATCAATTTGTAATATAAGATGAAAAATTGTGGAAATCATTTTTTATAATTTTTTGTTGGACTTTAACTACGAATAACTTTGAATGAGTTGACTCAGCCAAAAAATGTTTTAGACCTTTTTTGTAGATCGTTAAATTTCCTATAAGAATAAGTGTTGATCCTCACTTACCAATTATTTGTTTTTGTACATTAAAACTCCAAACAAAAAAAACAAAATTTCCTGTGTTATTTATATGGGAAATCGAAAATGTCGATGAGGCACCTCTTAATATTTAATATTAATATTAAGAGCTCAGGTCTTACCAGAACTTGTTTTTAGTCATGTCGCATGAGATTTTCATGGTAACTAAGAAAAGAAAAATAAAAATTTTTTTTTGGCCGACTTTAGAATACATATATGTATGTATGAAACAAAGGATTAATAGATTTATGTGGTGAATAAGCGTTCGCAAAGTCATAATCTATTTCAGTTATAATATATTTACAAACATTTTTTACAAAAACTTTTAATAATTCCAATCTTACAATTCTACTTCAAACGAAATATTTACAAATAATTGTTTATATATTTTGTCATAATACTACCAATTTTGCAATTGTAGTATTTCAAACGAAACATTTTTAAGCTCAAAGATTCCAATTTAATTTTATAAATGCAATCTGATAAATCTAAAGAGGATAAACCAAGAACACCTCAATAATTGGAAATTCCAAAAATGGCTGATGATGATAAATCACAAAGCACGCCTGCAGAAGCTACACGCTCAAAGCAGAGTATAAAACAAAAAAGATCAAAAGATCAGACAATACCTAGATTCATCACTGAAAGTGACAGTTTTATAAGATATTGTACAAGATTTCAAGCTTCCCCTATTACTGACATCACAGAATCAGTTTTGAATATAAAACTAGAAAGTGTGAACAATCTCTGGGCTCGCCTTCTGGCAGCGTACGATACAGTACTAGATACTGACGAAGCAGAACTCCCAGAAAACGCAAAAGCTTCGGCGACAGCCAAGTGTGATAACTGCCGCTATCAGTATGAGTTAACAAAGGGAATGATAACTGAACAAATAAGTTTAGTAAGGCCAAGTAGAGCCACTACTCCCCCTCCCAGAGTAGTTACAACACCAAAAGGAGACCTAGATAAAGGCATGTATCTCAAAGTACCAGCTTGGGATACTGAAGTTTTTAATGGATGCTATGATCAATGGCCGTCCTTCCGGGACATGTTCACTGCCGTTTATATAAACCATCCTAAACTCTCATAAGCACAAAAGTTATACCATCTAAGGTATAAAACAAAAGGGGAAGCAGGCAGTATTGTCAAGCGATTCGCTTTAAATGACGAAAATTTTAAGCTGGCTTGGGAAGCACTGGTCGAAAGATACGAAATAAAACATTATTACATCTACCAAAAATTCAAAAAGAAACCAACCAGGAATTTCAAAATTTATACTCGACATTGACTAATTGCATATCAGTATTAAAAACACAAAATATCTCCACAGAATCGTGGGACCCCATCATAGTAACTATCGGGTGATTTTTTTGAGGTTAGGATTTTCATGCATTAGTATTTGACAGATCACGTGGGATTTCAGACATGGTGTCAAAGAGAAAGATGCTCAGTATGCTTTGACATTTCATCATGAATAGACTTACTAACGAGCAACGCTTGCAAATCATTGAATTTTATTACCAAAATCAGTGTTCGGTTCGAAATGTGTTTCGCGCTTTACGTCCGATTTATGGTCTACATAATCGACCAAGTGAGCAAACAATTAATGCGATTGTGACCAAGTTTCGCACTCAGTTTACTTTATTGGACATTAAACCAACCACACGAATGCGTACAGTGCGTACAGAAGAGAATATTGCGTCTGTTTCTGAGAGTGTGGCTGAAGACCGTGAAATGTCGATTCGTCGCCGTTCGCAGCAATTGGGTTTGTGTTATTCGACCACATGGAAGATTTTACGCAAAGATCTTGGTGTAAAACCGTATAAAATACAGCTCGTGCAAGAACTGAAGCCGAACGATCTGCCACAACGTCGAATTTTCAGTGAATGGGCCCTAGAAAAGTTGGCAGAAAATCCGCTTTTTTATCGACAAATTTTGTTCAGCGATGAGGCTCATTTCTGGTTGAATGGCTACGTAAATAAGCAAAATTGCCGCATTTGGGGTGAAGAGCAACCAGAAGCCGTTCAAGAACTGCCCATGCATCCCGAAAAATGCACTGTTTGGTGTGGTTTGTACGCTGGTGGAATCATTGGACCGTATTTTTTCAAAGATGCTGTTGGACGCAACGTTACGGTGAATGGCGATCGCTATCGTTCGATGCTAACAAACTTTTTGTTGCCAAAAATGGAAGAACTGAACTTGGTTGACATGTGGTTTCAACAAGATGGCGCTACATGCCACACAGCTCGCGATTCTATGGCCATTTTGAGGGAAAACTTCGGAGAACAATTCATCTCAAGAAATGGACCCGTAAGTTGGCCACCAAGATCATGCGATTTAACGCCTTTAGACTATTTTTTGTGGGGCTACGTCAAGTCTAAAGTCTACAGAAATAAGCCAGCAACTATTCCAGCTTTGGAAGACAACATTTCCGAAGAAATTCGGGCTATTCCGGCCGAAATGCTCGAAAAAGTTGCCCAAAATTGGACTTTCCGAATGGACCACCTAAGACGCAGCCGCGGTCAACATTTAAATGAAATTATCTTCAAAAAGTAAATGTCATGAACCAATCTAACGTTTCAAATAAAGAACCGATGAGATTTTGCAAATTTTATGCGTTTTTTTTTTAAAAAAGTTATCAAGCTCTTAAAAAATCACCCGATATTTACGCAGAAACACTGCCTGATGCTGTGTTATTACGATGGGAACAATCACTTGTGGAAAGAAAAAAATGCCCACATGGGAGCAAATGAAAGCATTCCTCACTGCTCAATACGAGATAGCTGAGCGAATTGACAACAAAAATATAAATCTAAAAAGTCATCAAAATGATTCAAGTAAAAACTTGTTCAAACCTCAAGCCAGCAATAATATGCAATACAATAGTCACACTTTCGTGTCAAACCAAACTAATAAATGGCAACCATTACGTGAAATTTGTAAAGGAGGTCATAACGTAAGATCTTGCGAGAAATTTAAAAAATTATCTGTTTCTGACAGAAACAATCTTGTCAGACAACATAAACTTTGCATCAACTGTCTGTCGAATGCTCATACGACAAAAGACTGTGAAAGCAAATTTAATTGTGTGTACTGTCAACGAAGACATCACTCATTGCTTCATATTACAAATTTTCAAAATATGAAGCAAACTCAATTTCATAAAACCACCGGGTTAGTCACTACAACCAAAAGTGATAATCCCGAAATCTCAAATCCCGAAAAAAGGGAAGAACAACCATGTTGCTCTAAAGCAGCTAAAATTCAAACTCTTCAAATTAAGAGCATTAATAGATCAAGGTTCTCAAAGATCCTTTATATCATCAAAGGTTCAAAATCGGCTAAAATTGCCAATAAAAAATTCAAATTTCCAAATTTCGGGAATGGGCGGAAGAATTATCCAAAATTCAAACAAAATATGCCCAATTACCATAGTATCTCCAAACGCGGATATTAGAATACATAGATGCACAAGCCATCGTTCTAAGGCAATTTACAAATTTGCTTCCAAGCTATGAAGTAAATAAAATACAATGGGAAAAATGCTCACATCTCAAATTAGCAGATCCTAATTGTCATACTCCATCACAAATCGACATATTATTGGGCAGTGACTTAATACCTCAAATAATTCTTGAAGGTATAGAGAAAATCTCCAATAAATTGTTAGCCCAAAATACAATCTTTGGGTGGATTATAAGTGGCCAAGTCCCTGAAAAAATCAATTCTTTCACCACACAAGTGGAAAATATCTCAAACGAGTTCTTAAATAATCAACTTAAAAAATTCTGGGAAATAGAAGAATTACCCCAAATCACCCAAATTCCAGAAGGAACCCTGTACAAGCGAATGCATCATCATATGGGACGAATGCCTTCCCCCAACCGAATGGCGAATCGGCCGCATTGAAAAGGTACATCGGGGACAAGATGGTCATATTAGAGTGGTAGATGTACGAACACAAGCTGGCATACTAACTCGACCGTTGGTAAAATTGTGCTTCCTTCCAACAACCGAATAACTGATTACACAAACTCCGCGAAATCAAACGCATAAAATAAAATAATCTAAAAACAAGTACCCAATTACATAATTCAATACATGAACCATACAATGTTCATATTCCAATAGAAATGGACATAGAAGACATCCAACTTACTCCCAAGACTGTGAAGTACGCCATTGCTGCACCTAGAGCTTCAGCTCCACCCATCGCCGCACCAAGGACACGAAGAGTCTTGAGTCCGCCAAGGCAATCATCTGTTGCAACACCCAGGGATACATATGAAGATCCATTTGATGCAGCTTATGCCATCGACCCCACGTTCTGAAGAGGTGCACTATCTTCAAAAGCATGAAGCCAGCCCAACGCCAACAGATCGCTCGCGCAAACGTCCATTGCATGAATTGCTTGGCAGACTCCCACACCACATTCGAATGTCCAATCGACGGCTCATGCCAATACTGTCAACACCCTCATCATACACTGTTTCATCGATTCCCTCGTCGAGTCAATCCGCCAGCAATCCACACAAATAACAGACACAGACAACACGAGGATCCTGTCCAGCGCCGAAGAGGGCACCATTCCAGACGCTCCAGGGGAGCGCACTCACGACCACCTGCACCAACCTACGGTCATCGTAATCCACACCGCAAACAAACTGGACTGAACGCCGTAGTGAGCACTCTGCAACGGTTGCAAAGACTTCTAGGCGATCAATCCGCCTAGGGGGGGCCGGGATGCTTATGCGACATCTGGTCGTGTGATATTTTGCTACGCCGCATATATCATCCTCGCAGCACTCATCGCACAAAATCCACACACAACATACTAAAGGTCACACAACCCAATACAACACAACATGTCATCCACACAACCACAGCTACACATCATACGAACCACACTACACACCAACACTTCGTCTTTTTCACCACTCACAACCGATACAAAAGGATTGGTCACATCGGAATGAGCGCCTTTTTTCGTTTTACCCGTGACCTCTAAGGTTTTCGCCATCGATACTTTCGTCGACGCAACGCTATATAAAAGTGTAGAAATTGTTAAGTGAAATCATATAACACTAAGAAAATTTTGTAAACAAATTAAGTGAATTGTGTGAATATAAAAAAAGGGAAAAAATAAATAAGAGTTATTCATTTTAAATTAAATACTTATTTCCTTTATTTCAAAAATTTGGGAATTAAACATTCCAGGTGCAAGTGCAAGTGCAAGTGAGTATATCACCGACTTTAGGGTGAACAAAAGAATTCCAATTTAACATCGACTCTCTTTTGCGCCAACTGAAGGGACCGGACGCTTGTTTTGGTGGTATAATGTCTTACTCTTTGCTGATCTAATGCAGTTACCACCTGTGCGAGAACATCATGTATTTCAGCAGCTAGAACATAACTATATTTCTCTTTGTATATGCTCCTTCGACTTCAACTTTGCATCCAGTGCATAGCAAGATATTTCGCCGAGGTAGAGTACGAGTATAGCATTATTTCATTCCCAATATATAAGGGAAAAATTCATTGTTGAAGATTGTTTCCTGTTCGACGACTCAGCTTCATTTTTGTTGGTTGTAATGTATTGGAGGATGAACTTCTACACATTCACGCAAGTGAGGAAAGTTCTCTGATCGCCATTCACTTGGGAGTGGCCAGAAACGATTCTTTTACACATAGCTCAAGCAGCTCACTACTTCCGGTCTTTGACCAAGTATCCTCTGGGTAGCCTAAGAACATCCGTTCGAAGGCGAGCTAAAGTGAGAAGGCGAAACATTCCCTACAAGGGTTGTGCGCTGGGTTTGGGACCCGCCACGTAAAAAACACCCTCAGTGAAGAGCTACAACCAGCCTCGGATGAGAGACCCCCCTTTTGATGACGACCATGGCAAACGAAATAAGGACTACGAATTGAGGGCATGCACCTGGAATGTCCGGTCCCTTAATTGGGAAGGTGCCGCTGCCCAGCTGGTTGATGTCCTCGTAAAGACAAAGGCTGACATCACCGCCGTCCAAGAAATGCGATGGACGGGACAAGGACAGAGACGAGTAAGTCCTTGTGACATTTACTACAGTGGCCATATAAAGGAGCGCAAGTTTGGTGTAGGATTCGTGGTGGGAGAGAGACTCCGTCGCCGAGTACTATCATTCACTCCGGTGAATGAACGTCTAGCCACAATCCGCATCAAAGCGAGGTTCTTCAACATATCGCTGATTTGCGCCCACGCCCAGACGGTACAGAAGGACGATGTGACCAAAGATGCCTTCTATGAGCGCTTGGAGCGCGCTTATGAGAGCTGCCAAAATCGTGCTTGGCGACTTTAACGCCAGGGTGGGCAAAGAAGGTATATTTGGCACTACGGTCGGTAAATTCAGCCTCCACGACGAAACATCCCCAAATGGGTTGAGGCTGATTGACTTCGCCGGGGCCCGAAATATGGTTATCTGTAGTACTAGATTCCAGCATAAGAAGATTCATCAAGCTACCTGGCTGTCTCCGGATCGAAAAACTACCAACCAGATCGATCATGTTGTGATAGACGGAAGACACGTCTCCAGTGTTTTAGATGTGCGTGCGCTCCGAGGTCCTAACATCGACTCGGACCACTATCCTGTTGCAGCTAAGATTCGCACCCGCCTCTGTGCAGCAAAAAACGCGCGCCACCAAACACAAGGAAGGTTCGACGTCGAGAAGCTGCAATCAACACAGACAGCTGAACGATTTTCTACTCGGCTTGCACTCCTGCTCCCTGAGAGCACTCGTCAACAACTCGGTATAAGGGAACTGTGGGACGGCATTTCAAACTCCTTACGTACAGCTGCAACCGAAACCATTGGTTTTCGGAAGGAGCAAAAGAACAGCTGGTACGACGAGGAGTGCCGTGTCGCAGCGGAGAGAAAACAGGCTGCCTACCTCGCAACGTTACGATCGACCACTACACATGCGGGATGGGATAGATACCGAGAGTTGAAGAGGGAAGCGAGACGCATTTGTAGACAGAAGAAGAAAGAGGCTGAAATGCGTGAGTACGAAGAGCTTGATAAGCTGGCCGACAGGGGTAATGCTCGAAAATTCTACGACAAAATGCGGCGGCTTACGGAAGGTTTCAAGACCGGAGCGTATTCCTGTAGAACCCCCAAAGGTGATCTAGTCACTGGCAGGCTGGAGAATGGAGGGAACACTTCTCCAGCCTGCTGAATGGCAGTGAACGCACAACACCAGGAGAAGGAGAACCCGATTCCCCAATCGATGACGATGGAGCAGACGTTCCATTACCCGACCATGAAGAAGTTCGAATAGCAACTGCCCGCCTGAAGAACAACAAAGCGGAAGGGGCCGACGGATTGCCGGCCGAGCTATTCAAACACGGCGGCGAAGAACTGATAAGGAGCATGCATCAGCTTCTTTGTAAAATATGGTCGGACGAAAGCATGCCCAACGATTGGAATTTAAGTGTGCTATGCCCAATCCATAAAAAAGGAGACCCCACAATCTGCGCCAACTACCGTGGGTTCTATCGAGCGTACTGTGTGAAAGATTAAAGCCCACCGTCAACAAACTGATTGGACCTTATCAGTGTGGCTTTAGACCTGGCAAATCAACAACCGACCAGATATTCATCATGCGCCAAATCTTGGAAAAGACCCGTGAAAGGAGAATCGACACACACCACCTCTTCGTCGATTTCAAAGCTGCTTTCGACAGCAGGAAAAGGAGCTGCCTTTATGCCGCGATGTCTGAATTTGGTATCCCCGCAAAACTAATACGGCTGTGTAAACTGACGTTGAGTAACACCAAAAGCTCCGTCAGGATCGGGAAGGACCTCTCCGAGCCGTTCGATACCAAACAAGGTTTCAGACAAGGCGATTCCCTATCGTGCGACTTTTTCAACCTGCTTTTGGAGAAAATAGTTCGAGCCGCAGAACTAAATAGAGAAGGTACCATCTTCTATAAGAGTGTACAGCTGTTGGCGTATGCCGATGATATTGATATCATCGGCCTCAACACCCGCGCCGTTAGTTCTGCTTTCTCCAGAATGGACAAGGAAGCACAGAAAATGGGTCTGGCAGTGAACGAGGGCAAGACGAAATATCTCCTGTCATCAAACAAACAGTCGTCGCATTCGCGACTTGGCTCTCCAGTCACTGTTGACAGTCATAACTTTGAAGTCGTAGATAATTTCGTCTATCTTGGAACCAGCGTAAACACCACCAACAATGTCAGCCTTGAAATCCAACGCAGGATAACTCTTGCCAACAGGTGCTACTTCGGACTGAGTAGGCAATTGAGAAGCAAAGTCCTCTCTCGACAAACAAAAACCAAACTCTATAAGTCACTCATAATTCCCGTCCTGCTGTATGGTGCAGAGTCTTGGACGATGTCAACAACGGATGAGTCGACGCTGCGAGTTTTCGAGAGAAAAGTTCTGCGAAAGATTTATGGTCCTTTGCGTGTTAGCCACGGCGAATACCGCATTCGATGGAACGATGAGCTGTACGAGATATACGACGACATCGACATAGTTCAGCGAATTAAAAGACAGCGGCTACGCTGGCTAGGTCATGTTGTCCGGATGGACGAAAACACTCCAGCTCTGAAGATATTCGACGCAGTACCCGCCGGGGAAGCAGAGGAAGAGGAAGACCTCCACTCCGTTGGAAGGACCAAGTGGAGAAGGACCTGGCTTCGCTTGGAATATCCAATTGGCGCCACGTAGCGAAAAGAAGAAACGACTGGCGCGCTGTTGTTAACTCGGCTATAATCGCTAAAGCGGTTTCTACGCCAATTAAGAAGAAGAAGAATGTATTGTGTACAAAATGTATAAGAGTGGTTCCATGAAATTTCCTTGAGGTACACCTGTGTTTTTTTTATGGGCTGTCACAAAGCATATGATTTTTCCTGCATGATTCTGAAGTAGCGGTTGCTCAGTTAAGTGGTAACTCATTAGATACCGTGGAAAGAGGAGTCTTAATTTAAGAAGTAAGCCATGGTGCCATACTCTATCGACTGCCTGGAATACGGCAAGAAATCAGCTGTGAAAATTTGCCTTTTTCCATCACTTAATCGATTTTTTAATGTTAAGATATACTTATGTACATAAATTCAAGATGATGAATAGGTATAAGCCCCTTTGTTTAATTATATTCCGAAGTCTTCTTTTAATTACGTCTTCAAGTAGCTTGGACAAAATAGGCAACAGTGAGATTGGACGATATGACGAGG
Source organism: Bactrocera neohumeralis (assembly GCF_024586455.1). Lineage (NCBI taxonomy): Eukaryota > Metazoa > Arthropoda > Insecta > Diptera > Tephritidae > Bactrocera > Bactrocera neohumeralis. The sequence continues at coordinate 7,565,099 of NW_026089622.1, read as the reverse complement.
CCCCATTTGCGCTTTTGCCACGTTTTTGTTCCATAATGATTTCAAATACCTTCCATGACAATG
>NW_026089622.1:7482199-7564936 GCF_024586455.1 Bactrocera neohumeralis | reverse complement strand
AAACTTATTTTTTTATTGAATTAGTAAAATTTAATAAAATTATTATATATTTTTGTAATGAGATCCAGGAGAATCTCAAAGCAAGGGGTGGAGGAGTTACATTCCAATACCCTAAACACCTTGTATATACTTATGTATGTATATAGCAATATAGCGGAGGATGGAGTCATGTGTAGAAGTTCACGCCAGTGAGGAAAGTTCTCTGATCGCCATTCACTTGGGAGTGGCCAGAAACGATTCTTTTACACATGGCTCAAGCAGCTCACTACTTCCGGTCTTTGACCAAGTATCCCTCTAGGTAGCCTAAGAACATCACGTTCGAAGGCGAGCTAATGTGAGAAGGCGAAACATCCCCTGCATAGGGTTGTGCGCTGGGTTTGGGACCCGCCACGTAAAAAAACACCCCCCATGAAAATGAAAAACACAGCCTCGGATGAGAGACCCCCCTTTTGATGACGAACATGGCAAACGAAATAAGGACTACGATTTGAGGGCATGCACCTGGAATGTCCGGACCTTTTAAGTGGGAAGGTGCCGCTGCCCAGCTGGTTGATGTCTCGCGAAAATAAGCTGACATCACCGCCATCCAGAAGTGCGATGGACGGGACAAGGACAGAGACGAGTAGGTCCTTGTGACATTTACTACAGTGGCAATATAAAGGAGCGCAAGTTTGGTGTTGGATTCGTGGTGTGAGAGAGACTCCGTCGCCGAGTACTATCATTCACTCCGGTGAATTAACGTCTAGCCACAATCCGCATCAAAGCGAGGTGCTTCAACATATCGCTGATTTGCGCCCACGCCCCGTGGGCGGAACCACGCCCATCGTTTAAGTTTCCCTGAAGCTTTTCCATACCATCTCGGTGCTAAAATTTAATATTTATGGAGTATTTAGTTATCGCGCTTTGAGTAATTTTTAACGGTACCGTTATATAGGGAGTGAACGGGGTTATCTTCCGATTTTATCCAATTTTCCACTGTTGGTGTAAGATCTTATAAGATTTGTACTCAGAAAATTTGTTGTAGCTTTAGAGGCTTCGGAGATATGTACATTAAACTTGTTAGAGGGCGAGGCCACGCCCACTTTTTAAAAAATTTCTGCCTACAAGTGCTCCTGATTACTGCGATGCTCCGTGGCAAACTAGAGTTTTATACCTTAATTGAGTGCTTAGTTATGGTACTTTATGTGTTTTCAATTAATGTCGATTTGTGGGCGTGGCAGTACTCCGATTACGCCCATCTACGAACTCGATGTTTTTTTTGTACTAGGGATCCTACATACCAAGCTTAATAAAAGTTTACCCAAATTACAGATTGCACGGATGGACGGACAGGTAGACAGCCACCCGGATTTCAACTTTTCTCGTCACTCTGATCATTTATATATGTATATACATAAGTCTAACCCTAGATGAACAAAACTATAATACTCTGTAGCAACGGGTTGCAAGAGTATAAAAATATAACGGCAATATGTCTAAAAATTTATATAATTCGTGGGAAATCTTTTAAATGGTGATAAAGCTAATAATATTAGAGTTTTCATTTATATATATAAAATTAAGTGGCAAAACTTCCTGTTCGCATACTCCTCCTAGACGGCGGATGTTTACAATTAATAAACAAGTAAGGAAGGGCTAAGTTCGGGTGTCACCGAACATTTTATACCCTCGCATGATAAAGTGATAATCGAGATTTCTTTATACGTCATTTACATATTTTCAAATACCGTATTTGTGTAAAGTTTTATTCCGCTATTATCATTGGTTCCTAATGTATACGAGTATATTATACAGAGAAGGCATCAGATGGATTTCAAAATAGCGTTACATTGGAAGAAGGCGTGGTTGAGAACCGATTTCACGCATATTTCGTACATGTCCTCAGGGTGTTAAGAAAATATTATATTCCGAATTTCATTGAAATCGGTGAAGTAGTTCCTGAGATATGGTTTTAGGTCCATAAGTGGGCGACGGCACGCCCGTTTTCAATTTTTAAAAAAGGCCTGGGTGCAGCTTCCTTCTGCCATTTCTTACGTGAAATTTAGTCTTTCTTACGTTTTTTGTCAGTCGGTTAACGCACTTGTAGTTATTTTCAACATAACCTTTGTATGGGAGGTGGGCGTGGTTGTTATCCGATTTCTTCCATTTTTGAACTGTATATGGAAATACCTGAAGGAAATGACGCTATAGAGTTGGGTTGACATAGCTAGAGTAGTTTCCGAGATATGCACAAAAAACTTAGTAGGGGGCGGGGCCACGCCCACTTTTCCAAAAAAATTACTTCCAAATACGCCCCTCCCTAATGCGATCCTTTGTGCCAAATTTCACTTTAATGTCTTTATTTATGGCTTAGTTATGACACTTTATAGGTTTTCGGTTTCCGCCATTTTGTGGGCGTGGCAGTTGGCCGATTTTGCCCATCTTCGAACTTAACCTTCTTATGGAGCCAAGAAATACGTGTACCAGGTTTCATCATGATATCTCAATTTTTACTCAAGTTATAGCTTGCACGGACGGACGGACGGACGGACAGACATGCATCCGGATTTCAACTCTGCTCGTCACCCTGATCACTTTGGTATATATAACCCTATATCTGACTCTTTTAGTTTTAGGACTTACAAACAACCGTTATGTGAACAAAACTATAATACTCTCCTTAGCAACTTTGTTGCGAGAGTATCAAAACGAGCTTAAGCTGTTCCTTTATTCAAATGAATCTTAAGACTAATTTTACAATAGTTTCGTTCTTAAAATGAAATCTTCAATATTGTTCAAAATAAGCAAATATAAACAAAATCAAAATCGGTGCATTGACATTTGTGTGGCATAAGTATTTTTTTTAAGTGGTCCTACAAATAATTCAGTGCATTGACATTTACATATGTATGTGGCTTAAGTACCTTTTTTAAGTGGACATACAAATATTCCTACGTATTTGGATAATTGAGAAGCAAAGTCCGCTCTCGACAAACAAAAACCAAACTCTATACGTCACTCATAATTCCCGTCCTGCTATACGGTGCAGAGGCTTGGACGATGTCAACAACTGATGAGTCGACGTTGTGAGTTTTTGAGAGAAAAGTTCTGCGAAAGATTTATGGTCCTTTGCGCGTTGGCCACGGCGAATATCGCATTCGATGGAACGATGAGCTGTACGAGATATACGATGACATTAACAAAGTTCAATGAATTAAGAGAAACGCTGGGTAGGTCATGTCGCCCAAATGAATCGTACAGATCTGAGAGTATTCGACGCAGTACCCGCCGGTGGAAGCAGAGAAAGAGGAAGACCTCCACTCCGTTGGAATGACCAAGTGGAGAAGGACCTAGCTACGCTTGGAATATCCAATTGGCGCCACGTAGCGAAAAGAAGAAACGACTGGCGCGCTGTTGTTAACCCGGCTATAATCGCGTAAGCGGTGTCTACGCCAATTAAGAAGAAGAAGAATTGGATATTACTTTGACTTTTGCTTATGAAAGTAAAAGTAATAAGGTTTCATGTAGTATTCATAAATTTAAGTTCGGTGACATGAAATTTAAGCCACAACGTTTAAATACAAATTGTTTACATTGCAAGTATTGTTGTTTAATTTTTATGAAGCAACGACACTTGCATTTTCGTTATACATATTTATATGAATGTCAATTTAAATCAAGTCAACAAATAAATAAGTGTTTTACACAGTAATGTTGTTGGGTTGACTTAAATATTTTCTCATGACTTCGTCTACGTTGGAATTTTCATTACATATTGTTGTTTGTGGAACTGAATTTGTCGGACGGCGGGCAGGATGCAGGTCGCACCTTCCATCAGAATTAAAAAAATCAAAGAGATTCTTATTTGTTAATAACTTATCTTTTAGTTAAACTAAAACTTGAATTTTCTTAGTGTTTTTTTAGTTTAAATAGAAGATAGTTTAATGCCAAAGATAATAAACTTTGCCCCAAGTTCATACAACGTTTAGTTTTTTTTTTTCTATCCTGCCCGCCAATTAAGAGTAATCTTAAAAATAACTACAGTAGAATCCGGATATAACGACCTTCAAGGGACCAGCGATATTATGTCGTACTAACCGGATGACGTATAAAACGGATATTTACATATGTACATATGTAATTATATATTATAAGTGCGAAAGTTTGATTTTGCTATTTAGGTAAATAAAACATGTTGAAGCAATCAGTTACATACATATGTTTATTTTAATTATTCTGATATGTACACAAATAAGTAGTACATACCAAATTACAAACATAGGTACGTAATGTACTGTAATACTGTCACTAACGTAGGAAATCTGTTATTTGGGTATGTTTTTGACAGACTTTCGTTCGGTAGTAAGAACTTCGGACAGCATTGTGAATTCGTGACATCATTGTCTTCATATAGTCATCATCAAAGTTAGTCTGAACAAATACATTAAGCGTTTCCGCAGCCTTCAGAGCTTCAGATACACTCAAGGTTGGATAAAACTCTGGTTCGTCATCATCACCGTCGCTATCTTTGTTATTCGCGTCGTCGGAGATGATATTATCCACAATGTTTTCATCAGACGGCTCTTCACAACTGGCGACAGCATCATCGACACGCACGTATTGTTCAAAGTCCTCGTTTGTTATGGGTAACTGATGCTTATCAATAACCTTCGTCCAAATGCTCAGCGGTACGTCGTCTTCATCGTTAAAATCATCTGAAGTTATGGTACATTCTACATTGCTTCGGACAAAACCAGCATGTTTGTAACAGTTAAAAATTGTTCCTTACTTGAGTTGAATCCAGGCATCTTGAATCATTAGAATAACGTCAAGAACAGTGATCTTCGGGCACTCAACACTACTGCATCTGCCATCCAGAAACTGGATCATTTTTAAAACAAGGTTTTTACGAAAATGTGTTTCCAAAGCTCCAACGATCCCTTGATCCATGGGTTGCAACACTGATGTCGTGTTTGGAGGCAGAAATACTAGGGTTATGTTTTTCAAGTCTGCAATATGGGGATGTGCAGGACAGTTGTCAACTAACAGCATGGTTTTCTTATTCTTTTTCGTAATTTCACAATCCCATGCGCGTGCCCATTTGGTAAAAATGTCACCAGTCATCCAGGTTTTTCTATTGCTCTCATAATCCACTGGCAAATGCCGTACATTTTTAAAACATCTGGGACGTTGAGATTTCCCGATGACGAGAAGTTTTTTTTTAGCTTTTTTTTTTAGTTTTTTTCTAACCAATCGTGTACATCACTCTGTTGTACTGACAAAGACTCGCCAACAATCTTTCCACTGACGATGTTGTGTCTTACTTTAAAACGGTTTATCCAACTCATGGAACATATGAAATTTTGCATGTCTAACTGTCTAGCAAAAAAATTTGCTTTCTCTTGCAGCAGAGGTCCATTAAGAGGTATTCCCCGGTCGCGCTGAAGCTTAAACCACTGTAACAATGCCTTATCCAACAGCTCATGAGTAGAAGTTCTTACACGTTTGCATTTCAAAACATTGGCATTAAATAGCAATACAAGATCGAGGTATTTATTCTTCTTTATTGTTGATATTGTAGAATGAGATGCGCCAAATTCCTTTTCGAGGGTCGCGTTTGATTCACCAGCTTCTAATCTGTGTAAGGTTGCACTCTTTTCTTCAATTGTAAAACACTTTCTCATCACAGAACTCATTTTATGGCGCTTTATGAACTTGTCATAACAGGTGACAAACACTAACTGTGATTTACGCGCGCCAATAAGGAGAATTGAACGGTGAAGCGCGCGGGGAAAGTGAGAGGGCCGAGGTATTGGTCATTCGTTACCTAAATTGAAACAAAACACGGCGCGTCGTTTTAAACGGACGAATTATCGTAAAAAATGGTCGCTATAAACGGTTTTTCGCTCAAACCGGAGTCGCACTAAACGGTTACATTTTCTCAGTATCTAACTGTTAAACCGAACTTGAGTAAATAATATCGACGCTAAAAACGGTTAGTCGTTATAAGCGACGTCGTTATAAATGAATTCTACTGTAATGTGACTGATGCGCGCACAACCTTTTACTTCAAAATTCAAACAAGTATGATATCGGTCTGCATACCGCACTATACACATTGCTACTCGGCGCAACAACGAGCAGAAAAATGGAAAGATTTCAATTTTGTTCACACTTACATATATGCATTCCAGAATTTGGTATGCATACCTGGCTATACACGATGCGACGGTATGCAATACTTGACATGTAGCAGAGACATGTCTGCAAGTGTATATCCTGTTTTTGATTCGTGCAAGTTGCAAGAATATAAAATGTTCGGTTGCACCAGAACTTAGCTCTTTCTTACTTATTTTTTTTCTATCCTTTTCTTAAGGATGATTTGCTCGATTATCGAAGCAAAGAAGTGTTTTTTTATGATGTAGTTTCTTCGGATTTTGTGTGAATTTTCTGCTGACATAAATTCTAAATTGTCTAATACATTACCACACCCTAATTTACATATAGTTAGCATCGATGGAAAAAAGTGTCGTTTAGCTCCGAAGGAAGTCGTGACGATAATCTGCTGTTTTGTGAGATACTAGCGGAATCAAACGATGAGTCAGTTTTGAGCTGTTGATTACTTCAACTAATTCAGGGAACTTCCCAAATTAATATGTAGTTCTTCTAACTTTTGTCTCGGCGGTGAGGAAAAACGGTGAAAACCGATAAAACTTAACCTAAGTATAAAAGGCACGCCTTATTGGACAAATTACTATAAAAGTATTGGGTATATTGTGTAAGGAAGATAAAATCTGTCGCTTTCTCTACGTGAATGGAAAAAGTAAAGCAGGTTGTGGCCTTACATTACTTTTTTACATCCCGCATCTGTGTTGATGATGTAAACAGTAACCTGTAACCCATGGTCAAATCTTCGATGAAAGCTCTGCGTGTTTGATCACCAATCACAATATTGGTGAGTATGTAAAACAAGGACTTCTTGATAACATAATCGATGACCTCTAGCGTCAAAATCGTTCCCGTTCGTTTCTATAAAATCATTGCAGAAATGATTTGGTTTTGCAGATAATGTAGATGTTTATAGTTATTAAGAAAATTTATCCTGATTATGTAGATGGAACTCTACAGGTAGAAATGTTATTAAAGGATCTATAAGTCCTTGCAATAGAATGCAAATGGGTGACATTATTCCTTAACCAAACATTCTGCGTCTAACAACTGTACAGGATCTAATTGATGATTGACCCCATCTGAAGAAGAGAATGGTAACACAGTCGAAATTATTCCTGATTTTAACGTCAACGATTTTCTTTGACTTTAACACCATATCTCTTATACATCCAAAATAAGCATTTAATGCATATATGTATACACCATCATACAAACATGAAAATAAATTCAAAGGATGTATTAAAGACAAATCAATATTTTTCAGTATTTCTCTTCTAGTTCGACGCAAAGAAATTAATTATTTATATCATATTATATATTAATATATAATCCTTATATATGAAAGAAGTGTGCAATTTCAATCATTGTCTCTTATATATTGAGAGATGGTAAAAAGAAAATTTTACTACCAGTATACCATGTGTGAGTAAAAAATTATTCAAAGTGTTGACCATTGCTTCTTACATCTTTTTGATAATTTGTGAATACCATGCCAATAGAAATGTTCGGATTATCAAGTAAATCAATCAAACACCCACTTTTCGACTTCTTTGTAGGAATCGAAGTGCTGCTCAGGAAATGCATACCTCATCGATGGAAAAAAATGGTAATCGGAAGGGATCAAATCTGGTTAATACGGCGGGTAGGGTCGCAGCTCCAGCCAAGTACTTTGATTGTATACTGAACTGAATTTGCTTTATGTGCAGGTGCATTGTCGTGTAACAAAATTACTTTTCCGTGTCTTCTGCCCTATTCTGGTCATTTTCAATCAAGTTTAATAGCTCACCAGGTTTTAGAAGCTTATGATATACCATTGCCTTCTTTTCGATACGATCTGTTTTCGCAGTCAATTTTGATGGTATTCCTGGATTAACTCATGATTTTCTCCCTTTAGAATTTTTAAATTAAATCCATTTTTCATCGCCAGTGACAATTCGATACAAAAATGATTTTCTTAAGTGTCTTAGAAGCCAAATTTCCCATGTCTTTTTTCGGTTTTCCAGTTGTTTTTCATTCGATTAAAAAGACACCCATTTTCCACTCTTTTGGATGTTTTTAATAGGTTTCATACGGCCCTAACATGACTGTCATTTGCTATTGACTCAAAGTATCATCTAGATATAAAGTTATACAATAAAGTGCTACAAAAAAAAATTTTGAATTTTTTTTTTTTCAACTCTTTCCCTCTCCAATGTTAATGGTTGACAAAACAAAAATCCGAACTCAAACCAGGCGCTGTAGCTTAACTCTAAGGGGTCGCTATTTTTTAGGATCCCATACATTTAACATAGGAATTTTCGTTTTTTCATTCAAACTAAAATTACACCAATTAAATTTCGTTTCTAAATACAAATGGAAATATTTATCTTAATGAAATTGAAAGAGCTTGTTTTTCTAATAACAAGGTCTCTTTTGCCTAATATGGATAAAATCTTGTGAAAATTTGTAAAAAACGAGGACATTAGTGATGGTATGTCAGGTAACTTGATGAAACTCAGAAATAATGTTTTTCTTTTAACAATATGTAGTTATGCTAAAAATAAATAAAACCGGGTTAATACTACCCTTCTCTCTAATCTATCTAGGATAAGATTTTCAAACTTCCGATTGGCTTTATACCGTTCAAATCGGTCAAATTTGTAAGATATATTAGTACAATTAAATGAACATATAATACAAGATATATTATAGATTAATGCCGAAAATATCTGTAATTATATTTTACTATACATATGTAATGATTTTCGTTACTGTAATAAACCGGCTTTGATCCTTGCAAGATTATGAGATGTTCGGTCATACCCAATCTTAGTCTTTCCTTACTTGGTTTGATAACTTTTTCTACATACAATTTTGGCCAGCCAGTGAATCCTTACTCAATTTTATTTTATAAAAGGTTGAACCAAGTCAAGTGGACCCTGAAAATTTTGCTTAATCATCGATTATAGTAGAGATACATTGGGAGAGAACTGAAAGGTGCTAAGTACACATGTATATCGTCACTCTCTGACCATAGGTATATCTACTTCTCTTTTAGATTTGAAGCAAAGATCAGACACGAAGTTAGGAGAAATTCCATAAAAACAAACTGGGATCTCTACAGGCAGATACTATTAGACAAGAGACTTCGTCGCATCGTGTATATCTCACATGAAGAGCATGAAAGGGGTGTGGCTCTATTCACGAATTCTCTTAATTCATTATACTTCGCTTTACACTGCGACTAAAGGCCAAACGAAGACCCCTTGGTGGAACAAGAAACTGAGGTCTTGCAGCCACAGAGTATAGAAATTTTTCTACTAGGCCAGGCTAGCGTAGAGCGATAGATGCACTGTCGTAGGATCATGTAGCCTTGCTAATGCGTTTCATTGTTGTGCTCGAATCATTTGATGCTTCCAATGAAACTACTTAAATGCGTTATTCTTTTTGTGAACAACCACTCAAAGTTTGACGCTTGATGGGTTCAAAGAATTTTGTGTCCGGTTTGTGATAAAACTTGGCACTCGCATAAAAAGTAAAAACGGTTTCCGTATTTCCTTCATGCTTGCAGCAGCAGCAACTTCTGTTATAAGGCTGACACATTTTTGGCGCATGATCTCCAAAGGTCACGCCATTATATTCCTATCATATTTCGGTCTAGGCGATTTTTCCAAAATGCTTATAAGGTTCCCTTTTGATCGTTCCTACTGGGCATAGTACTGGCTCCGCTGCGGATTCGTCTAAAGAGGTTACTCCCTTTGTCAACCCAAATTATGGAAAAAGGACTTGACCCGCCAGTGAGCTTAAAGCCTTCCTGCAGTTGTTGACTGCGTTTGAATTAATCTGTGTTGATAAGGCAAGGAACAGTATATGGTTGCTTTCTGTGTTCTACCACAGTTATTCAATAGAACTTCGCAGACCTTCACAATGCCTAATACTTCCGTTTGGAAAATTCCGACTGAGAAATAGAGGTTTCGAGATCATTGGAGTATACTCACGCCCCCACTCCGCGGTACGTTTTTGACCCATCGGTGTAAATAGAAGTAGCATCCTTCTCCCCTACTGTACCTCTTCTCTCATCAGCGCATCAGTCGGACAAGACTTGATAGCCTCAGTAACACTTGCACTGGCTGCTATTTGTATTGCATTTAGTTTTCTGATATTATAGTCCTTGTTTAACCCTAGAAAGACAACGTAATTTTTTACCCCTGGAAAGATAACGATACGTAATAATGACATATCTCCTTTTAATGGATTTTGAGCTTCCAAAAAATATAAAAACTGTTTGTTTTTTAACTGAGATCATTTATTTCATTCATTTTCAGTTCATTTTGAAACATGTAATCATAAAATTAAAGATAATATACAATTTATAAAGCAATTCATTTTTTTTTCATAAAAAGTAGCAAAAATAAGGCAGTCTTCAGAAAAAGGTACAAATTTCGTTCTTAAATCTAGGTCAAAAAATTTTTTTTATTGTGTTTACAAAATAACTCTTTGTATATTGTTTCAGAACAAAAAAAAATAAAGTCATGCAATATTATATGCACGCGTTGCAAACTTGATTCTGGTGCTCCCCACACACGGGCTTTTTCCACTTAACACATTCTTTTTTCGACATGCGTCTTATTTTGGAAGGACAAAAACCGCAGTATTTTCTTTTTTTCGAATTGCTACTACCTTCGGGATCATTCCCAATATCAATTGGGTCTTCTTGTTGCGTAGCACTGACTCCGTCGCCGGAATTTTCTAAAGCGACTTCAATAGTGTTGCGCAAACTTCTTGACAATGTGGGTACTTCAATTATTTTTTTCATCCATAGACTTATTAGCGAAGCACAGAGCGTTTTCATATAATCCTTACGTGTTAAAGGTTTCTGGTTAATTATCATGTTATGGCAATATATTACATATGAGTTAACTAATGCTATATTTAGCATGCCATAAAAAACTGCCATCGGCCACCTATTACTTTTTCGCGAACACGACATTACGGAACACATTTGATCTACAGTCTCTATCCCCCCTTTCGTTTTGGTTGTAGTATAATATCATATCATTTTCATTACTAGATGACAGCAAGTATACCATTTTCGATGGCTTTAGCTTGTATGAAACTAGGGTTAAGGGGCCATCATAGCAAAACTTCGAAGTTCTAACAGGTCGGGCTCGTGAATTTTTCATTTCTTCGGGAATTTCACGTTTGTTTGATCTAACGGTGCCGACAAGAGTCAATTTGTGGGGCTCTTTTAACAAATCTTTAGCAAGTGGGATCGAAGTGAACCAATTATCGCAGGTAATACATCTGCATGTACCATGTATAGGCCGTGAAAGTTCTTTTACATAGTACTCACCTAAAGGAAGATTGCTGGTTGTCGTTGTTTTTCCAAGATACGGAATTGCATTAAATTTACATATATTTTGTAGAACTGTCGCATATCATAGGTATTTTGATTCCATACTTGTTCGGTTTATTAGGAATATACATTTTAAAAGGGCACCGTCCACGGAATCCCAAAAGCTGTTCGTCGATTGTTGTGTGTGAGCCAGGGATGTAGCTAGATTGGCACTGTTTTATAAAAATATTCCATATATTTCTGATAGGAGTGAATGCATCGTTTGGTCGAAGTGATGGGCGTAATGCTTTGTCATTCATTCTTAGATGCCTGATCAGATAGTCGAACCTATCTCTGCTCATAGTAGCCGTATACCTTGCTCCACAGTCTGATGCATTGAACAATTCTTCAGTAGTAAGGTCTTTTAAAACCGTCTTTTAAAACCGCGGTCAGTGTTAGTATTCCAATTAAAGCACGAATCTCATCGACGTTTGTTTCTTTAAATGTGGCAGAAGTCATATCGTCACGACGATTCTGTATAATTTCGGAGTTTGTCCAGCGAACCATTTCTGAAATAATCTCATCCGTAAAAAATATGTTGAAGCACTCCAGAGGTTCATAAAACGATTTGTTCTGCCGAGTAGGTCCTCTTGCAGTTCGAACTATGTTTATCATTGCGTATCGGGAAGAACTAGTTCCTTTTGTTGTACTCCAACAGTGTCCACTTTTACTCCTTAGAGTTGGTACGGAATCTGTTATAATGCGTCCATCAGAGGTAATTGTATCAGGTGTTTCAGATCCCGTCATAATCTCATATGGACTGTCAACGAACTGATCTTCAAAATCACTTTGAACATTGTCCTCTCGTACTACATCCTCCGTTTCACTTCCTTGATCAAATGAAATCGATTCATTATCTAACTCTTCCAAAAGAGCAGATATTTGTGAGTCATCAATTGAATTTGAAGATGCCGAACACAAAAAAAGCAAATAAAACATATGTACATGCGATTGAAAAACCAAAAAGTCACACTAAAGAAAACGATACGTCTTTTCGACGTACGATTTGATCATAACTCAGATAAGAAAATACTCACCGCAAAATATCAAGCACTACCAATAAGCTACTGCTACCGACTGAGATAAATGAGCGCAAGAAGTTGCTCAGTAGACAAAAAAAAGACAAAAATACGTTATCTTTCTAGGGTTAATGCTGGCCACCAAACCAGTACTCCATGAGTTAGAATTGGTCTACATCCATGTACATCCACATGACTATATTTGATTTAAGGTCCCAGTTCCTGCTGAGTATTCTTTTGCAAGTGTGGGAGGTTATGTTATTCGTTTTTCGGTGCTAATCTTCCAATTCAGTTTGGTATCAATTTCAACCCCTAGGAATTTTTCCGTGGCGGGCAGAGGAATTTTTGTACCATAGAGCGTGGGAAGACTGAATTGTGGCATTTTTGTTTTACTCGTGAAAAGCATCAATTCTATTTTACTGGAGTTAACTCCCAGTCCGTTATTTACGGCCCATGGGTGTAAACCTCGTAGGGCTCTTTCCATAATCTCACTGATTGTTGAAGGAAACGTCCTAATATCAACAACACTTCGTCGTCTGCGTATGCTATTGCTTACACTCCACTTTCAGTGAGTTGAAATAGTATTTCATTCAGCGTTGCCACCCATAAAAGCGGGGAGAGACCCCTCCTTGAGCAGTGTCACTGCTTACACAGCTTGTTTGTGTCGCTGAGCCATTTGATAATATAATCCTAAGCAGCGATCGTGCACATCGTGTTGTCTATGTCGCCATGTGCCAGGGAGGCTGCCATTGTTATCGTTTGCGATGAAGTAAATTTCCAATTATATACTTTATATGTACATATTGTGCATTCGATAAGGTATCCCCTCGATTGATCATAGGTTTATATCCATTGACCCTTTAAGAATCTTCATCATGAAGGAGGTGAGGCTTATTGCTTTGAAGTCTTTTGCGTTGTCATATATTCTCCTACCCGGTTTCAGTAGGAACTCAGCTTTGACTCTTTTCCAGCTTCTAGATATGTAAGATAGGTTGAAGCTAGCTTTACATATATTTTCCAGGGATCTTAATTCAAAACATTTGATAACGTAGGAAACTTTTTAGATATATACATACAATTATGTCGAGCATATAATTTGGTATATGTAGCGAAGGCAATCCTATGGGGTTGAAAAGTAACATATATTTGTCTTTTTATACTCTTGCAACCTGTTGCTACAGAGTATTACAGTTTTATTCACCTAACGGTTGTACGTATCACCTAAAACTAAGAGAGATAGATATAGGATTGTATATATATATACTATACAAGTATAAATGATCAGAATGACAAAAAAAGTTGAAATCCGGTTGACTGTCTGTCTGTCCGTCCGTCCGTGTAAGCTGTAACGTGTGTAAAAACCGAGACGTCTCGATGAAACTTGCTATATTCCCTAGTACAAAAAAATTACGAGTTCGAAGATGTGCGTAATCGAACCACTGCCACGCCCACAAATCGCCATTAAACGAAAACTTATAAAGTGCGCTTACTAAGAACTAATTTGAGATATATAACTGTAATTTGGCACAGGGCATCACAGTAGCCAGGGGCACATGAGGGAAAATTTGTCTAAAAAAGCACCAAATTAAGATATAAAGCTGTAATTGGGGACAGAGGTTCACACTAGCAAGGAGCACCTGTGGAAAATTTTTTTTTTTAAGTGGGCTTGGCCCAGCTCTCTAACAAGTTTAATATACATATCTCCTAGGCCACTAAAGCTACAACAACCAAAATTGCTAAGCTGGAATATGATAAGACCTTTATCCCACTGTGTGAAAATGGATGAAATCGGATGATAACCTCGCTCCCTCCTCATATAATGGTGATGTTAAAAACTACTAAAAGCGCGATAAAATTCGCCAGAGATATTAAATTTGACTACCGAAATGGTGTGAGATAGCTTTGTGACCTGCCGATTTCGAAAGATTTAGATCGTGACACTCTTCTTATATTGTTATGTAACAGTGTGAAAATGGGCGAAATCGGACAACAAGCACGTCTACTTCCAATAAAGTACAATTTTAAATTCCACTTGACGCGTTCAGTTTCCAGTACACAAATCAAAAAGCAATGAATATAATGGGATGAAACTTTGCACGAATAATGTCTTTAGTGTGTACCACTTTACGACCAAAAATTGTTCAAATCCAACACAACTTGTTCAAGCCCCTAGGTACCGAATATTTGGACCAAAAGCCTACAGTTGAATTTTGATTGAAAATGTCGGTCAATGTGTGAGATATATATGCAATTGAAATTAAGGGAATTAAAGGATAATCCTTCTCTTATAATAGTATATCTGTATGTCAAAAATGGGTAGAATTGGACCAATACTTCCTTTAGCCCCTCTATACCCAATATACAAATCTTCGAACGATTTTCGGGCATCCGGCTGGCTTTACTATATACGACTGTAGTGATTGTTGTATTGGGAAAAACAGATAAAATCGAGTCACTACTACCCCGAACACCCATATATCGGGTGATTTTTTAAGAGCTTGATAACTTTTTTTTAAAAAAAAACGCATAAAATTTGCAAAATCTCATCGGTTCTTTATTTGAAACGTTAGATTGGTTCATGACATTTACTTTTTGAAGATAATTTCATTTAAATGTTGACCGCGGCTGCGTCTTAGGTGGTCCATTCGGAAAGTCAATTTTGGGCAACTTTTTCGAGCATTTCGGCCGGAATAGCCCGAATTTCTTCGGAAATGTTGTCTTCCAAAGCTGGAATAGTTGCTGGCTTATTTCTGTAGACTTTAGACTTGACGTAGCCCCACAAAAAATAGTCTAAAGGCGTTAAATCGCATGATTTTGGTGGCCAACTTACGGGTCCATTTCTTGAGATGAATTGTTCTCCGAAGTTTTCCCTCAAAATGGCCATAGAATCGCGAGCTGTGTGGCATGTAGCGCCATCTTGTTGAAACCACATGTCAACCAAGTTCAGTTCTTCCATTTTTGGCAACAAAAAGTTTGTTAGCATCGAACGATAGCGATCGCCATTCACCGTAACGTTGCGTCCAACAGCATCTTTGAAAAAATACGGTCCAATGATTCCACCAGCGTACAAACCACACCAAACAGTGCATTTTTCGGGATGCATGGGCAGTTGGCCACCAAGATCATGCGATTTAACGCCTTTAGACTATTTTTTGTGGGGCTACGTCAAGTCTAAAGTCTACAGAAATAAGCCAGCAACTATTCCAGCTTTGGAAGACAACATTTCCGAAGAAATTCGGGCTATTCCGGCCGAAATGCTCGAAAAAGTTGCCCAAAATTGACTTTCCGAATGGACCACCTAAGACGCAGCCGCGGTCAACATTTAAATGAAATTATCTTCAAAAAGTAAATGTCATGAACCAATCTAACGTTTCAAATAAAGAACCGATGAGATTTTGCAAATTTTATGCGTTTTTTTTTTTTAAAAGTTATCAAGCTCTTAAAAAATCACCCGATATTATATACATATGTACCATATAATGATATTCGTTTTTTTAACAAATCTTATGCCGATTATCTGGGTCAGTGTATGAGTTATATGGATATTTAGTATATGTATAAGGGAATTTGTCCCAAAATTTCTTTAATTGTAAATTGAGACGTTCGTTTGAGATATCCTTAATCTGATCCGTCATGGTGGTAACCGAATGTAAAATTTTCGGCTGGGTAGTTGAAATCTTTTCAACACCTTGAAGTATTATTTGCGGTATAAAATGGCTACTTATGAGTATGTCGATTTCGGCGGGAGTGTTTCAGTTGGGATCTGCTAGTTTTAGGTGTGAAACCTTTTGCTAAAGTTGCTATTTATGTGATACCTTATTTTCCATCTTGTTGAGAGCGTTTGAGTTTTTGATGCATTTGAGCAGCATGACGTCTGTTCGCAATTTTTGGAATTTTGTATTTTTGGAGTTTCTGTTGCGACTAAACCTGTGCTTCTGTTTGCATAAGCGCTTCTTTGTGATGAGGTGGGATTCGTCTGATATGAAGCTTTGAATAGCGTCTTTTGTGACAATATAAGCAATTAAACTTGCTTTTATAAATTTTATGTGTATGGGCATGTGACAAGCAATTTGAGCTAAGTCTTTTTGATCTGGAAACATTTTTTCGTACCTTAAATTTTAAGTTCTTAAACTTCTCGCAAGATATAACTTTATGCTTTCTTATGCATAGTTCCCATGACGTATGTGTGTTTCTTATTTTCGGATGTGAACGATTGTATCTTGATAAATCTTCTGTTTAATTTGGGTTTGCTACTAGCTTATGGTCTATTGAAGCATATGGTTAGGTCGTTTTTAAGAATTTTTTGTTTGAAAAATATGTGACACTTAGCTTCTTGTCAAATGGACCTTTCGGTTTTATTACTTCTTGTCAACTGATTTTACATTAGCATTGAATACAAACTTGAACTCAAGAAAAAAAAAAAAAAAAAAAAAAAAAAAAAAAATGAATACATAGACGAAAATGAACAAGTGTATGAGTATATGTAAAAGAAATAGAGATGACACATCATAGTGATGACAACTCGGCCTCTCCTGACAAAACTCGTCCCGAGTTTACCTGGTGTCAACTTCGTCTTCCGAACTATAATTGTCGTCTACTTCCGGAAACAGGGCACACCAAGGTTTCATTTTGTCGGAGGCTGCAATTGTACTGTATCGTCTTCGTGTACATTGCGCCCCATCAACGTCTTCAATCACGTACCTGTCGAACCTTAACGCCTTCTTAACAACGTAGGGCCCCTTGTATTTGGGATGGAGTTTACGCGACTCTCCAGTACTTTGTGGTGGTGCTTCTAGTAGTACTAGGTCGCCTTCTTGATATGGAACTGGTTTGCTGTACTTGGCGTCGAATTTTGCTTTCCATTTCACACGCGCCTTCTTGATATTTTCAATCGCCTCAGAACGTCGACCATTCATATGAAATTGTTCGTTATCATCATGCAATGCGGCCAACACCCTATTTCCCCTCAGGTCGCGCAATGGAAAATCGTACACCAGATCTATTGGCGCAAACTTGGTAGTGGTATTAACCCTTGTGTTCATTGTCCATTGTAGTTGACGAATATACGCATCCCAGTCTTTGGGATCACTTGTGGACGTCTTCAAGTAAGCCAGCACCGCTTGGTTAACCCGCTCCGCTAACCCATTTGACCGTGGTGTTCTCACGGCCACTTTAATGTGTTGCATGCTGTAGGTTTCACAATAGGTTGTGAATGCTGCCGACGTGAATGCTGTGCCACGGTCCGTGACAATTCGTTGCGGTAAGCCAAAATACAGTGTTAGCTGGTTCAAGGCATCAATAACTGGTTTCGTTTTTGTTGACCGGGTCGGCACGACAACTGTGTACCTCGTCAATGCATCGACAATGACTAATACATATTCATACCCATGTCGACTCTTGACAAACGGACCTAAATGATCTAGGTGCACAGTTACAAACGGCAGAGGCGGGATATCCATCCCATAAAGTTCGCATTGCTTCCGTGATGGCTCACGACTATAACAGCAATCGATGCACGACTTAACAAATGATTTTACAAAGTTTCTAAGTCGAGGGAACCAGAAGTGTTGCAGAATTCTCTTAACTGTCCCATCCACTCGCGGATGACCCACATCGTCATGACACATCTTTACTATTCTCCAACGCATTCCCTTTGGCACAACAAGCAACGGCTCCCCCTTCCCGGTTTTGCGAAACAATCTCTGATTTTTCAACGTGTATTCTGAATTTATATTGGACCTTTGATCGGACTGCACAATCCCTTGCAATACGCCCATAATATGCTTGAGGTTGTCGTCTTGCATTTGCATTGTAGCCAGCCAATCATCAACTGACAACATCAATATATTGGCCCCTACATCTTCTACTTCTTCTGACACCTTGATTGGTGCCCGACTCATCGCATCAACGTGACCCATAGACGACCCAGCCCGATGTATTATATTGCAATCGTACTCAAGTAACTTAAGGAGCCATCGGGCCACCCTAGGTATCATCGGCTTCGATAGTTTTGCAGTTGTTATTGCTTGGCAATCAGTAACAATATTGAAGCGCTTTCCTAACAGGAACATTCGAAAACGCTGGCACGCTTTCACAACAGCAAGCACCTCTAGTTCATAGGCATGATATTTCGCTTCTTGGGCTGTACACGCCCTGCTGTAGTAAGCGATCGGCTGCAGACTTGCATTGGCTTCTGTCTGAAGAAGAATTGCGGCGACGCCAACACTGGAAGCATCGGTGTGCAGCTCATGCTCTTTCGAGACGTCGTATATGGTGAGGACTGGCGCTGTTGTCACTGACCGGACCAGATGCTGAAACGCTTCTTCACATGCTGTGGTCCATACGAATTCTGCACTCTTCTTCGTAAGCTGGGTGAGCGGTTTGGCGGTCAACGCATACCCAGGCACAAATTTGCGGAAAAATCCCGTCAAACCCAAAAAGAGTCGAACATCTAACTGGCTACTCGGTGTCGGATACTCTCTAATGGCTGCCGTTTTCACAGCCCCCGGTTGAATACCATTCGCGTCTACCACATGGCCCAAAAAATTCACGCTATAACGAAGAAATGAACATTTCGAAAGCCTCAACGTTAACCCTTCCTCTTGAATAATTTGCAAAAATTTCTCTAAATACCTCACATTCTCTTCCTTTGTATCCGTCGCTATAACAACCTCATCCACATAACACACCACTCTATCCCCCAACGGTTCTATTAATTGTGACATCATTCGTTGAAACACGCATGGCGCATTCCGAAGCCCAAACGGCATTCGGTTGAACTCGTAATGGCCATTATGCGTCACAAACGCTGTGAAAGGTTTAGCACTTTCTTCCAGTTCTACCTGGTAGTATCCTGACATGAGGTCTAACGTCGTGAAATATTTCTTGCCTGACAACGTGGCTAAAACTCCATCTACCGTGGGCATCAACCATGGCTGTTTCTCTGTTACCGCATTTAGCTCCCGGAAATCGATACATAATCTGTCCTCCCCATTTTGCTTACGCACCAACACAATTGGTGAAGCGTACAATGAGGAAGACCTGCGAATTATCCCTAGCTGTAGCAACTCTTCAATAATACCCTCTACTACACGTTGTTTTGGAATGGGGATACCATACGGCTTTTTCGAAATCGGCCTCGGTGACGTTACCTGGATATCCATTTTGAACCGCTTCGATTTCCCTAACTCAATTAGCCTTTCTCCAAAACAATGTGCGTACGTATTTAACAACTCAAGTAGTTCTTGCTCAACCCTAAACTGCAACTCACTCCCTACGTCGATGTCACTTCTTTCAATCGCCATTATCCTACACGTACCTCCCTCAATTACCACCTTTCCCTTTGACAGTATGTCAATACCAATTATGGCATCGTAATCCATTACGTCATCATTTATAACCAATAAATCAACTAAACGCGTGACCTTATCAAATTTTACTTTCACCGACACCTTTTCCCTGCAAATTATCTCACCTCCCGCAAAACCAATCAGCTTTTCAAAACATGTTGATGTACTTTCACCACACTTCCCTACAATTGAACGCTTAACAAGTGACCTGCCGCTACCCGAGTCAATGAGCGCACTGCAGCTGACATACTTTTGACCAATAATAATGACATCCTTACGGAGTTCTGTGCATTTTTTACTAGGAACAATTTTGTTTACTGATGCACCACTGTTTTCTGTCACTTCAATGCACTCGTCACTCACTATCTGATTTACATGCTCAGTTCGGTTCACTTTACTAAATTTATTTCTTGGTTTCTTGCAATTTCGGGCGATATGCCCCCTTTCCCTACAATTATAGCAAACAGGCCCAATGCCATTTCTATTTGATTCAACCACAGCAGTTGGCATTTGCTGTGGAACCCGCATTGAAACGAATTCATTTGACCTACTATAGCGACTCTTATTAATGGTCGATATATTCAATATTGATTGCAATAAATCTGCACATTTTTCAAATCGCATTGCGCTTAATGTCTTGCGCAAGTTATCATCACTCAACCCATTAATCGTATATTGAATTATCGAACAGTCATCGATTCCATCGCGACGACCCATTGCAAGCATTTTGTAATAAAATTCAATAACACTTTCCCCTCTTCCTATTGTTGCGTTCATTAGCCGAATATGAGCGTCGGCGGAATTTCGTACATAAGGGAAATCAGTTAGGAATATACTCACAAACTCATGCCATTCGCGGAACACAGGCTGTGCGTCAGCCCACCGTTTTGCTACACCCTTGAGCTTACTGAGAACGGAGAATATCAGCAACGCGTCCTCCCAACCATACAAGTCTCTCAGCTGCTCGACTCTCTCGATGAATTGTACAGATGAATAGATGTTGTCGCATGGATCGAACTCTGGCAACACTGATGCTACTTCGGTAGGTGAATAAACGCGTCTCTCTCTTGCCACCGATGAACTCGCTGCTTCTTCTGCTCTCAAACGGCACTGCTCTGAGGGTACAGCGTTAGATGATGCTCTGGCGAATCAACTGATTGTGTTGTTGCATGCGACTGCGCAGCACTGCGGGCATACCAAACTGTTGGTATGAATACTGTTGTGTTAGTGGAGTACTCGGTTGCCCTGGTGACAAAGAGACGGCGCTGACCGCATGTGTGGCCGTTGTACATGGTGAAAGCGCTTTGATGCGTCTGGAACATTCGGCATCGTTGGACGAAGAGCTGCAACTGTGCGGCCAGTGTGACCTGCAACTCCAATTGTGTTGACCTATCATCGCCCCTCGACGGCTCCTCCTGACCATCCTCTCTCCTGGAGACACCTGCTGTATCCACTGGAATCGACGACTCTATGACTGGTCTACCCGTAGCCCCGCTCGGTTCCTGGAGTCTGGCCACTAACTCCGCTTTGTTCACACGTCTTAAGATTCAGTTGTTGCACAAATTGTAGTCCATCTTGTATAGGTACAATTTGTTCATTCCACTTCTGATATTTGACACTTAGCTTCTTGTCAAATGGACCTTTCGGTTTTATTACTTCTTGTCAACTGATTTTACATTAGCATTGAATACAAACTTGAACTCAAAATTAACAAATACAGAAAATGAATGAAAATGAATACATAGACGAAAATGAACAAGTGTATGAGTATATGTAAAAGAAATAGAGATGACACATCATAGTGATGACATATGTTTATCTACCCTTTTAGCGATTTCATACGATAGCTCTCATAAAAGTAACAATTTTCTGGTAATGAAGCGGTGGATATATTTACAGTGGCGGATCCAGAGACGATTCTTGGGGGGGGAATTGAATTTATCCTTCGAACTTATTATTGCGAGAGAAATACAGTACAAATTATGAAACAAAAATTATCAATTCCAGTTTTTAGGTAAACAAAGTGGTTATAATCGAAAAGTCAACCATATGCATGCATTACATAGTGGCTCATTTTATTAAAAATTCAAACAAAAAAATCCTTTTACATTGCGTGTTTCATAATGCAAAACGATGACTGCCAAGTTTTGCGAATCTTTCGATGACTTCTTCGGCGGTGATTTCGATGTCATGATGCGTATGAAGCAACGCTAATCCAACTAGTCTTTCTTGAAGCATGGTCGTCCTAAGCCATGTTTTGATGCGGCGAAGATAAGAGAAAGAACGTTCAGAGCTCGCGTTTGTTGCGGGAAGTGTACAGAATACTCGGAGATAGGTGAGGATTGTTGGGAATATGGCGACATCACATTTTCTTAATGTTTCCAGAGCAGATGTTGGAATTTCGCTGCCTTCAATTTTTTGTTGCTGCTGCCAGTGACATTGCCAGTAGTTTAATTCACCTTTGAATTTCAATTTTTTTACGCTTTTTTCATCATCCAGAAGATTCCCGAATCTTTCGATCAAGCATCCGATTAGATCATCGATTTCGTTTTCTTTTAAAAGACATGCTTTTTCTAGGAGCAACACACTCAATTGGTAAATCTTCTTTGATGGTATCCAGCAGAGGTATATAGACAGAGACCCTGCAGTAATCTTCGCAAGTTTTCAAGTCGTAATTTTCGCGTTTCTTTTGTCGACCATGTTCTCGATTTCGCTTCGTCAACATCGAGTTTTTCCGCCATTTTCTGGGCTTTTGAATAAATCAATCGGAATATTTCATCAACTTTTTCCCTCTTTTTTTCCAACGTGGCAAGCAACGTCCCAATCATTTTTGATGCCTTCGCCAAAACAATTGCTTCCTTTTGAAGAACTACGCTGGGCGAATGGGTGAGCGATAGAATGTCGCTGAGATAGAAGAGCCCGACGATAAATTCGAACTTGCACAAAGCCGATATGAGAATTGTTGCTTTCCCCGCTGTTTCTCTGTTCTTCCGCTCACTGATTTTTGACAGAGCTTCGATGATCAACGGTAACTTCGCAACAAATTGAAGGACAGCATCGTGCCTCTCTTGTTTCACCCAACTGGACAATTTTTTCACCAAGTATCTTTGCTAATACAGTCACACGTTTTGGAAATGAGTTCTTGAAGAATTTGTCGACTTCTCGTATGGCACTGGCAACGTTTTTGATTAATCGTACTTTCACTGAGTTTTTAAATACTGTTGTTGAGTTTGTGCAAGAAACACGGAGCCATGACAGCATTTTTTGCTTCTTTCTGAATTTCGTTGACTGCTCCGATATCTGACAGCATGACCGCACATCCATCAGTCCCTGTCGAAGGGCATTTCTCCATTCGGAGATTCATTTTCTTCATGTCTCCAAGAACAATCCCCCCGATGGCAGATCCACTTAGAGACAATTCTTCATCAGTTCGGTCATTTTTTCCAGCAGTCCTGTAAGCCATTAATCCATCTTCATCCTCGCTTTCTTCTGATTCTGTGCCCTCCGCGATGGTATTCTTCGAAAGTTGACCGAATGCGTCCAAAAAAAGATACAAAGTCTACTCGTATGCATGCTTCGCCAGAAGAAAAATCGACGTATCTGAGTACAACGCTAATCTGTAACGAGAAACATTATTCTTCTGTAAATTTCTGTTTATTTTCTTGGGAACAACCACTACCCGATAGTTCAGACAATAGGCATCAATAATTACATTGTACAGAAATTCTACTTCTACGTAATAATTGGCAGGATGAAAGTGTTACCTGAGCTTTTCCCGACAGATCTGGAGACTCATCGAAAACAATCGTATAAAACTCAGCACGAGCCACTCGTTGCAAAATTTTGACCAGTATCTCTGCCCTGTAGCATTCAATTAGTTGGTTCTGAATCGTTTTACTGATATAGGGTGCTCTTGAAGATGTGCTCCCAAGGTGATGCTCCAGAGTTGTGTCACCTGAATCGATTCTAAATCTCAGCAAAGCCCTGAAATTCCCTTCGTTTTGCACGGGAGTTTTATTTTTTCGAATATATCCGTCATCTCTATGCCCGCGAAGTGGAATGTTCTGCTTTCCGCAAAAAATGACCGTTGTCACAATGGGGATGAGTCGTTTTCTGTTCTCTTGCGTTTGCGAAAGATGTTTTTCGTTGAGAAGATTACGGACGCTTCGTTGCGGATTGTGATAGTCTCTCACGAAGTCCTTCCCCGTTGCCATTGCATTCTTATGGTACATATTTTGAGAATGAATTTCAACACACTATTGATCCCAACCAAATTTTTGAAATCAGTCAACGGTTGCGTGGCAAATACCCCAAGCGGATTATTTGCCCGATAACCTCCTTGATTTCGAGGCGTAAACCATGGACAATATTTGCAGAATAGCCCTTTCCCCACGTCAGATGGTACGAGCCACTCTGCATGAGAATCCAAGTGTTTGGAAGAGACGTAGTGTTTTATTTCTTTGCCAGAAACCACTCTCGACGAAAATGGGAAAAGTATATGAGACATATGTATATGCCCGCAGAGATATCGAACCTATGGGGACTTCGATAGTCGCAAGCGGCATCATGTCTATATGTTTTTCGTGGTTCGCCCCATTAATTCGATATCTCTGCATATATGTCAACTGACGCATTTCAGGTTCTGCGGTTTAGACAGGTCATAATGCAATTTATGATAGTATCTTGTTGTGGGGGGGGGGGGGGTCACTGTTGTGGCAGAGATATTTTTCTGGCAAACAAGTGAAATTTTCAGGTTCTTTAAAATTTAATATTTAAAATTGAATATTTCGGTGCGGATGACGCTTAAAAAGTATGACAAATAGCTTTTTTTAAAAATATTTAAAGAAAACCTCGGACAGAGTGCATCACGGCTAGTATTAGAGTGGAAAAACTTTCAATTTCAACATTACAGCGATCCTAGGCACACTTCATATAGAGCACGGAGTGGTTCTTATACAACAGTAAGCAACTAAATACGCCTCCATAATGTTCGATAATAAACGCAATAGACCATGTTTGGAATATGTTGGAAAAGCGGATTCACAAGATCCATATAACATCTAAGGCGACTCCTAAGCAAGCTTAAGACACAGAAGTGTTAGTAATATTTCAAAAATGTACGTAAACTTTTTTATTGTTAAAACATAGATGCTTATCTTATACATATATAAAAATGAGTCGCAAAATGTGTTGTTAAGCGCATAACTCAACAACGCCTGGACCAATTTGGTCAATTCTTTTTTCTAAATGTTCGTTGAGGTTCAAGGTGGGTTTTTACGGCTAGAAAATGTCTATTAATTGCCGGAAAATCTCTAAAAACAGCTCTTTTCTTTTTCCCATTCAAACGAATGATTGTTTGTTTGTTAGTAACGCTAAAAAAACGGCTGCACCAATCTTGATGAAATTTGCAGTGGTTGTTCGTTTCCATACAAATTTTATTTTTCAATTTTTGTTTGTTTTGTTTTTCAATATTTTGATTTGTAAATTATTTAAATCGTTCAATTTCGGTCGCTTTCTTTTTTACTACTACTACTACTTGAAAATTTTCAGTGAAAACTTTATGTGTGTTTCACATAAAATGATCAATTGCAGATTGAAATTTGTTACGAAGCCACGAAGAGGTCGCCCTAATATCGGTCGGCGTTCTTTTTGCCATCAACGTATGACAGCCCAAGGCAAGGCAAGGCAAGAAGTACTCCCAGGATACGATGACATAAGTGCGGAATTATGCATCGGGGATGATCAGCAAGCGATCGTCACGATGTCACAGCACGACTTTTCAGAAACCAGTTGCGATGTTTGACGGACTTTATCTTGAAGCAACGTACATATACGTGGTGCTTTTAGATGCTAGATGTACTCTGTTGAGTGGCAAAAGAGAGGTTTGCCGCACGCATACATTCTTCTTTGGATGGTGGTTACACCAGCAGAGAAAGATCCAGTATTATACGAAGTGGTGAAAATCAATATGGTTCATGAACCTTGCGGACACCACATTCCCACTTCGGGTTGTATGTCTGACAATATATGCACGAAACACTATCGACGTGCTTTTCTTTCGGAAATACAAACTATAAATGACGGATATCCACTCTATCGACGTCGCTGACCAGACGACAATGGCAGAACATTCAGCATTCAATTTAGAAGAGTGAATGTCGAAGCGTCAACTATGGAATGCGAACAAAAATTTATTGCCGAAAACATTTAACATCATATTCGCTAAGAATTGGTTATGGGTCAATTCCGGTTGATACTTCCGGTGGTTTGACATCAATTCCATCTGCCGTTTATCAATTCACGAAAGATGAACTCATCACAAATGTTTATCAATGTTCATCCGAACATTGGCTACATTATCGTAACTACAACTGCTTGAGTGCACGCGCAATTTTAGCTGCCAAAAATAAGATTGAAGATTCAAAGTCAAATTCCGGGAGACTTGCGCTCATACAAATCGATCGATCGTCTTGACAATGAGGACGACGCCGTGAATTATCCAGTAGAATTTCTAAATTCTTGGGAGAGGCTTGGTATGCCACCGCATTATTTGCGTCTCAAAGTCGGATCTGTCATTATTACATATGTTTCGCCATCTTCATGCGCCGAAATTTTGTAATAGAATCTTACTGATTATGCCGCAGCTATCAAACACAAAGGGCAGAATTCTGATTCTACGAGTTCCTTTGAGTTCCAACGATTTGCCGTTACAGTTCGAACGTATTCAGTTTCCAGTGAAAATTGCATTTGAGATGACTATCTACAGGACACAAGGATAGTCGCTAGAAGTGTGTGACATATGTAAATTTGGAAATGCAATGTTTTACACCAGTTGGAAAACCATCTTTTCTGTACATCGGAACAGAAACCAAAAAATGTTGTTTATAAAGCTGCTTAACATTGAAAAAAAAAAATGAAATGAAGTACAACGGCTGCGGGGCCAGCTAGTTTGTAATAGGAAGATATGTGGGTATGTTATACTAATTTATGTCTGTCCGTCCGTCCGTCCGTGCTAGTTGTAACTTGAGTAAAAATTAAGGTATCGTGATGAAAATGTGTATTTGGGTTCTTTAGTACAAAAAAATGTGTAGTTCGTAGGTGGGCGTAATCGGACCACTGCCACGAATCGCCATTAACCGAAAACATATAAAGTGCCATAACTAAGCACTAAATTAAGATATAAAACTCTAATTTGGCAATGGCAAAACTTTTTGAAAAAGTGGGCGAGGCCGCGCCCTCTAATATGTGTACATATGTATATCTCTTGAACCAATAAAGCAACAATAACTAACTCGACTGGCTAAAATATTATAAGACTCCTACCGACAGTGTAAAAATGGATGAAATAAGAAGATAAAGCCGCTTACTGTTTATATAACGGTAATGTTAAAAATTACTTAAAGCGCAATAAATCAACTACGTCTACTTCTCATATAGCACAATTTCCCATTCCACTTGATTCTTTTACTTTTCAGTACACAAATCAAGAAGCAATTAATATAACACGATGAAACTATGCACGAATAATGCCTTTAATGCATGCCAGCTTAGAACCAAAAATTGATCAAAGTGTATAAAATGCTCCGTTGCACCCGAACTTAGCCCTTCCTTACTTCTTCCTCTACTGTTTTGTTTCTATGTTATTGTGTTTACTTATTTTAATCAACCCCACATATACTTTATTAAGCATAAGCATTGTCGGAAGTATTGAAAAATAATACTTCAATTTGTTTGTTTTTTGGTAGATAGTTAAGCGTGTTTGGAACATACAATCAATTTGTAACTATTTATTTAGCGATAAATGTGGCACATACATATGCATAGGTCGGGAAGTTTGTTCATAGATGATTCCATTATTTAGCACTTTACACTTTTTATTTTAATATATCACAAAAAGTTCACTTTATACTTTTTATTACTAAAGCACAGTAAGTTCTGCTGCTATCGATGTCGCTTTTCGAACTGATTCTGCGAGGACACAGCACCTAATTATTGCACACTTCTTCATTACTCTAATAGTACCTAACGGTTACAGCCTCTCTTACCTTTATTCGCAGAATACGATCAGACCTCACTCAGTAACAGTTTCTCTATTCCTGTTACTATGCTTAGGATATAGAAGTTCGGGAGGATGGACGCAGTGTTCAGGGAGGAAATATGATCGCCATTAAGCAGTCACTACTTCCGGTCTTTGACCAAGTATCCTCTGGGTAGCCAAAGAATATATATTTGAAGGTGAGCTTAAGTGAGGAGGCGAAACAACCGTTTCTTAGGGTTGTGCGCTGGTTTGGGACCCGCCACGTAAAAACACCCCCAGTGAAGAGCTACAACCAGCCTCGGATGACGACCAGCAAACGAAATAAGGACTACGAATTGAGGGCATGCACCTGGAATGTCCGGTCCCTTAATTGGGAAGGTGCCGCTGCCCAGCTGGTTGATGTCCTCGTAAAGACAAAGGCTGACATCACCGCCGTCCAAGAAATGCGATGGACGGGACAAGGACAGAGACGAGTAGGTCCTTGTGACATTTACTACAGTGGCCATATAAAGGAGCGCAAGTTTGGTGTAGGATTCGTGGTGGGAGAGAGACTCCGTCGCCGAGTACTATCATTCACTGCGGTGAATGAACGTCTAGCCACAATCCGCATCAAAGCGAGGTTCTTCAACATATCGCTGATTTGCGCCCACGCCCCGACGGAAGAGAAGGACGATGTGACCAAAGATGCCTTCTATGAGCGCTTGGAGCGCGCTTATGAGAGCTGCCCCCGCCACGATGTCAAAATCGTGCTTGGCGACTTTAACGCCAGGGTGGGCAAAGAAGGTATATTTGGCACTACGGTCGGTAAATTCAGCCTCCACGACGAAACATCCCCAAATGGGTTGAGGCTGATTGACTTCGCCGGGGCCCGAAATATGGTTATCTGTAGTACTAGATTCCAGCATAAGAAGATTCATCAAGCTACCTGGCTGTCTCCGGATCGAAAACTACCAACCAGATCGATCATGTTGTGATAGACGGAAGACACGTCTCCAGTGTTTTAGATGTGCGTGCGCTCCGAGGTCCTAACATCGACTCGGACCACTATCTTGTTGCAGCTAAGATTCGCACCCGCCTCTGTGCAGCAAAAACGCGCGCCACCAAACACAAGGAAGGTTCGACGTCGAGAAGCTGCAATCACAACAGACAGCCGAACGATTTTCTACTCGGCTTGCACTCCTGCTCTCTGAGAGCACTCGTCAACAACTCGGTATAAGGGAACTGTGGGACGGCATTTCAAACTCCTTACGTACAGCTGCAACCGAAACCATTGGTTTTCGGAAAGTGCAAAAGAACAGCTGGTACGACGAGGAGTGCCGTGTCGCAGCGGAGAGAAAACAGGCTGCCTACCTCGCAACGTTACGATCGACCACTACACGTGCGGGATGGGATAGATACCGAGAGTTGAAGAGGGAAGCGAGACGCATTTGTAGACAGAAGAAGAAAGAGGCTGAAATGCGTGAGTACGAAGAGCTTGATAAGCTGGCTGACAGGGGTAATGCTCGAAAATTCTACGAAAAAATGCGGCGGCTTACGGAAGGTTTCAAGACCGGAGCGTATTCCTGTAGAACCCCCAAAGGTGATCTAGTCACTGATGCCCAGAGCATACTTAAATTATGGAGGGAACACTTCTCCAGCCTGCTGAATGGCAGTGAACGCACAACACCAGGAGAAGGAGAACCCGATTCCCCAATCGATGACGATGGAGCAGACGTTCCATTACCCGACCATGAAGAAGTTCGAATAGCAATTGCCCGCCTGAAGAACAACAAAGCGGCAGGGGCCGACGGATTGCCGGCCGAGCTATTCAAACACGGCGGCGAAGAACTGATAAGGTGCATGCATCAGCTTCTTTGTAAAATATGGTCGGACGAAAGCATGCCCAACGATTGAATTTAAGTGTGCTATGCCCAATCCATAAAAAAGGAGACCCCACAATCTGCGCCAACTACCGTGGGATTAGCCCTCAACATCGCATATAAGGTTCTATCGAGCGTATTGTGTGAAAGATTAAAGCCCACCGTCAACAAACTGATTGACCTTATCAGTGTGGCTTCAGACCTGGCAAATCAACAACCGACCAGATATTCACCATGCGCCAAATCTTGAAAAGACCCGTGAAAGGAGAATCGACACACACCACCTCTTCGTCGATTTCAAAGCTGCTTTCGACAGCACGAAAAGGAGCTGCCTTTATGCCGCGATGTCTGAATTTGGTATCCCCGCAAAACTAATACGGCTGTGTAAACTGACGTTGAGTAACACCAAAAGCTCCGTCAGGATCGGGAAGGACCTCTCCGAGCCGTTCGATACCAAACGAGGTTTCAGACAAGGCGATTCCCTATCGTGCGACTTTTTCAACCTGCTTTTGGAGAAAATAGTTCGAGCCGCAGAACTAAATAGAGAAGGTACCATCTTCTATAAGAGTGTACAGCTGGCGTATGCCGATGATATTGATATCATCGGCCTCAACACCCGCGCCGTTAGTTCTGCTTTCTCCAGGCTGGACAAGGAAGCACAGAAAATGGGTCTGGCAGTGAACGAGGGCAAGACGAAATATCTCCTGTCATCAAACAAACAGTCGTCGCATTCGCGACTTGGCACTCACGTCACTGTTGACAGTCATAACTTTGAAGTCGTAGATAATTTCGTCTATCTTGGAACCAGCGTAAACACCACCAACAATGTCAGCCTAGAAATCCAACGCAGCTAACTTGCCAACAGGTGCTACTTCGGACTGAGTAGGCAATTGAGAAGCAAAGTCCTCTCTCGACAAAACAAAACCAAACTCTATAAGTCACTCATAATTCCTGTCCTGCTGTATGGTGCAGAGTCTTGGACGATGTCAACAACGGATGAGTCGACGTTGCGAGTTTTCGAGAGAAAAGTTCTGCGAACGATTTGCGCGTTAGCCACGCGCGTTAGCCACGGCGAATACCGCATTCGATGGAACGATGAGCTGTACGAGATATACGACGACATCGACATAGTTCAGCGAATTAAAAGACAGCGGCTACGCTGGCTAGGTCATGTTGTCCGGATGGACGAAACACTCCAGCTCTCCGACGGGGGAAGCAGGAGAAGAGGAAGACCTACCCGTCAAGCAATATACACAAGTAAACAATAGACAAATAAGCAAATTGGTTTCTTGATAACATTTGATACATGCTTTTCATTACATTTTCTTTTGAACCATACTTTACAATTCATGCAAAATTAATTATATTTATCAACTGGTGTATTTCCTTTTACACCCACTTACTAACCTCCGTCATAACAAGTCCATCTGTTATAGACTTGGGTTACGTTATCCCCTTTTGGGATTTCAAGACACCAATTGTGCCATTTTTTTTTTCACTTGGAAATAAGACGTATCTCCTCTTGAGTCGTCCAAATCAACTCTTTGAGCATTTTGAATTGTTCTCAAAAATTCATGCGCATACCTATACTTGTATGTTCTTTTGCTTGTTAATGATTTTAAAACGTGCCTATCTCAATCTAGTAATTCGATCATTTCAAATGGACCTTTAAATTTCAGGTCATGATTTCACGACCTTTAACCACGGTTTCGACAGCGGTTAACACACTCTTAAGGGTACTCATTATACGTTCTACCTACTCGCACTTGTAGTAATAAAGTAAGTATAGCTCTTATTTTTTGAACTTTCAGTGTCAATGTTTAAGGTGTGATGAAAATAAAAAAAAAATTATAAATGCAAAAATAATTACGTACTCCTTTAGTTATATTTTCCACAAACATTATCCGTCATGTATATTTGCACTGTATGCCACGGAATGTCTACCTTTAGAATCGGATGCAATTCCGCCCTCAATTTTCGAATATCTAATAATTTTTGTCGCTTTTCATTTTACATGCACTTAATTTTAATTTATTACAATCTCGCCCCTACGCCGCATTGCGCTTTACATCCCTAAAACTACAATTAATCGTTTCCGCTCTTTCTCCTCCAGTCACCTACGGCATTCCTCAATTATATGACCAATCTTTCGGTAATAGTGAAATTGCGCTTTTTAGGAGTGTGAGTATACCCAACGCAACAGGCTATTGTCGATTATACATATATGTCAAAGCTACCACCACTGTGGTTTCCTCCAAGTCTTTAGTTTTCCACTTGGAAATGAGTGATGCAACAATTCGACTACCACACTTCAAATTCCTCTTCAAATTTAGGACGACCATTCAAAACGCTCAGTAAAATCGCTGTAGTTGAATCTATTTCTACGAAGAATTGAATGAACAACTCTTCAAATCGTATCCAGGATATGCCTGCGAAACATATGTATTTGGGATAACCATAGTGATGCGCTGCCGTCTAATATTTTCATCAAAAACCAGGTCCACCGTTGTACACCATGCAGAGCCATCCACTCCGGCACAATTGGAATTGAACTTTAGCAAAGCAACGTTGTCAGGCTTTGCGTCTGCTACCGGTCTTGGCATCTGACATTAATAACACTGTGGAACATTTCTGGGATTATTGTCTGGGGGGTGAGAAATTCCAAGTCAGGGTGATGGTACTAGGTTAGTATAGTAAAACCCTCAAAGGGTTTGGCGTTCGTATGTGTCAGTTTTTTTATGACCTTTTAAATTTTTTCCTTATCTAGATGTTTTTTCGCTTAGTTTTTCGCTTTTTTTTTTGTATGTTATGTTTGCTTTTGTACTTTGTTCAGGAATTGTCGCTGAATTCGCCACTGTCCGTTCTTTCATGATCTGCTGTTGATTCATTTTATCCATTGCCAATTATTTCAGCACTTTTCTCTGGCATTAAGTGCTAGAAGTCCTACTTCCTGTGGAATGTTTGATTTAGCCCTTTCGGAATAAAATCTGGCTTTTTGGATAGCAAATAAATTCTCCATCCCGGTTGATCACCCCGTTAATTAAGCAAACTGAGTCAAAGGAATATATTTTTCAGCTGCACCGAGATGTGTGCACTTTACAAATACTCTTCAGATTAACTTATTGCCCCGTTCCCGCTGCTATTTTTACTAACTACTATGTTTACAGACGATGGAGTCATACAAGTGAAGAAAGTTTTTTGATCGCGATTCACTTGTAAGTGGCCAGAAACGATTCTTTTTCATATGGCTCAAGCAGCCCACGACTTCCGGTTTTGACCAAGTATCCTGAGTAGTCTAAGAACATCCGTTTGAAGGCGAGCTAAAGTGAGAAGGCGAAACATACCCTACACAGGGTTGTGCGATGGGTTTGGGACCCGCCACGTAAAAAACGCCCCCATTGAAATAAGGACTACGATTTGAGGGCATACATCTGGGATATCCGGTTCCTTAATTGGGTACGTGCCGCTGCCCAGCTATTTGATATCCTCATGAAAATAAAGGCTGACATCATCGCCGTCCAAGAAATGCGATGGACGATACAAGGACTGAGGCTAGTAGGTCCTTGTGGCATTTACTACAGTGGCCATATAAAGGAGCGCAAGTTTGGTGTGGGATTCGTGGTGGGAGAGAGATTCCGTCGCCGAACACGGAACGATTTTCTACTCGAGGTCCTAACAACGACTCGGACATCACTATCTTGTTGCAGCCAAGATTTGCACCCGCCTCTGTGCAGCAAAAAACGCACGTCAACAAACTCAAGGAAGTTTGAGGTCGAGAAGCTACATTCACAACAGACAGGGGAATGTTTTTCTACTCGACTTGCACTCCTTCTGTCTGAGAGTACTCGTCTACAACTCGGTATAAGGGACCGCTGCAAAAGAACAGCTTGTATGATAAAGAGTGCCATGTTACAGCGGAGAGAAAACAGACTACCTACCTCGTAATAAGACGGGACTTGAACTAGGACAATAAATTTTTGTAGAGTGAATATTAGACGTAACATTTTCTAGTCTCAATGTACGTGGGTCTTCTTAAGCAGTTAACGCTGAATTGATTTCATATGACAGCCGACAACCATTGTGGGGTTGCCATAATGTGGCGTTTATTGTCACATTACACGCTCTGTTTTTTTTTCTTAGAAAATAACAATATTCCATTAAATACGCGTTCTATAAGTATAAGGCTCTGGAAACGCCTCTACAGTGCTACTATCATTTGCATCAGTATCATCACTTTCAGCGGTTTCATAATCCGATGATGAATTATCAGGAAGTTCTGATCCATCCCCAATTACAATGTTCTTGGGTATTTTCCCATTTTGATTATTTTCTCCAATCATTGGCCGTGCGATTTGTATTTGTGGAAAATTAGCTTGCTGTCCGTCTTTAATATTTTCTTCAAACATTAGATCACTAATATTAAAATCTTCATTATTAGTTTTTGCAATAAATCTCCGATTACGTCTGAAGTAATTGTCAAATGCGTCCCGAATAATGTATGAACGGTCAGTAGTCAGTCCAATAATTCTTCCGTAATGCCATTCCCTTCCATTCTTTTTAAAAATTACCAAATCTTCCACCTTCAATAAAGGCAGTGACTTCATAATTCGATCATAGTAATTATACCCTGAACAGGGTATATTAAGTTTGTCACGAAGTTTGTAACACCCAGAAGGAAGCGTCGGAGACCCTATAAAGTATATATATAAATGATAAGTATGTTAAGCTGAGTCGATTTAGCCATGTCCGTCTGTCTGTCTGTCCGTCTGTCCGTCCGTCTGTCTGTATATATACGAACTAGTTTCTCAGTTGTTATGATTTCCCTTTGGAATTTTGCAAACGTAATTTTCTCTTCAAGAAGCTGCTCATTTGTCGTAACGGCCGATATCGGACCACTATAACATATAGCTGCCATATAAACTGAACGATCGGAATCAAGTTCTTGTATGGAAAACTTTCACATTTGACAATGTATCTTCACCAAATTTGGTATAGATTATTTTCTAAGGCAACGATGTAATCTCCGAAGAAATTGTTAAGATCGGTTAACTATAGCATATAGCTATCATACAAACTGAACTATCGGAATCAAGTTCTTGTATGGAAAACTTTCACATTTGACTACGTATCTTCGCGAAATTTGGTACGAGTTATGTTTCTAAAAATAATGTAATATCTGAAGAAATTGTTCAGATAGGCTTACTATAGCATATAGCTGCCATACAAACTGAATGATCGGAATCAAATGCTGGTATGGAAAACTTTTGCATTTGACAAGATATATTTACGAAAATTGGTATAAATTATTTTCTAAGGCACCAATGTAATCTGTGAAGGGTAGATTAGCTTCGGTGCAGCCGAAGTTAACGTTTTTTCTTGTTTTGTTTTCCTTTTTTCCTTTTTATCGATTTTTTCTTGAATAGCCTCCTCTTTGACAAAGTTTCTGACAAGCAATTGTTCCGACACTGGCAGTTTCGTTTTAATCAGTCTATCAAAGAATAATTCCGATGGGGTAAAATGTATGCTTGCGACCGG
This sequence comes from Bactrocera neohumeralis, assembly GCF_024586455.1. NCBI lineage: Eukaryota > Metazoa > Arthropoda > Insecta > Diptera > Tephritidae > Bactrocera > Bactrocera neohumeralis. Next base: position 7,529,612 of record NW_026089622.1, on the reverse strand, counting down.
CGTAGTATTATATTCCATGATTCTGTATTGAAATTGTTTTAGTTTATTTGCCTCATAGCAACGTTTCAAAATATTCTTGGCAATTGCCACTCTCTTCTCAGCCAAACTATTGCTTTGTGGATATCTTGGACTTGAGTATTTAAATTTGACATTAAAATCGCGTGAAAATATTTCAAATTCTGACGAGTTGAACGGAACATTGTCACTTTTAATGATCGATGGATAACCGATCGTGTTAAATATGGTACAAAATACAGATCGCTACCAAAAAATTGGAATATGCGTCCAATATAGAGATGTAGTCACGACCGGCAGATTCAAATAAATCCACGGATGCAATATGATACGCATATTTGGGATTTATTTCCTGAACCAATGGTTCTTTTTGATTGTTCCATTTGAATTTCTCACAAATGTTGCATGATGCAATCATTTCTTTAATTTGAGTGCTCATTCCTGGCCAAATGTATAACATTCTTGCCCTCGCAAGTGTTTTTTCAATCCCGAGATGTGGTTCATGCAACCACTTGAGCATTTTTCCCCGCAACCCGGTTGGAATCACCAATTTATGGTCCTTAAACAATAAACCATTTTTAAAGTGTAGTTCTGATTTCACCTTATAATTAAGGATTCGATATTCTGGCCATCCGTTTGTTACGTATTTACACACATGTTTGAGGTTTTCATCCGAATTTAATGACCGCTTTAAGCATTCGAGATTGTCTTTTTACACGCAAGCCGATTTTGTAATCCGGTGAATAACTGCACTTACTTCATCTCTAATCTCATCATCCTCCTACCCTCCTGAGATCATGTCCAACTGTGCACGAGTAAGACAATCAGCCAACAACATACTTTTTCCGGGTTTATAAATGATTTTCATTTTCGGATATCTTAATAATACCATGAACATTCTTTGCAATCATAGTGTGACACCATCGATATCACGCAAGTCTAACGTTGCAAGTGGTTTGTGATCACTTTCAACTATGAACTCGCGTCCATAGACAAAATTTTTAAAACGTGTGCAAGTTAACGGCAGCAGCCACACAGAGATCTAATGATAAATATAAACAAATTGTATCTTCTTACAGTATTACTGGTTGGTCAGCAGAATACTTTAATTAATAAGACAGTATTACTGCTTGGTCAGCAAAATACTTTAATTAATAAGAAATCAATACATCAATTGTTTTGATAAGCAAGAAAATTCAATATTCCATTATTTGTTTTGATTCATCACTTAATGTAATGCCAAAGCATCTTTAGTAATAAGCATAGAATTGTAAGAATATAAATATAAGTGCTTTTACTAATAAAGTCAGTGGATAATTGGCAGCCGTATTGATAGATCATCTTGATGATCGAAGCGCACCATATATTATCGCACTCAAACCAACGCTTGCGTTTTATTTCTGCCGCGCGTAACGGAACGGAATACATTTTTTTTAATACTTCCCACGCAAGGGAATTTAATTTGCATGCAAAAATCACGGCCGAAAGTTCCTTTTCAAGTTGTGCCCATCTCTGTTCACTTTTGCTTAGGGTACAAGATCCAAAAGCAATTGCGTAACTGTCTTGCAATAGGGACGATCCAAGTCCATCTTTTGATGCATCTGTCTGAATGACAATCAGTTTATTTGAATCAAATGTTTTTAAAACCGGGTCTGATGAAATAATCAATAATAACTTATCGAGTTCAGCGTCGTGTTTTTTAGTCTACTCAAACACAACATCTTTTCCGATTAATTTTCTCAAATCTGCCGTGAGTTTTGACAGATTCGCCATAAACTTTGCCAGATACTTGCATAGGCCTAACACACGCATTACACCATGTTTATTTGTTGGTTTCTTCATTTTAAGTATAGCTTCAGTGTGCTGGTGAACCGATTGAATCTTACCACTCGATAAAATGTGGCCCATAAATTTTACTTCTGATTTACGATACTGAATTTTTTCCGGGTTGAATTTAACGTTATGTATACGTGAACGCTAAATAACAATTGCCAAGATTTTATCATGTTCCCCCTCATCTGACAAAAACGCCAGGAATATCACCAAAAATTCGATATCCAGTCTTTTAATTAATACAAGTTCAATGCATGTTTCAAGACCCAGTATCGGTTCAAATGTACTATCAACGACAACAAAATCTACTATTCGCTTAAAATGAGATTTTCCATCCAAAAGTTTAATTTCGACAATACCAAAAATTTTAACTTTATTATTGCTATAATCGAATACAGGGAAGTCATTTTGTTCATTGTTCATTTTGATTTTCATTTCCTTGACAATACTTAATGGAACGCAGTTGACATCCGCTCCTGTATCAATTTTAAATTTAACTAGTCTACTCCCTATTTGGTATGTCTTAGTCCAATTTTTTTTATTTCGTCCGAATGAATTTATCCAAAAATTTGTATTTTTAATACTAAGTAACTTATTTTGAATTTTTCGGTGTCTTGTCGACGCCCTACCTCGCAAATCAGCCCAGCTAACATTGTCAACTCGTTGTTATACCCTGAACAGGGTATATTAAGTTTGTCACGAAGTTTGTAACACCCAGAAGGAAGCGTCCAAGACCCTATAAAGTATATACATATATAAAAGATCAGTATGTTGAACTGAGTCGATTTAGCCATGTCTGTCTGTCTGTCCGTCTGTCTGTATATATATGTACGAACAAGTCCCTCAGTTTTTAAGATATCGTTTTGAAATTTTGTAAACATCATTTTCTCTTCAAGAAGCTGCTCATTTGTCGGAACTGACGATATCGGAATACTATAACATATAGCTGCCATACAAACTGAACAATCGGAATCAAGTTCTTGAATGCAAAACTTTCACATTTGACAATGTATCTTCACAAAAGTTGGACCAGGTTATTTTCTAAGGTAATAATGTAATATGCGAAGAAACTGTTCATATCGGCTTACTATAGCATATAGCTGCCATACAAACTGAAGGATCGGAATCAAATGTTTGCATGGGAAACTTCCGCATTTGACGATATATCTTCACGAAATTTGGTATCAGTTATTGTTCATAGAAATAATGTAATATCAGAAGAAATTGTTCAGATCGGCTAACTATGGCATATTGCTGCCAAACAAACTGAACAATCGGAATCAAATGCTTGCATGGGAAACTTCCTCATTTGACGATATATCTTCACGAAATTTGGATCAGTTGTTGTTCATAGAAATAATGTAATATCAGAAGAAATTGTTCAGATCGGCTAACTATGGCATATAGCTGCCAAACAAACTGAACAATCGGAATCAAATGCTTGCATGGGAAACTTCCTCATTTGACGATAAGTATATCTTCACGAAATTTGGTATGAGTTATTGTTCATAATGTAATTTTCTTGTTTTACTTTTGATTTGGATTCCGATGTACTTGCGTCCGATCTGGTTCCCTTTCTACGACACATCTTACGAAAATTACCCTTTTTACCGCATTGGCATGTGAAATCCTTGGCTGGACATTTACTTTTGTGATCCGGCTCCAATCACAACCACAGTTGAAACAAAATCGCCAATTGTAATTGACTGCGTTGACTGAGTCGGTCTTGCACACATCAATTACACTATCCAATTTTTCATCCCGCCCATTGAGAAATTTTAGCTGAAGTTTCTTGTCAATACGATTATGTAACATTCGATCTTCGTACGATAATTTGCAAGTGCAATTGAATTCACAACGATCGATTTGAGTTCGCACTTCGGTTAAGAATTCACTGAAGGGTTGATGTTTTTTTTGCACCATGTTGTTAAATTTGTACGATCTATTGTCAAATTCTTTTCTGGCAGACAATTTTCATCGAATGCTTTCATAACTTCACACAATGTGCGTTGTTTTGTTTCATTCACATCATGCGCTGCTACATTGCCTGCTGCTGGTACATGTCTTTTTGTCGTGATTGTACCCAAATATGCATTTTAAGACCCATCATTTGGAAACAAAGTGTTGTAAATGTTAGCACCTTTGGTCCCAATCAACCACAGAAAAATTGATATTTTTTTTTGTTCAGCTACGCTGTCTTTGTCGTTTGCTATCAAGTAGACTTGGAAATCACGTTTCCAGTTCTTCCAACTCGTGATATATTCGCACAATCCAATTCTCGCAATGGTTTTCATGTATCCGCCATTATCAATTTTTTTCCGATGAAATTGTTGTTTGCTTGATAACGTTAACTGTATTTCCCAATGCACGCCGCAATACAATGGCCCGATGATGATATTCATAAATTTAAGTATTATTCCAAATTCCGAAATTATGATTATTTTTTATTTTAGAATAAAATAGATCTTATTTTAACTTCTGACACCATGTAATAAGCCGGTACTTGAATTAAAACAATATATTTTTGTAGAATAAATATAAGACGTTATATTTTCTAGTCTCAATGTACGTACGATTATTTTACGAGAAAACTCGATTCTCGAGTAGAATTGGAATCGAGTTTACCATCCCTACTGGCAGCCATCCCGTACACATATAATAACCTCCGCACAATAACCTCCACAAAAAAATGATTTTTTTTCCATGTTATTTATATGGAAAACAGAAAATTTGAAACAGGCACCTCTTAATATTAATATTAAGAGCTCATCTTTTGAGTGACTTCTTTTTCACATTTTCGAAAGTTTTTAGCCTGTTTTTCAGTTGAAAAGAAAAAGGTTGCCTCAGAATGACACACCCTAATATATATAGATATGTATTAAAAAACTTATTTTTAAATTAAGTATTACATAAAAATATAAATATGCATTGAACGCAAAATAATTGTACTTTTCAGAGGAATAAATTTTTGTAATCAATTTTCTTCGTTTTGTACGAAATTTTTAAACTCTATGCAGTTCATTTCATAATTGCACTTAGTAACTAAAATTCACTTCACAGTCTCAATTTTCATTTGCGATTTTTCGTTTGTCCATATATTATTTAAAATGGAAAATACCCTTTCTGTTGGAGCATTCGAGCCCGGTAAACATCAATTAAATTCGACTATTTTACATATAAGTATTTTGTTAAGGTACATAGTGTTTTTTTAAATGTTGAAAAATCTCAATCCATTTTTGGTCAACTGGCTTTTTATTTTTCTCCCATTGAATAAGTTTATCTGGAGTTACATAATTTTTAAGGCAGGTGAATTCATCAAACAATTCACTGTCATTAGTATTACTGTTGCTTCTCTTTTCCATAATATACACTAAATTTTTTTCAACCTCATCCCAAGACGGCACTGTGCGCAGAAAAATCCATTCCATTACCTCAACCTCTTTAAATGCATGACCCCACTGGTTTTTATAATCAACACAATTATTATAAAAGTTTCTAACATGATCTTTAAATTCTCTTAAGTTTCCAGTTCCAGCTTTTTCAAACTCTGACATGAGGTTCTTCATCAGGAGAGCTACAAAAATTGCATCTCTGCGTTCCGTGATTTTTATACTCTCGCAACAAAGTTGCTAAGGAGAGTATTATAGTTTTGTTCACATAACGGTTGTTTGTAAGTCCTAAAACTAAAAGAGTCAGATATAGGGTTATATATACCAAAGTGATCAGGGTGACGAGTAGATTTGAAATCCGGATGTCTGTCTGTCCGTCCGTCTGTCCGTCCGTCTGTCCGTCCGTCTGTCCGTCCGTCCGTCCGTCTGTCCGTCCGTCCGTGCAAGCTGTAACTTGAGTAAAAATTGAGATATCGTGATGAAACTTGGTACACGTATTCCTTGGCTCCATAAGAAGGTTAAGTTCGAAGATGGGCAAAATCGGCCCACTGCCACGCCCACAAAATGGCGGAAACCGAAAACTTAGAAAGTGCCATAACTAAGCCATAAATAAAGATATTAAAGTGAAATTTGGCACAAAGGATCGCATTAGGGAGGGGCATATTTGGACGTAATTTTTTTGGAAAAGTGGGCGTGGCCCCGCCCCCTACAAAGTTTTTTGTACTTATCTCGGAAACTACTACAGCTATGTCAACCAAACTCTATAGAGTTGTTTCCTTCAGGAATTTCCATATACAGTTTAAAAATGGAAGAAATCGGATAATAACCACGCCCACCTCCCATACAAAGGTTATGTTGAAAATCACTAAAAGTGCGTTAACCGACAAACAAAAAACGTCAGAAACACTAAATTTTACGGCAGAAATGGCAGAAGGAAGCTGCACCCAGGCTTTTTTTTAAATTTAAAATGGGTGTGGCGTCGCCCACTTATGGACCAAAAACCATATCTCAGGAACTACTACACCGATTTCAATAAAATTCTCTATATAATATTTTCTTAACTTCCTGATAACATGTACGAAATATGGGTGAAATCCGTTTACAACCACGCATTCTTCCAATATAACGCTGTTTTGAATTCCATCTGATGCCTTCTCTGTATAATATATACATTAGGAACCAATGATGTTAGCGGAATAAAACTTTACACAAACACGGTATTTGAAAAATATGTAAATGACGGATAATGAAATCTCAATTATCACTTTATGATGCGAGAGTATAAAATGTTCGGTGACACCCGAACTTAGCCCTTCCTTACTTGTTTTTAATTTAAGTTCCCTCATTAGTAAGGCAACTTCCATCATGCAAATATTCTGCGATTCAATCTGCACAATGCAATTATGAAAAAGAGATGCTTGACAATGAGTAAAGAAAAGCCACATTTCTGGGGTTGAGTTTCCAAAAAAAGTTTTTAAGAGGCTTGGGCAGCAGGGTGGGTCGATTCCGGACTTTTTTCGATTCGGGATTTCTAATAGTGCGGAAAAGTTGCCTTAGTACTTCCTGATTCCAATGCAACTTTTTGTTTTGAGATCGGATTGCATCTTCAACCCCAACTCCGGCCTTGAAATTCCGGAAATTCGCCTAAAATCGCGAAATTGTCTACCTAGCGCCTGCAATACTCATCTCATGGCAAAATGTATAAAACAAAAGTTATTTGTCACGTCATTTGCTGGTATATGTGATCAGGGCCGTAGGACGAACCGTTTCCGAGATACGGGCGAAAAGGCGGCGCGCCACAGCGCAAGGTGAAAATTGTTGCAGCTCTCAGCTAACCTGTATTGGTCACCCAGAACCCACCGCGTGGAGGTGGCTGCTCTTCGGGTTCCTCCCAAGCCCAACCCAACCAAACAACCATATGTCAGGCTTGTTTTAGTCTGAATCTGTGTCAAATTTATTGATCAAATCAGATTTTGTACTAAACTTTGGCACTTGTTGCCTAGATTTCAGTGTAGAGCGTATAAAGCGATCACGAGATTGGGGGCCAATAATTTTAGAAGATGCCTCTGTCACCAGTTTGACGGTTCTCTCGACTGCCACGGTGTGAGAGGGGAATTCACTAAATTTCCATACCTCTGCAGTGTCTCCAGACAGCCCTTTTATGAGTTCTTCGTTAGAAACTGAACAAAGAACTGGTGGAACAGTCAAGGTAATAGTCTTCCAGTTAATCGTATCGTAATAATTATTAGCTTTGAAATTCAGCTTTGGCACTTTATTATATCTAACCCTTTCATTACAGTGTCTGACTCTGCTTCTCTGGCTGCCAGAAGACGTTCAAGGACCAACTTTCTGACTTCTATTCGTTCGTCAGTCATCATACTAAGGAGAATGATTTCTGGAAGAGCAAAGAAAGCATTCTGCTGAATGGATGAATCGACAACCTTGCGCAGGTTAGCAGGTAAGTATCTCGACCTTTGAATTGCAGCATAGAGATGGCGCGAGCCATCTTTGATTGAACTGTTGAATCTTATTGAGAACCAAAAAGGTGAGTAAACTGTAAGTATGTACTTGACCAAAATCTTTATTTCCTTTGTTGGTTTGTCAGTCGACATGTATAATCTCAGAATTCTATTTGCACAGGTGAGCCAGCGAGAGTTGCACATGTTACCTGGATGCATCGACGCTAAATCTGAGGAACATTGAACGGAAATAACAGCTTCTGATATTTTATAGAGATAAGCTTGGTCTGTGCTAAGTTGGGTCGGATTAATAACTTCAGGATTAATAACCTCTTGGCAGGAAGGAAAACTTTCAAATTTGAGAACAGGCAACTTCTCACAATCAGGGAGTTGTTTACATATGTCGCCAGAGAATGTATTTGGACTCTTTGAGACACCATCTATGTGTTCGAAAAGAGCACGAAATGGAAGTTCGTTGAAATGTAGAAGACAAACAACCCACTGCAATGGCCTACCTATTCTTTCTTCTAGTTTCCGAATGATTCCACCTTTCCAACCTGTGTTCGTGTTGGTGCCATCAGCACCGACAACTTCTAGATGTTCCACATCAACTGAATGTTGCCATATAGCTTGCGTCTCATCCTCAGCTGACCCGGAAGGAGAGGTGACGTAACCAAAGTAATGACAACTAGGTTCCGCTATAAGAGAAATATTTTCCTCTTTGCCAGTGTCGCGGTAGTACTTTTCACCTTCGCTGACTTGTGTAAGTGTATTGTCTTTGCGGCCGTCAAAATACAGCCCATATACAGAGTCAATACTTTCGGTGTTTTGGAGCTTAACTCCTACCCTTTTTTTGCCCGACTAATCTTGCATTTGTCAGTGACAAAGCTAGCCTGATCCTCTGTTATCAAACCTGCTTTTTTGGCATCCAGAAAAGAAGATGAAACAATCAAGCCCGCTGCTCTATCACTTACTCCAAATCTTTGGGCAGCTAAAGCAGTGTGTTCTTATACTAGTGTGTTTTGTTTGGTTTTAGAGGATGGAAGAGAAAATTCATCATCAGCATCGTTTTTGGAAGAATCCATGTGCGACGCACCTACATTGTTGTCGTCTGTATGAGAGTCTGGGTGATCTGAATGGTCACGTGTTCTAGCTGATACTTTTCTGGTAAGTGTTGATATTGAATGACGTTTTGAAAGCTTTTCTTTACGTTCATTTTTCTTTGTAATCTTTTTTGTTTCAGGTAGATCAACACTTCCAATGCGACCAATTCTTCTGGTTCTCTGGTCCAAGAGAAATGGTTGTTTATTGATAGGAGCTTTTCTTTCCTTTGGACAAGTGCAAGAAGAAAAATAAATGCATTTACAAGCAGCGGTGTCAAATAATTTTCCGGCAGAAGAGACAAAATCGTCTCTTTTAGAGCTCAAACCTATTGGGTTCCTTAAAAACATTTGTTAAAGAGTCAGAAATTTCTTATGGTATGTGGTGAGCATTTGTACAACTCTGGTGTGTGAAACTATCGGAATAGATGACCTTTTGAAAGTATTTTCAACCTTTTTTGCAACTATTTCTGTAACCTCTTTACTCCTAGGTTCATAGTTGTCGCCTCGGAGTCGCCCTATACGAAATCTTTCAAACTGATAACGCAAAAGAATCCTGGTAAGTAGGTAACTGGGACTCAGAGAGATTGTACGGATATATGCCACACACAAAACATTTCTGTTTAAATTCAAATTTAGATACAGACATTTTGAGTTCAGTGTTCTGTTGAGAGAATATAAGTGATAGCACTCGGCGAAATCAACGACAAGAGTGAAGGAACTCGATGAAAAAATATTTATGTGGAGACCAGTCCGAACGCGTCGTATGGCGCAGGGAAATGAATGTAAGTGATAGAACTCGGCGAAACTCGATGTGTGGCCGCAAACCGATTTTCACCGAATCGAAAAAAGTCCGGAATCGTCCCACCCTAGTGTATACCTCCTATGGTTGGCTAACAGAATTACGTCCAGGGGCTGAGGTTCACTTGAATGCTTTGTTTGCTAGAACCTATACCGTCTAATTTATATTTATATACAGACCTTCGTTTTGATACCGTTTGTTTGCCTGTTGAAAATTATTTGGCCTATTGGTGTAATTGTAGTGACCTGATTCAAAACGAAAACGGCCACTTACTTGATGTAAAGAATTAACCTGATGATTTATATTTCTTAGTCGGTGAATATTTTGTTTAGTATTATGCCCACATTGATTGTTTTTTGCGGCACTAATTTGATATTGACGTTAGGAACCAACATTTTTACTTCTTTGACTATCATTATTTCGTACTAATATTTGACTTTGATTAAAACTTTGGTATATATTTTTTCACCTTGGGTTAAAATTGCCATGATCTAATCCAATAAAGTTCTAAACAAAACTCGCCATTTCCGTCCAAGTAAAAATATTTCTAACTGTATATGCAAAGGTGCTGTTGATAATTTTTTTTTATCTATTTATTATTAATAGTTTATAGTATAGAAAGTAATTTGTAATTTCCATCTGCTTCTTTGTTGAGGGGAATTCTGTTTCAATTTCAACTTATTTGCTTTCCAGCAGTGATGAAGAGATGTCCAACTCATCTCTCATTGGAAGTGACAGAGCATTTGTTTAACGTCTAAACCTCCTGAACTCTCTCAACTGTCAAAGTTCTGGAGGTTTTGACGTTTAGCAATTGGAAAAGAGGGATGACCGGACTGAAATCTTTTCAAAAACATATGTAAATGGAGAGATCTGTTGTCTAGTTTTCAAATGAAAAATAATTAAAAACAATTATTAATTGAGCTAACAAGTTTAAATACCTTTAATAAATAATGAAAGTTTGAAAGTCAGTTGTTTTAACATAACATGAAAAGTTTTAGTTTCTCCATATATTATATGACCTCCATATTATTATTTTGCCCGATCTGGCTACATTGGAATGTTCAAAAATCAACATGAGTGTTGGTGCCAAGTGGTACCATTTAATACTTATTATAAACACATACATATACAATCCACTAATACCCAGTAGCAAAATAATTCACTACTGAAAAAATTAAGCGAGTTGGTAATGGGTAGCGGGGCAAGAAACGAAAAAAATTTCGCTTTAAAATCGTTGTTGTTATCTTCAAGAAATGTGCGAATTTTATTCATATGAGTTGGTCATCCGCACAACTGATCGACCCAGCCCTCTGGGTATGTGAGCGCTTCAGTACTAAATTTCATAGGAAATAGGTTGTGTGACGAAAGCGATGCTTTTTTGTTGTTGTTCTTTTCTGAAAATAATTGGTAACCGTTAGTCCTGCCACGGCGCCGACAATTGTTGTCTTTCAATTTTAATGATTGTCGTTTTTAGTAAATTTTAAGTATCGGTTGAAAGTGGTCGCCAATTAATGCCAACGAATATTTATTCATTCCTATACTGCATTCAATTTAAGTAAAAGTCGATACACAAAGATGTCACAAAACTTATTTGCTTCAACTCCGGTATTCAGATGCAATGCTACATTAAGCGATGAAAACATTAGTTCAGGTATGTTAATATTAAATAGATTTTCAACAAATTTAATTAACTTTTTTGTGTAGAACTTTTTGACCGAAATTTTTTCACTTTTTCGAGCCAAAAACTCCAACCCCGGAAACCAAAAAAGTTAATCTCAGCCCAAACAAGTAATTTACTTCACTATTGTTTTTTGTATATTTGTAGTTCCGGAAAATACTCAAAATGAACTAAATAAAATCAAGCAAAAAATAGACGAACTTACGAAAAAATTGGATGGTTAGAATCAATATTCCCATTAGTATTGATTAAGTATAAAGTGTTTTCCTTACGACATTCATGCTAAACTATTTTCGTAAATTTTTAAAAAAAATTGTTAAACAAATATGTGAATTTTTCTATATTTTGTAAAAAGTTTGAATTTGTTGTTGTTGTAGAATTATTTTAGCATATATAAAAATAATTTTAAATTAAGAATGAAAAACGGAGTGAATATCATAAGAAAACAAATTTATACTTAAATTTGTTAGCGACTGCACATAATTTTCTACATAAACATTTTTATTTTAGAGCAGGCAAAATCTATTGCAGCCTTAATAATAAAGTGGAGAAGAAAACAAGATTCCCAGTTTGCGTCGTAATGCAACTCACGGAAATTGAAGATGATGTTTCCAAAAATAAAGTTATATATACGTAAGTCTAAAGTCTTACCAACATATACCTATGTATGTATGTATATAAATTCATTATCAGCAACTAAATCGGTGTATCAGGTGTCTATTATAAAAAACATTATTGGATCAATTGGAGTTACAAACGGAATGAAAAAAATTCTCGGCGATAGCGTCATGGTGCAGTTAAATTATGATGGACTGCAAGACAAGGTGGCATTCAAGAAGTTTGAGTGCCTAAATAATGCCATATATGGTAAATTTTACTTTACTAATTAATAAGTCTTTGTTTTGATACACTTTGTTTATTTTTTTAGAAGCAATGCAAGTGGAAGGTTTCACTAAAGGCGATTATGAGCGGGAGCTCAAAAGAGCTTTCAAGGTGGGTAAAAACCGATATCACAAAGCGGGATCTTTGAAAAAGCAAAAAGATAAACAAATATAATAAATTTAAGTATGAAAACAATTAATTTAAGTAACATTGACATTATTTCTAAATGTAAAATCTTAATTATAGTAATTTGTACTGAAATGGATTTCTTTATTATTTCTAATTGAATTAAAAACAAGTAAGGAAGGGCTAAGTTCGGGTGCCACCGAACATTTTATACTCTCGCATGGTAAAGTGATAATCGAGATTTCATTATACGTCATTTACATATTTTTCAAATACCGTATTTTTGTAAAGTTTTATTCCGCCATCATCATTGGTTCCTAATGTATATATTATACAGAGAAGGCATCAGATGGAATTCAAAATACGAGTAGCGTTATATTGGAAGAAGGCGTGGTTGTGAACCGATTTCACCCATATTTCGTACATGTCATCAGGGTGTTAAGAAAATATTATATACTGAATTTCATTGAAATCGGTCTAGTAGCTCCTGAGATATGGTTCTTGGTCCATAAGTGGGCGGCGCCACGCCCATTTTCAATTTTTAAAAAAAGGCTGGGTGCAGCTTCCTTCTGCCACTTCTTCCGTAAAATTTAGTGTTTCTGACGTTTTTTGTTAGTCGGTTAACGCACTTTTAGTGATTTTGAACATAACCTTTGTATGGGAGGTGGGCGTGGTTATTATCCGATTTCTTCCATTTTTGAACTGTATATAGAAATACCTGAAGAAAACGACTCTGTAGACTTTGGTTGACATAGCTATAGTAGTTTCCGAGATATGTGCAAAAAACTTAGTAGGGGGCGGGGCCACGCCCACTTTTCCAAAACAATTGCGTCCAAATATGCCCCTCCCTAATGCGATCCTTTGTGCCAAATTTCACTTTAATATCTTTATTTATGGCTTAGTTATGACAGTTTATATGTTTTCGGTCTCCGCCATTTTGTGGGCGTGGCAGTGGGCCGATTTTGCCCCTCTTCGAACTTAACCTTCTTATGGAGCCAAGGAATACGTGTACCAAGTTTCATCATGATATCTCAATTTTTACTCAAGTTACAGCTTGCACGGACGAACGGACAGACGGACGGACGGACGGACAGACGGACGGACAGACAGACATCCGGATTTCGACTCTACTCGTCGCCCTGATCACTTTGGTATATATAACCCTATATCTGACTCTTTTAGTTTTAGGACTTACAAACAACCGTTATGTGAACAAAACTATAATACTCTCGTTAGCAACATTGTTGCGAGAGTATAAATACATATAAAACTATAAGATATTTATTTTGGATTCGTTTAAGTAGGAAATGCGAGACATCTGATCGATTCATATATTTAGGTATGTGAGCCGGTAATGCGCACAACTGATCGATTCATATATTTAGGTATGTGAGCCGGTAATTCGCACAACTGATAGCTTCGTATACCCAGGTATGTGAGCCGGTAATGCTTACAACTGACTAATTCATGTCTTCAGATATATAGCTTGGTAATGCGTACAGCTGATCGATTTGTATCCCTGGGTATGTGAGTTGATCTGTTCTGAAATTCCTAGGATATCGCTGTGTTAAAATTCAGCAATGAATTCAGCAGTAAGACCCTCACTTTGGCTCTTACCAACTCATACACTACCTATTACCTTTTGCTAGTGGGTATTAAATATCTATTTTCAAATACTATGTTCGGACCGACATTGAAAACATTTTGAAAACACATTTGTATGTTGTGGAATCTAAGTCCTTCGGACCGACAATGTGTGTTTTCGATGAGTTTTCACTGACAACTATCAATAGCGGCATTCTCTTGCTCTTGCAAGATTGCACGATGACCCAAATTTCAAAAATTCTATACCGAAATATGCAAGGCCAAGAGAGCACCAATTGCAGAATCTAGTAATATATGACGGCACGAAAATAAACGTGGGTTTTGGTCTGACATATTTATAGCCATAGCAAATAATTTTCTATGTGTGTTTGTTGTTATGCCGTTGCATCAAGTGGAAAATTCTGCAATTTCTGCACCGTGCAATTTTGCAAGAGCAAGAGCATCCCCTAAAGGTTAGGTTCCAGCTCTAAAGTAAATGCTCAAGAAATTATTGGTATTATTTCTTTTGTGTGAAATAGTAGTTAACAAGAAATTTTGACATTTCATATCGCACCGTGAATGTTAAAAAGTAGAAGAAGAAGAGTGTAAAAAGTAATCAAACGGTAAATATTTTAGAGCAAAGCAATTGGTAAGTTTCCCATTATGTATGTATATTTAAATGTATTTAAAAATATCATGATTAATTTTCCCATTATGTATATTTAAATTTATTTAAAAATATCATGATTAATGATTATTATTTATGTATATTTGTATAGCCTGTCGCATATTTAGAAAATTTATCGATGATGGTCAAAATACATTTACTATTTATAGTATATATGTCAATGTGCAAAATTTGAAGAGTTTCGTTTGGTGTTTCTGTAACTTGGAGTTCTAATTTGGTGGGTGTCTGTCGTATTTGAGTGTATTGCAAATTTCACAATTATTTAAAGTTTTATTTATTATAGATTGCATAAGGGGGAAATAATGTTGTCTCTTTAAGTATTCATAAATTTCGTTAATTCCTCTATGGTTCCTATTTTCATGACAGGTACGAATTAGTTCACCTTGTTTATCATTGTCGGTTACATCTGATAGGATTTTAGTGCATCGGACGATACGAAATTGTTTTCCATTTAAAAAGTATTTTGAGTATATCAGTTGAATAGTTCTGAAAGTTGGTTCATCGGAGAAGATGGCAGTTAGTTTACCTGAGGGTATAAATTTTTTGAAAATCTGAATTATTGTGTCTTGAGAAATTTTTTTTTCTCTTATCGTTCTACGTTGTTTGTTTCTAAAGATGGTTTCAATAGTCATACTGGGTTTTTTGTCAGATATTTCTAATAAAAGTTGCAAGTTGAATTCATTTAAAGGTTTTTCTGAAATTGGTATGCCATCATTCACATTTTCCTTACATGAATGTATTGTAGACAGTTCGTCCGAATCACATAAATTTATATCAGCGGTTTTATCATGGTCTAATTTTATCCTGCTCAATGCATTTGCGTTACTGTTCAATTTTTCTTTTTTGTATACGATCTCGTAGTCATACTCTTCCAACTTCAGGCGCCATCTCACCAATTTCGAGTTGGGCTCCTTGAGACTCATTAGCTATGTAAGTGGTCTGTGGTCAGTAATTATTTTAAATTTACGACCGAAGAGATATGGGCGGAAATATTTCGTTGCCCACACTATGGCTAAAAGCTCTTTCTCAATAGTGGAATAGTTAATCTCACTCTCAGAAAGAGTCCTACTTGCGTAGCAAATAGGTTTGTCACTACCTATGTGACCTTGAGAAAGGACTGCTCCAAGCACAATGTTACTTGCGTCTGTTGTGATTTCATTTAAATGTTCTTGCATGTTTCGAAAGCTTCTAGATATCTGGCGTTTAATGTTATGCTTCTGCCCTTTTTTAAGCATTCTGTCATTGGTTTTGCAAGTCTTGCCAGGTTCGGGATAAACTTCCTATAATAAATAAGTAGGCCTATGAACGACTTTATTTCACGATTAATGCGTGGTATTGGAAATTTCTGGATAGCTTCTATTTTTGTCGGATCCGGTTTTATGCCTTCCGTCGTAACTACGTGTCCTAAAAAAGCAATTTCTCTTCGCATAAACTCTGATTTGTCCATCTGGACCTTAAAGTTTGAACATCTTAACTTTAGAAAGACTTTTTCTAGATTCTCAATATGTTCCTAGAGGGACGTCGAAAATATTATAATGTTATCTAAATACTCTAGACAGATTTTTCCAACTAAATCATTTAGTGGATACCTGTCCGTAACGGTTATCTCATTCAACTTCCTGTAGTCAATGGCCAGTCTCCATTTCGTCTTCCCCGATGCGTCCTTCTTTTTTTTTTTGAACAATCCATACTGGAGAGCTCCATGGAGAAAAACTCGGCCTAATAATCCCTTGCTCCAACATCTCTGATATCTGTCTCCGAACTTTCTCTTTGTGAACGAAAGGATACCTGTAAGACCTAGTATGAATAGGAATATCGTCCGTTGTCCTAATTCTGTGTTTTATTTCATTTGCAAACGTCAACTTTTCATCCTCTCTATAAAATATATCACTATATGTAGTTCACAGTTTCAAAAATTAATGCTTTTCTTCGCCATTCAGATGTTCCATTCGGAGTAAGTCAGGTAAATTTGCAATTCTTTCACTGTTTGATTTGCAATGCATATTAAAGTTATTAAGTTCGACGAAGTTTTCTGAATCATACGGACTTGTTTTCTGAAGTTGCTCTAGGAAAATTGTTTGGACATTCCTCGTGGGATTAACTACTTCTATTATACTAAACCAGTGTTTCGCAAAGTATATGCCTGGAGAAATAAATAAGCCGTTGTCCAAAGTTATTGTATTTATCATAATATCTCCTTCCTTAGAATCAACTGGCAGTTTTACGATTTATTTCGAATTTGCCTCTATTGTGAATTCATCAGAGGAAAAATTTGGTTTTATTTTAAGGAGTATTGTAATATTATTTGTAATTAGTATTTTATTTTTAAGATCAATTTTAGCTTTAATTTTTGTCCGAAAATCTAAGCCTAACAGTCCGTCAAAATAATCACGGAATTTAAAAACTAAGAATGTAAGAGTTCCTGTTTTCCTAATTTCTTTGAAAATAGGTAATATCACTTGCTTGTCAATTATATATGTACATATTTATGTAAGATAGTAGATATAGTTATTGGAATACATTTCTTGATATCTAAGGGATTTAGAAATTCCGGGTTTATAAATGAAGAAGAAGCTCCGGTATCTATTAGGAATCTTAATTGTCTGCCAAATGGAGAACTTATACTGATATAGGGTAAAATACTACCATGTTTATTGCAGTCTATGTATATATCCTGTTTGTTTCTTGAGGCTAACTGTAAAAAATCCTGATTATCGTCAATATTGTAATTTTCATATTGGTCCAGGTTTATCTTGTTAGCGTGGTCAAGACATGGGATAGAGCTTTCATTTCGAAGACTTCTAAATTCGTTAATATTATTCATTTCATTCCTATTTATTATCCTACTAAATTGAGTGTTTGGGCTAGTTTTAAATTTGTTTGTGCATTTTTCAAATTTTGAGAATCCATTACCGGTATCCATAGGTTCTGGTGGAGGCTGTGATTGCCTCCAATTTGTTTGTTCGAAAAAATTGGGTTTAAAATTTGAAAAATTCTCGCGGTGTACTTGGGAATTTTGGGGTAACAAACTACGATTCTGATTGTTTGAATTTGGCTCAAAATTATTGTTATTAACATATGTAGTAAGGTCTGGTTGAAAAATTAGAATATCTTTTAGGTTGGTAATAGTTTTCTTGTCTTCCTGCATTATTTACAAAATTTTGTGGATATTTAGGATATGGATTATATTGGTAATTTGGTCTCCATTGAGGATATTTGGGTTTATTCAAATTGGACCTAATATAATGAATATTCTGTTCTCTGATGCAGTAGTCAAGGGCAATCGGCAATGATTCTGGTCTCATTGCTCTAATCGTAGATCCCATAGATTCGCGTAAACCCGACAAAAATGAGTTTAGGCACATTTCAGAAAATAGATTTCTCTTTGCATTAATTACATTAGTGTCGGACTCATGGATGGATAAATTATTAGACAAGGCTGATTGGATTTCCATTATTTCGCTGTAATATTTTTCAATCGGTTTGCCGTATTGTTTTAAACAATGAAGATCTTTAATTAGGGATGTTTCTGTCCTTTTATCTGAATAATGCGATATCAAGTTTCCTCTGATATCATCCCAATTGAGGGATGTGCCATACATGTTTAAGACTTCGTTGGCTTGACCATAGATTTTATTTCTTATGGCCCCCAAGAGGATTAGTCCATGAGGAGTATTTCTTCCACATTACTAATGAAGTCGTGGAGCAATCTTGGATTACCACCAATTTGGGTAGGTCCTTGATTGCATCTGGAATTCTAAGTGAGTTAAAAATGTCGATATTATTCATGTTGTTACTATTAGTTGTCGTTTGAGTCCCTGATATACTTGGAACTTCTGTATTTGAAAGCATATTAAAATTTAATGTAATGTCCTCGGATATAACGGGTAGGCTTCTTGACTTAAAATTCTTAAAACTTTTAGGATATGGAAAATATCTAGATTTACTACTCATCAAAAATAATAACTTGTTTTATTTACATAAGATAATTTGGTTCCGATTGATAGGAATTTGGAATCAAATAATGCTTACCCAAAAATAATTTAATTCGATTTTTTTTTAATATATTTTTATTTAAAATTTTGTTTCTATTTTCGCAATATATGTATGTACGTATGTTAACTTTTCTTAAAAAAAAATTTTTTTTTTGTTTTTTTTTTCGTAATTCAATAACCACTCATTTACTTACAGAGCCACTATGAGATCCTTTTTCCAATGGTTCTCGAGTATTTCCACTTATTTTCCTTGTAGCCTTATACCAATATGCTCTTGATATTTGTTCTCCGTCCGATATTCCTTCCGAGTTTTTGAACAGCCGGCCCCTTATGTGGTCCAAGGATTTAATTATTAACAAAGATATTATTTTGTTAGCACTTTTAGTTAAGTTTCAACCCGAACCGTTGGCTTTCCGACTGCGCCAGTTATGTTATTACGTTCCTTCGTTAATTGCACCAAATAAAACACTTTATCTTCTTGAAGGTTACACCAATAATAATCTTTATTTTTAAATTAATTTAACATGAAGGTAAGTAAGTAAAAGAAATTTGATGAGTTAAGAAAAATACAGTAAAAATTAAAACAATAATAATTGTATTAAAGTTGGGAAATAGGAAGTAAGTATTAATTAGTACACAATTGTTGCAATGTTTTGTTCTGTTGACTTTAATATTTTAAAATTAAAGGGAAAAACTATTATTAGTAATTTATGAATATGTTTACAATTTAGTTTGTAAGAAAATAATGTTTATATTGCTGACTTAAACTATTTAAAATTCAAATGAAAATTTTATAATGATTTGTTGTTGTTGTTTTATTGATGACTTCTGTGTTCTGCTGAATTTAATATTTTCAAATTAAGGGGAAACTTTATTATTATTAATTTATGAATATGAATACAATTAGTTTGTAAGAAAATAATGTTTTATATTGCTGACTTAAACTATTTAAAATTCAAATAAAAATTTTATAATGATTTGTTGTTGTTGCTGTATTGGTATAAAGTAAATGATTTATTGTTGTTGTTTTATTGGTGTCTTCTGCGTTTTGGGGGGGCGGTTGATGTGACGATATAGTCGCGGTATGGCATTATTAATTAAGAGTGGCTAATCACACAAATAGAAAACAAACGATAATGCCAGAAACAACGAATTCAATTCTCCCTTCGCTACGAGCGGCAAGCGTTTTGCTCTCGTTTTCATTCGAACAATGTTGCCATTACTGAATACGCATATCTAGTTTTGTACAGACCAAACTTTTAAATTATAATTTTTCATAATACAAAATATCAAAACTGAAATCAAACTAATAACAATAGTTTACATATTTTTAAATAATGGCATTCGACTCTGATTTTGAGTTAGTTTAAGAAAATTTCGAACATATTGAAGACATTTTTTATAATTGCTACGGTATATCGAGATTGACAACCCCGCGTTGTGAGAGAGCAATCTGCTGACTCGTTTCTACGGGGAAAACCACAAATCGTTGGAAATTCTATGGTAAGCGGGCGGTAGAAGCGGTGTTGGCTAATCATTTACATTGCGCTCTCATAAGATTCATTTGGGCATATGTGTTTAAAGAAACAGTGGTTCATAACCTGAAGTTATTATTGCAATTACTTTTTATAAGGAAGCTTCAAGAAATAACCTGGTTTGAAACTTTTTGCTTCGAAAATTATATCTATGTTTCGAAGCACATACATATGTACACTTGTGAAACATTTTTTTCAAAAATGAAATTAAACCAAACATAGAAATTATTGTGTGAAATAAACTAAATTAAATGTTGTTATATGGACATATTAAAAAAATTATTACTAAAATAAAATATTTATTATACTTTTTGTTATTTGTCTTACATTTTATAAATTTATAGTAATTATAAATAAACTTAAAATTTGTTAGCCAATTTTGCAATTAGTACCCACAGTGCAACAGCCCGTATATGCGCGCTCTCATTTATAAACATGGAGTGTTAAAATACGATGCTCCCTTTCATGTTTGCCCGCGATGATCCCCTCATCTAGCCCTGAAAATGTGCACGCGTGCCCTAACGGTGCAAATTGCCACTGAAAGCTAATATGTCCACCCCTGGTTTATGCTGTATGGTTTGAGATTACTTTCAACTGCATTGCCTAAATGTATATCATAACAATAGGTTATCGTATGTTTGTATGTATACATCTTAACCTAAGTAAACATGTATTGTTGTAAATTTGAGTGCATGCGTTATTGCATATTAATGCAAATTAAAAACTCCGTTTAGTTCTCGTGGGCAACTACGGGCAACTGCCGTGGGCAACTCCCTGTGGTCAACTACGGGCAACTGCCTCGTTTTCTTTATTACATTTTCTTAAATACAATATTTTGCTTAAGCCTAGATACAAATATTAATCTTACATTCTAGGAAGTATATCTACAATCCACTTGAGATAGGACATATGGAGGACATATGTTACAAGTGGGAATATTCATCTTACAATCTATGAGTTATATTTTTGGACCACCTAAGGCGGACAGTATTAGCAAAGTACACATAATGTTACTTACGGATACTTAATACGGACCATATGGGTCGTAAGTGTCATGTTACATATTTATGACAGATAAAGAATATGTTCATGTAATGTGAACTGGTGGTATTAACTCCCCCACCTCTAAATTGAAGCGTCCCGATTCAAATGGATATATAGTAGTACGTGAGGCTATAGACTATTTTATCAATTTGAACAGTACTATTTTGAAATCTTAATTAATTTAAATTTGACTCTTAAATATACTTTCGATACATTTTATATTATTTTTGACTTCTAATTATTTTTTGATGGAAGTGTTTTTATATATGACATCTTTTATTGTATTATTGCCTGAATACATTTCAGCAATTTTTTCTTTTACATTTAGGGTTTTCTCAAGTCGCATAAAGTTATAAGTTATAACGATTCGAAAACATAACATTGAGAATTGTAAATGTGTAAACTCATTTTTGTATGAAATCTAACAACATTTTTTTTTTTTTTTAAGCAAGTGTAAAAATTTATAATTTTACGATTTTACGATGCTTTACGATGGCTTGTGAGTACCCCAATTATGAAATTGATAATTATTATATAATATATTATTGTCGGTATTATCTTACCTCCTTTTTTGGAGCAGTATTTTAAATTTAGTATTTTTATATTCTATTTGGCTTTTCGCCATTCTTTTTTGTTTTATTATACCGGTAAAATCTTCGGCTGGCGTTGTTGAACTTTTTGCTCCACAATTTTAAAGTATTTTTTTATTTTTAGTATTGCCGGTACTTTCTTCGGCTGGTGCCTTAAGACTTTTTTGTTCAAAGTAATATAAATTTTGAATTTTTATATTTTGATTTACATATATATATTTATATTTATTTTATATATTTTTCCATTATTTTTTTGTTTTATTTTGCCGGTATGAACTTCGGCTGGCGTTTTAGGACCTTTTTGTCCCAAAATATTTTTTTTTTTAATAAAATATTGGTGGAAAAATCTTCGGCAGGCACTTCAGGAGTTTCTGCTCCCAAAGAATTATATTTTTTTCCTTTAAATTTATTTTTCAGTTTTGTTTTTTTTTTTTTTATATATATTTGTGAGTTTCATGAATCAAATTAATACTCACAATAAACAATTTTTATACTTAATTTAATTAATAAATACATATGTATAAGCCTTACTTACAACTAATTTTATGTTGCTGCTTCTACTGCTGCTGTTGTTACTGTTGCTATTTCTGCTGTTGCTGCTGTTACTACTGTTGCGGCTATTGTTGACTTTGCTGCTGCTGTTGCTTTTTAAGTCGAATTTTGGCGGTTGGTTGTGCAATGGTCGTCGTTGGCGGCCGTGTGCGAGGTTTAAATGAAATCAGTTTTTTGGTGAAATTTCTGATTTACAGAATTTTTTATTTATTTGTTTTTATGTGGATAGTTTATAGATCCACGCACTTTCTTCTATTTGTTTGAAATTTTCAAAAATTTTCACTTTCAGTTTTTGGTTTTTCAATTCACATTTTAAAATCACTTTATTTGTGAAACTGTTGTAGTTTTTTGTTTCTCAATTTTACTTATTTTTCAATTGTTGTAACGCGTACGTTAGCTTGTTTTTCGCTCGTAATCCGTATAGATGAGGCGCGTTCGATTGGCAGTAGGCACAAACACACACTCGAAATTTTTTCAATAATTTTCTAAGTGGCTGAGATTTTTTTGATTATGTGTCTCTTTTTGGACTTAGCGTTTTTTTAACTTTTTTTTACTTTTCTCCTCAATTGAGGATACTTGATTGTTTTTCAAACGGTAACACGGGGATTTTTTGTCCCCTTAAATGGTTACCGCCGAAATTTATTGTTACATTTTGGTCCGCCAGAGATTATTTCATCTCGTGGCAGGATCGCCAATTAAAAACTCCGTTTAGTTCTCGTAGGCAACTACGGGCAACTGCCGTGGGCAACTCCCTGTGGTCAACTACGGGCAACTGCCTCGTTTTCTTTATTACATTTTCTTAAATACAATATTTTGCTTAAGCCTAGATACAAATATTAATCTTACATTCTAGGAAGTATATCTACAATCCACTTGAGATAGGACATATGTAGGACATATGTTACAAGTGGGAATATTCATCTTACAATCTATTAGTTATATTTTTGGACCACCTAAGGCGGACAGTATTAGCAAAGTACACATAATGTTACTTACGGATACTTAATACGGACCATATGGGTCGTAAGTGTCATGTTACATATTTATGACAGATAAAGAATATGTTCATGTAATGTGAACTGGTGGTATTAACTTGCATACGTTCCTCATATATGTAAATTATTAAAACAGTGGTTGAGTTTTAATCTTTTTATACTCTCGCAACAATGTTGCTAACGAGAGTATTATAGTTTTGTTCACATAACGGTTGTTTGTAAGTCCTAAAACTAAAAGAGTCAGATATAGGGTTATGTATACCAAAGTGATCAGGGTGACGAGTAGAGTCGAAATCCGGATGTCTGTCTGTCCGTCCGTCTGTCCGTCCGTCTGTCCGTCCGTGCAAGCTGTAACTTGAGTAAAAATTGAGATATCATGATGAAACTTGGTACACGTATTCCTTGGCTCCATAAGAAGGTTAAGTTCGAAGATGGGCAAAATCGGCCTACTGCCACGCCCACAAAATGGCGGAAACCGAAAACCTATAAAGTGTCATAACTAAGCCATAAATAAAGATATTAAAGTGAAATTTGGCACAAAGGATCGCATTAGGGAGGGGCATATTTGGACGTAATTGTTTTGGAAAAGTGGGCGTGGCCCCGCCCCCTACTAAGTTTTTTGTACATATCTCGGAAACTACTATAGCTATGTCAACCAAAGTCTACAGAGTCCTTTTCTTCAGGTATTTCCATATCAATTTCAAAAATGGAAGAAATCGGATAATAACCACGCCCACCTCCCATACAAAGGTTATGTTGAAAATCACTAAAAGTGCGTTAACCGACTAACAAAAAACGTCAGAAACGCTAAATTTTACGGAAGAAGTGGCGGAAGGAAGCTGCACCCAGGCTTTTTTTAAAAATTGAAAATGGGCGTGGCGCCGCCCACTTATGGACCAAGAACCATATCTCAGGAGCTACTAGACCGATTTCAATGAAATTCGGTATATAATATTTTCTTAACACCCTGATGACATGTACGAAATATGGGTGAAATCGGTTCACAACCACGACTTCTTCCAATATAAAGCTATTTTGAATTCCATCTGATGCCTTCTCTGTATAATACGAGTATAAACATTAGGAACCAATGATGATAGCGGAATAAAACTTTACAAAAATACGGTATTTGAAAAATATGTAAATGACGTATTATGAAATCTCGATTATCACTTTACCATGCGAGAGTATAAAATGTTCGGTGACACCCGAACTTAGCCCTTCCTTACTTGTTTATTTCTCTTGTTTACACAAGAGCAGCCGTTTGTATCGGTCGAGTTATTACAACTGATTTGCTTAATAAAATATTGCGACGACTACGCCTAAATACCTGACTCTTTGTTTTACCTGTCAGTTGCTGCACATGTTTTGCCGTGTGACTTGCAAAATGCAATTCAGCAATTTATTTATTTATTTATTTAGTAAAGTCTATGAACAATGATTCTTACAGACTAATGAAAAACTAGGATGCATATTAGAATTCTAAAATAACTAAATTACAATAACATGAGTAGATAACTTAAACTAAAAAACAGAATTGAGGGTATTAATGAAGGATACCCTAGAGTGAGAAAAATCAAGTAGAACTTTCTCGGAAATTGAGTTAAACTCCTCTTGAGGGGAGCATATTCAGCAAAATTAGTACTTTCCTTTTTGTAATAAAATGGCAAACTGGATCAGAGACAACGCTGGGGAGTATTGAAGTTAAGTTTCCCTAATAAGTAGGGACAGTCAATTTCCCCGTTAATTATATTGTAGACGAATGAAAGTGAGAGAACGGACCTTCGATTTTCCACTGATTTAAAATGTATAAGCAATAAACGCAAACGGAGGATGGGGTCATGTGTAAAAGTTCACGCAAGTGAGGAAAGTTCTCTGATCGCCATTCACTTGGGAGTGGCCAGAAACGATTCTTTTACATATGACTCAAGCAGCTCACGACTTCCGGTCTTTGACCAAGTATCCTCTGGGTAGCCTAAGAACATCCGTTCGAAGGTGAGCTAAAGTGAGAAGGCGAAACATCCCCTGCATAGGGTTGTGCGCTGGGTTTGGGACCCGCCACGTAAAAAGCCTACCCCAATGAAAAACGACAAACAGCCTCGGATGAGAAACCCCTCTTTTGATGACGACCATGGCAAACGAAATAAGGACAACGATATCAGGGCATGCACCTGGAATGTCCGGTCCCTTAATTGGGAAGGTGCCGCTGCCCAGCTGGTTGATGTCCTCGTGAAAATAAAGGCTGAAATCACCGCCGTCCAAGAAATGCGATGGACGGGACAAGGACAGAGACGATTAGGTCCTTGTGACATTTACTACAGTGGCCATATAAAGGAGCGCAAGTTTGGTGTGGGATTCGTGGTGGGAGAGAGACTCCGTCGCCGAGTACTGTCATTCACTTCGGTGAATGAACGTCTAGCCACAATCCGCATCAAAGCGAGGTTCTTCAACATATCGCTGATCTGCGCCCACGCTCCGACGGATGAGAAGGACGATGTGACCAAAGATGCCTATTATGAGTGCTTGGAACGCACTTATGAGAGATGCCCCGCCACGATGTCAAAATCGTGCTTGGCCACTTTAACGCCAGGGTGGGCAAAGAAGGTATCTTTGGCACTGCGGCCGGTAAATTCAGCCTCCACGAGGAAACATCCCCAAATGGGTTGAGGCTGATCGACTTCGCCGGGGCCCGAAATATGGTTATCTGTAGTACTAGATTCCAGCACAAAAAGATTCATCAAGCTACCTGGCTGTCTCCGGATCGAAAACTACCAACCAGATCGATCATGTTGTGATAGACGGAAGACACGTCTCCAGTGTTTTAGATGTGGACCTAACATCGAATCTATCTTGTTGCAGCCAAGATTCGCACCCGCCTCTGTGCAGCAAAAAACGCACGCCAACAAACACAAGGAAGGTTCGACGTCGAAAAGCTGCAATCACAACAGACTGCCGAACGATTTTCTACTCGGCTTGCACTCCTGCTCTCTGAGAGCGCTCATCAACAACTCGGTATAAGGGAACTGTGGGACGGCATTTCAAACTCCTTACGTACAGCTGCATCCGAAACCCTTGGTTTTCGGAAAGTGCAAAAGAACAACTGGTACGACGAGGAGTGCCGCGCCGCAGCGGAGAGAAAACAGGCTGCCTACCTCGCAACGTTACGATCGACCACAACACGTGCGGGATGGGATAGATACCGAGAATTGAAGAGGGAAGCGAGACGCATCTGCCGACAGAAAAAGAAAGAGGCCGAAATGCGTGAGTATGAAGAGCTTGATAAGCTGGCCGACAGGGGTAATGCTCGAAAATTCTATGAAAAAATGCGGCGGCTTACAGAAGGTTTCAAGACCGGAGCATACTCTTGTAGAACCCCCAAAGGTGATCTAGTGACCGATGCCCAGAGCATACTTAAATTATGGAGGGAACACTTCTCTAGCCTGCTGAATGGCAGAGAATGCACAACGCCAGGAGAAGGCGAACCCGATTCCCCAATCGATGACGATGGAGCAGACGTCCCATTGCCCGACCATGAAGAAGTTCGAATAGCAATTACCCGCCTGAAGAACAACAAAGCGGCGGGGGCCGATGGATTGCCGGCCGAGCTATTCAAACACGGCGGCGAAGAACTAATAGGGAGCATGCATCAGCTTCTTTGTAAAATATGGTCGGACGAAAGCATGCCCAACGATTGGAATTTAAGTGTGCTATGCCCAATCCATAAAAAAGGAGATCCCACAATCTGCGCCAACTACCGTGGGATTAGCCTCCTCAACATCGCATATAAGGTTCTGTCGAGCGTATTGTGTGAAAGATTAAGGCCCACCGTCATCAAACTGATTGGACCTTATCAGTGTGGCTTTAGACCTGGAAAATCAACAACCGACCAGATATTCACCATGCGCCAAATCTTGGAAAAGACCCGTGAAAGGAGAATCGACACACACCACCTCTTCGTCGATTTCAAAGCTGCTTTCGACAGCACGAAAAGGAACTGCCTCTATGCCGCGATGTCCGATTTTGGTATCCCCTTGACCTTTTCAACCTGCTTCTGGAGAAAATAGTTCGAGCTGCAGAACTAAACAGAGGAGGTACCATCTTCTATAAGAGTGTACAGCTGCTGGCGTATGCCGACGATATTGATATCATCGGCTTCAACACCCGCGCCGTTAGTTCTGCTTTCTCCAGGCTGGACAAGTAAGCACAGAAAATGGGTCTGGCAGTGAACGAGGGCAAAACGAAATATCTCCTGTCATCAAACAAACAGTCGTCGCACTCGCGACTTGGCTCTGACGTCACTGTTGACAGTCACAACTTTGAAGTTGTAGATAATTTCGTCTATTTAGGAAACAGTATTAACACCACCAACAATGTCAGCCTGGAAATCCAACGCAGGATTGCTATTGCCAACAGGTGCTACTTCGGACTGAGTAAAGTCCTCTCTCGACGAACAAAAGCCAAACTCTATAAGGCGCTCATAATGCCCGTCCTGGTATATGGTGCAGAGGCTTAAACGATGTCAACAACTGATGAGTCGACGTTGCGAGTTTTCGAGAGAAAAGTTCTGCGAAAGATTTATGGTCCTTTGCGCGTTGGCCACGGCGAATATCGCATTCGATGGAACGATGAGCTGTACGAGATATACGACGACATTGACATAGTTCAGCGAATTAAAAGACAGCGGCTACGCTGGCTGGGTCATGTTGGCCGAATGGACGAAAACACTCCAGCTCTGAAAGTATTCGACGCTGTACCCGCCGTGGGAAGCAGAGGAAGAGGAAGACCTCCACTCCGTTGTAAGGACCAAGTGGAGAAGGACCTGGCTACGCTTGGAATATCCAATTGGCGCCACTCGGCTATAATCGCGTAAGCGGTGTCTACGCCAATTAAGAAGAAGAATAAACGCGATGTGTACGATGGTGTTGGATCAACAAACTTTAAGGAGCGGACAGCATATTTAAGAAAGATCTTTTGAACACGCTCGATCCTGTTAATTGACGATATGCAATATGGTCTCCAAATAAACACTGCATACTCCAAAATGGACCGCACAAAACATGTGTACAGTAATTTTAACGTGTAGAGGTCGGAAAAATTTGTAGAATTTCGACGGACAAAGCCAAGTACAGAAAAAGATTTTGAAGTTATATAGTTGATATGATTACAGAAAAAAAATCTGTGGTCAAAGATTACCCCAAGATCTTTGATTTCAGTAACGCATTTTAGGACGCATTTAGAAATACTGTAGCTAAAAGATAAGATGTTGCGCCCCCTACCATAGGAGATCTGTGAGCATTTATCTACATTCAGAAAAAGTTTCGATTTCAGGCACCAATTATGAAAAGTATCAATATCACATTGAAGTTTGAGTACATCTTGTGTGTTATTGATTAATGCAAAAATTTTTAAGTCATCTGCATATAACAGAAAGTTGGCGAAAGAGAAGCAACAGGAGATGTCATGATAAACAGCACAAAGAGAAGTAAGACAGCACGCAATGAATGAATTTATTTCTTTACGAATTACTTATTATTTCAAATCTCGTTTCTTCACCGTCTTCACCAAACTTTCAAATATCACTTCCAACTTTTAAAATTCAAAATTTCTTTTTGCGCTCTTGTTGAGCTATATAAGCTTTATTACTTATCACTTCAATTGCAAATTGTACAATGTTTTCTTATAAATAAATATTTTTACACTTTACGCTTCTTTGATGCAAATAGGCACACTACACCAATTACTATCGCATATAGCGATATTAAAAGTTAAATGTTATTAAGCCAAAGTTAAATATATAAACTGAATGATGAAAGCCGAATAAAAAACGAATAATCTCGATATATAATGACCGGATGATGCAAAGGATGCAACGTTCAGGAAAAATGTTCAAATAGACGTTGCGGGCAAGTTGCCTGCTGGACCGCTGGTGGACGCACGGGATGGAGGTCGGAGAAACGTAAACGGTGTATGTTGAATTGATGTGTCGATGCGAACTTTCTAGAATGTTAAAATGGACGGTTTTTTAAATAGACGATTTCAAATAGACGATTGCGAATAGACGATGCGTGCAGCGGCGAACGTGACTTCTAGAAGAATGTAGAACCAAAAAAACGGCACAGCGTCACCTTCTCGTTGGTATAAGATGAAAAATGGAACAAAAACAGTTTGGTGTGGAGATGATCAATGATGCCCTAATTAACATGTTGATGTGGAGAGTGTTGTATTCACTGGTCAGTGATGCCCTGTTTTTTTCTACTTAACATGTTGATGTGGAGAGTGTTGTATTCACTGATCAGTGATGCCCTTTAGTTATAGTTCATCTCAACATCCCGGCCCCCCTAGGCGAGTACTAGCCTAGTAGACGCTGTAGTGCCTGTAACGTAGCTACAACGCCGCTCAGGCCGGTGGGGCGGTGAGGTTGTGGCCTTATTTGGTTTCGCGTGGATGTCGTATTGAGGGGGCGCCAGGACCATCCAGCTTCTGGATGCCGTGCCACACGGTTAGACTGCGATCGTCGGGTGGCCGTACGGCGGCGGAGGACAGTGGGTGAGCCAGGATGTCCGGCGTTCCGGTGGAGTAACGTATGATGCGGTCTTTCACACAACCGGCACAAGGTATCAGATTCGCATTCAAGCGTGGCGTGTGACTGGGCCAAGCAGTTTAAACAATGCCCATGTGCCTGTGCCACCTTCTGACGTTGTACGGGTAACATTCCCTTGAAAATAGAGCAATGCTGCAGCCTATGTGAACGGCAACAGAGCGGACATCTGGTGCGGTGCGGTTTCGGAGGCGCCGGCGTCGCTGCTGCGCGTGTTGAGCTTCGTGCCACGGTTGGCGGCGTTGCTGCCGTGATGGTTCGGGGCGCTGCTACTGGAACAGTTCCAGAGCGAGGCACAGTAACAGCCGAACGGAGAGTTGGCGTGGGGGTTACAGGTGTATCGGCATCCATATCAATCTGTGAGAAGAAAGAGAAAATCGTAATGATTATAATTTGATTGCCTGTAAGCGTGCATGAACAGGGTGCCACGTTAGGGGGCATGACTAAATGATCGTCCGTCTATGGGGTTGCGATAGATATGTAGGTCTTCGTTTGTCGTACGGCTTGAAGCTTATTGTAATTATCTTTGCGGTTTTTTCTTAATGATATTATTAATTTATTTTCTTTTTCCCGTCTTTTTTCAGATCGGTTTAGGAATGATTATTATTTACGTTTTCGTAAGTGGCAGCAGTTGGTAAGAAACATAATTTGACAAGCGGCCGGGTTAGCGTTCCGTTTTGCGTACGGAGATCCACCACCCGGATGTGACCGTCTGAACCGTAGTGAAGTTTCTCTTTGCGGCCAAGCCGCCATTCTGTGGGGGGGAGACAATCGTCGTGGACTAGGACACAATCTCCAAGCATTGGAGCCTGTTCTGGAATTTTCCATTTATACCTTTTGTGAAGGTCTTTTAAATACTCTTCTTTCCATCGTCGGCTGAAATTATGATGGAGAATTTTAATTCGTTCCCATCTGTTTAGTAAGGATGGCGACTCCATGCCTGGCTCAGGTGTGGCCAGAATGGGCGCTCCTTTAAGAAAATGCCCTGGGGTAAGGGCAGCAAAGTCGGAGGGATCTTGCGAGAGTGCAGCGAGAGGCCGTGAGTTGAGAACGGCTTCGATTCTGGTTAACAATGTCGTGAATTCTTCATAATTGAATTTGAGGTTGCCAGCGAGCTTCTTGAAATGAGATTTAAAGCTCTTTACCGCTGATTCCCATAAACCACCCATATGAGGAGCGCTTGGGGGGATGAATTGCCAGTTTATACCTTGAGGGGCGTATTTTTGAACAATGTCAGGTGAGACTTGTTTCATGAACTCCACAAACTGTTTCTCAGTAGCTCTTTGAGCTCCAATAAATGTTTTGCCATTATCGCTCATGATTTTTGAGGGAAACCCACGTCTTGCGACGAAGCGAGCAAATGCGGCAAGAAAAGCCTCCCTGGTCAGATTAGTACAAAGCTCTAGGTGTACTGCTTTTGTTGTGAAACAGACAAAAACAGCCACATAGCCTTTCATGAGGGTAGGAGATCTTAGCATGGAAGCCTTTATCTGAAAAGGACCAGCAAAATCTACACCTGTAGTGGTAAAAGGCGGAGCAAAGTTGCAGCGTTCCGGTGGAAGTGCTGCCATAATCTGTGTTCGTATTTTCTGTTTATGCATAGTGCAGATCTTGCACCTGAAAATGCATTTCTTGATTTGGGGCTTCAAACGTGGAATGTAATATTCCTGTCGTACCACATGCTGCATGAGACGGTTTTCGGCGTGTAGCATTAATATGTGGATGTAATGTAGGAATAATGTGGCAAATGGAGATTTCTCAGGTATTATTATGGGGTGGCGCTCGTTGTATGTTAGGCTTGAATTAGCAAGCCGACCATTGGCCCGAAGCAGCCCTTTCGTGTCTAGAAACGGGTTTAGCACTAAGAGTGAGCTTTTTTTTATCAATCGGCTTCGATTCTCTTAGTGATGCTATGTCGCGGCTGAAGTAGCGCGTTTGAGTTGATGCGATAAGAGCGACCTTTGCCTTTTGTAAGGCTTGGTGCGTCAATGTATCGCATTGGGGGTAAGTTGCTCCTTTCAGTTTATGTTTAAGTCGCTCTATGAACTGGAGCATATAGGCGACGACTCTGAGGGCTCGGGGGAACGATGAAAATCGTTCAAGGATGTCATTATCCTCCAATATTGTGTGGTAGGTGTCGATTTTTCGACTTTCGGGCGCAATTATGTTGCGCATTGGGGATTGTGGCCAAGAATCGGAAGATTCTGCTAGCCATCGAGGGCCATTCCACCATAGCGTGGTGGTGGCCAGGTGCAGGGGTTTGCACCCTCTTGTACCTAGATCGGCAGGATTGTCAGCACTGGCTACGTGTCGCCATGTGGCGGATCCCACTAGGTCAAGTATTTGAGAGGTTCGGTTGGAAATATATGTTTTCCACGCATGTGGGGGTTTTTCCAACCAGGCTAGGACTATCTCGGAGTCAGACCAGAGATATAGCTTGTGTTTCGCCATGTCTAAGTGGGTCTGCACCATGGAAACTAGTTTTGCTAGGAGCAGGGCGCCGCAGAGTTCAAGTCGTGGTAGACTTATCGTTTTTAGAGGCGCAACTTTAGCTTTCCCCACTAATAAGTGGCTTGTGATTGCGGTATCGCTTTGTGTGCGCACATATATGGTGGCACAATATGCCTTTTCAGAGGCGTCACAGAAGCCGTGTAGTTCCACTTTGTATTCGGGAGAATAGTTTACCCACCGTGGAATTTGTATCTGCGAGATGTCGTTCAGATTACTCGCGAACTGGGACCACTTTTCTAGACGAAGTGGTTTTACTTGCTCGTCCCAGTCGGTACCATCTAGCCATAATTCTTGTATCAGGATTTTGGCTTGTATCATAATTGGCGAAAGCCATCCTGCGGGGTCAAAAAGTTTTGCCACAGAGGAGAGAATTTGGCGTTTTGTAACGGCGGATAATGCGGATATGGACTCGCTCGTGTAGGAAAACTGGTCCGATATCGCATTCCATTGGATGCCTAGAGTTTTTGTGGTACTTTCCTCTTCGAATATGAGGAAATTAGTATCCAACAAATTTTCTTTTGGTATGTCTTTTAATATATTTGGGTGATTTGCCGTAATCTTTTTTAGGGGAAACCCTGCGGTGTTGAGGGCTTTTGTCACTTGTGATAAGGACTCGTATGCTTGTGAGAGGCTGTGGCTCCCAGACAGAATATCGTCTACATACGTTTGTGTTTTTAAGATTTTTGTTGCCAGAGGAAATTCTGACTTTGTGTCTTCTGCCAGCTCGTGGAGTGTACGGATGGCTAGATATGGGGCACAGTTTACGCCAAAGGTAACTGTTTTTAACTTGAAGTCGCGTAGTGGACTATTGGGGGATTTTCGGAAAATAATGCGCTGAAAATCCTGATCGTCTTTATGTACGACTATTTGTCTATACATTTTTTCGACGTCCCCGTTGAATACGTATTTGAATATACGCCAGTTTAGAATAAGCAGCATTAAATCAGGTTGGAGCGTGGGTCCCGTAAACAGGATATCGTTTAGGGAATTCCCCGAGCTAGTAGTTCTTGAGGCATTGAAGACAACTCTGACTTTTGTTGTTTTCTTGTCAGGCTTTACTACTGCATGATGTGGCAAGTAGAATGAGTAATATTTGCCTTTTAAGATTTTTTCACATGGGCTTACTTCCTCCATGTGATTTAAATGAAGGTATTCTTCTAAGACACCATCGTAATCTTGTTTCAGCTCCCCTTTCCTAAGTAGGTTTTTCTCCATACTTAGAAACTGCTGTATTGCAGAGGTGCGAGAGTGACCTAAGGCGAGTGTATCTGGGAATTGCTGCTTTAGTGGTAGTCGTACGACGTACCGACCATCATCTGATCTAGTAGTTGTGGCTTTGTACAAGTCTTCACAATACTGATCTTCGGGGGTTATGATTGAAATGGGGGGGAGTTCTTCTATCTCCCAAAACTTTCTCAATTGTGAATTGAGGTACTCGTTTGAGATTTCCTCAACTTGAGTTGTCATTGTTGTGACTGGTTCCGTGACTAGTCCACTTAGGACCCATCCGAATATGGTATTTTGCGCTAGAAGTGTTTTTGAAATTTTTTCAACACCTTCTAGAATAATTTGCGATATTAGATCGCTGCCTAATAGAAGGTCTATTTGAGCGGGGGTGTTGCAGTTAGGATCTGCTAGCTTTAGGTGTGTAACCTTTTGCCATTGCTTGCTATTTATATGATAGCTTGGTAACATATTCGTGAGTTGCGGTAAGACTATTGCATCTGCTTGAATGCGCTTATCCGCTTGAGGAGAAATTAGGGTAATGGGGCAGATTTTATTTGAGTTTTGAACTACTCTTCCGCCCATTCCCGTAATTTCAAAGTTGGCTTGTGTTGTTGGCAGTTTTAGCCTATTTTGTGCCCTAGACGCTATGAAAGATCGTTGTGATCCTTGGTCTATTAGGGCTCTGAGCTTAAACAGTTCTCCTCGATGTTCGATGGAGACGACTGCTGTGGGTAGTAGTACCCTACTTTGATTTTCGCTGTGTAGCGTTTGAGTTTTTAAAGCCTTTGAGCAGCATGGTGCTTCTTGGCATATTTCGGAATTTTGAGATTCGGGAGTTGCGGTTGCAACTAAACCCGTGGCTCTTTTTGAGAAAGCGCTAGTTTGGGGTGTTTTGGGGAAATTATTGAAGTGCAACATTGAATGATGCCTTTTGTGGCAATATACGCAATTGAATTTGCTTTCGCAATTATTTAGATTGTGAGAATGGGACAAACAATTTGTGCAGAGTCTTTTTGATCTGACAAAGTTGTTCCTTTCATTAGTATTCAATTTTTTAAACTTATCGCAAGATTTGAGTTTATGCCCTCCTGAGCATAGTTCGCATGACGTATGATTGTTTTGTTCGGAAGTGAACGATTGTGTTTTGAAAAAACTACGATTTAAGTTGTTGTTGTTATTAGCTTGGGGTCGCATGAAGCTGCGATTTAGGTCATGTTGAACGTTTTTAGTTCTGACCATTTTTTTATCTACCCGTTCCGCGATTTCATATTGGGTAGTTAGGAAATCTTTCATCTGTTGCCACGTTGGGCACTTTCTTCGCGAAGAGAGCGATTGCTCCCACAAAAGCAACGATTTTTCTGGTAATGCCGCGGAGCATATGTTTACCAGTATGGGGTCCCAATTGTCAGTGGGAATATTTTGTGTCGTTAGAACCGACAAACAATTCGAAACAGTGGATTGAAGTTTTATGAATTCTTCACTTGTTTCTCTCTGAATTTTTGGTAAATTCATCAATATGGTCACTTGTTTGTCGACCAGTATTCTTTCATTCTCGTATCGTTCTTTTAAAGCTTCCCAAGCTAAATTGAAATTGTTGTCATTAAGAGCGAACTGTTTTACTATGACGCCTGCTTGACCTTTAGTTTTGTATCGGAGGTGATACAATTTTTGTGCATTAGATAATTTTGGGTGGTTTATGTAAACGGCGGTGAACATGTCCCGGAAGGACGGCCATTGTTCATAACCCCCATGAAAAATTTCTGTGTCACATGCTGGCACTTTGAGGTGAATACCTGAACCTGCCTCTTGGGCCTGTGTTTGTGGTAGTTCTACTCTCAGTTGTGGATTTGGTGCGATTGACCTTGTTAATTTTAATTGATCAGAGATCATGGCTTTTGTCTCTTCATATTGGTCAAGACAATTTTCATATTTGGAGTAAGCCGAGGTTTTGAAATTTTCCGGAAGATCCGAATCATCCGTTTCTACAATGGCGTCATAGGCCGCTTGGAGACGTGTCCAAAAATTGTCAAGGTTTTGATTCTTGATTTCTAGTACCGATTCAGAATTATCTAGAATCGGTGAAGATGAGAATCGAGTGCAGTATCGTATTAAGCTGTCACTCTCTGATAAAAATTTAGCGTATGAAATATCTTTACCCCGTTTTTGTTTTGTAGCACCTTGCTTCGAGCGTGTAGCTTCTGCCGGTGTACATGGACTTTTTTCATCCGAAATCATTTTTGGTATTTTTAGAAATTGATGAGACTTAGATTCCTTTGAATCTGTGTTCATTTAGATGAAAAATGGTAATATATGTATATATATACAATTTTCTGATTTAAAGCAAACGGATAAATTTAGAGAACCGTAAAGCTCTTTCACGTCGATAAGAGCTTTAATTTCTGTTAAAAGTAATAAATTACGCGTTTTTCAGATTTAGCGTTTAAGCGGTTGTATGTGCTTTGGTTTTAAACTTTATATATTATATATGCGGACTTATCTGAATGTCCCTGTTTGTGAACTCGTTAAAGCGGTCAGTACACTTTGTCAATATGTATGCACGATATGTGCTCAAAGTAATCCTGCTTGTTCTAAGACGAAGAACAAGAAATAGTTGCCGGTATGGTTTAATATATGTACTATGTGTATGTACAGATTAATGCGTATGTAAATTTTATTTTATTAATGTATGTGAATATATATATATGGATATAAATATTGAAGATGGTATATGTTAACTTGTAATATATGGTAATGTATGTATATTGAATATCTATGTATGTTTGATTTTATTTTGTGTATTTAGCCGGTATGTACACCTATGTGTATATCTTTTTTTCTTTTTGTTTTTGTTTTTTACACAACCGCTTTGAAATACTTTGAACTAGTATTGCCAATATGGGCTTCAAACATACATATACATACATATATACAGTGCTGAGATACTAATGGGAATCGATACGACTCACTTTGGGGGGTGTAAATGTTTCCATATAGGGGTTGCTGTCCTCCTCTTGTCCTCGCAGGTTGGGTCCAGTGTATTTGTTGTTTGCTTTGTTTAATTAATTTTTTTTTTTTTTTTTAATTTTTTTTTTTCTCGCGCCCGTTTAGATTGAGTTTTTTTCCTTTATATGTTAGTTGCGCGCCCGTTTTTTTTTTTTTTGTGTTTTTGTTCGTATAGTATATCAATATTTATTTCACCTTAATATCGATAACTATTTTCCAACACCAATAATAGGTAAGGGGGCAGAAAACATTGGAGAAACTAGCCACATACAAAATCTTCACTGCTTTTACTTTGTTGCTTTTTGTTATATTCTTTCACTTTACATTTACACCACCTCTTTCATTTGCTTGGGAATTTATTAAAAAATGTTGTTGTAATCTGTATGCACTGTATGTGACTCTTTCTGTTTCCACTTCGTAAAATAAAAATTTGTTGCAATACGTTTTCGTTTTCTGCGTATTTGTAAAAACTAATTAATTTTACAAGTGAACTGCTTTGGTTTGCCTTTTGCAGAAAAATAAGTACACAAATTTATGTGGAGATATGCTACACGCCGCGCTATCAACCGAATCACTTGTCGTCGTTTTTTTTTTTTTTTTTTTTTTTACGATTGCATAATATGTGTATATGTGTTCACTTTGTCACTGTACCCTTCCGAAAATCTTTATCTCTTGTGTAAAAGTTGTAACTGTTTTTTTTTTTGTTTTAAGCGCATATATATATAACTGTATATATATATATATATTTATGTATATCAATGTATACTGTTTTGTTTTACCGCACTTTATAACCGTTGTTTTAGAGGTATTTATTATATATATATAAAAAATTTTTTTTTTTTTTCCAATACCGCACACCGTCAAGAATTTGAATAAATTGCTGCCCAAATTTGCACACAAAGGCGTTAATCACTTATGCGCATCCTGCATCATTGTTTCTCACAATAATTCACAAAACCAACCGACTTCAAAAAAAAAAATTAAGCAAACTTCTCGATCATATCATGAATTTTTCTTTTAAAATTCAAAATTTTTTTTTTTTTGAAGATTCACAGTAAATCACAATATTCTTGACGTTGTGAAATTTTTAATCAAATGCACGAATTTACCACAGCCACGAAACTTTTCACTATTCACTTCTTAGCCGTTTTGATTTTTTAGTTTTTCGCCACAGTGCCTTTCTTTTTCTCTCGAAGGACCATATTTATTTCTTTACGAATTACTTATTATTTAAAATCTCGTTTCTTCACCGTCTTCACCAAACTTTCAAATATCACTTCCAACTTTTAAAATTCAAAATTTCTTTTTGCGCTCTTGTTGAGCTATATAAGCTTTATTACTTATCACTTCAATTGCAAATTGTACAATGTTTTCTTATAAATAAATATTTTTACACTTTACGCTTCTTTGATGCAAATAGGCACACTACACCAATTACTATCGCATATAGCGATATTAAAAGTTAAATGTTATTAAGCCAAAGTTAAATATATAAACTGAATGATGAAAGCCGAATAAAAAACGAATAATCTCGATATATAATGACCGGATGATGCAAAGGATGCAACGTTCAGGAAAAATGTTCAAATAGACGTTGCGGGCAAGTTGCCTGCTGGACCGCTGGTGGACGCACGGGATGGAGGTCGGAGAAACGAAAACGGTGTATATAATTGATGTGTCGATGCGAACTTTCTAGAATGTTAAAATGGACGGTTTTTTAAATAGACGATTTCAAATAGACGATTGCGAATAGACGATGCGTGCAGCGGCGAACGTGACTTCTAGAAGAATGTAGAACCAAAAAAACGGCACAGCGTCACCTTCTCGTTGGTATAAGATGAAAAATGGAACAAAAACAGTTTGGTGTGGAGATGATCAATGATGCCCTATTTAACATGTTGATGTGGAGAGTGTTGTATTCACTGGTCTAATTAACATGTTGATGTGGAGAGTGTTGTATTCACTGGTCAGTGATGCCCTGTACAATTTTTTATAAATACGGCCGGAAGTCCGTCCAAATCCATTTTTTTTTCTACTTAACATGTTGATGTGGAGAGTGTTGTATTCACTGATCAGTGCATGACTTAAAAAGATAAGTATCCACCTCAAACGCTAGCGGTGAACGATGGATGGTGGCTGGAGTAATTGAAAAGAATCCATCAAGAAACCTAAATTTTAAATTATTACTGAGAAAGACTAAGTCAAGAAATCGACCGAGACTATTTGAATATGAGTTGATTTGAATCAGATTGAGACCAAGCAAGCTATCAATGAGAAATAACTCCTGTGAAGACGAAAAACTTGAAGGAATAAGAGCAGGACTATAGGAACAACCAGACCAGACGATATTGCTTAGATTAAAGTCACCCAAAACACAAATATTATTATCTTTCATCTTGTTTAATACCAGCGAGGAAATATTATTTGCGTGCAACTTTTACAACTCTAGCGGACTATTAGGAGGGATGTATGAGACTGCAATGAACAGAGCATTATAGACACAGATACATAGTTGGTCCACGATAGAATCTTCATTCTCAAGCATAATTAAGCGAGGACGAAATTTGCGATGAACTGCTAAGAGAACTCCACCCCCTCTTAGACAGCCAGTTTTTTCGTGATCTCTGTCCTTGCGGAAGACATAATAGAGATTTGAGTCAAAGTATTCGCTATCGAAATAACTAGAATTCAGCCAAGTCTCAACAATAACGATAATATCGAAATCCAAACGTGAAGAAAAATTGCGAATAATATTTGATTTACACCTAATACCCGATAGATTTTGGTAGTAGATCTTAAGACAGGAACCAGTTAAGGAGGGTGCAGAAAACTCATGAGTAGAATTGCGATTAACAGGCGCATCAACTAATCTGAAGCTCTGTTTTCCCCTCCCTTTGGAAAAAACTTAAAGGGACGCAGTTTAATGCCAGAAGGTCAGACTGAAGAGGAGAAAACGGCATTAAAAAAAGATGGGGACACACCCAGCTTAAAGTTTATCCTCTTAAGATTATAAACATCGGTATCTTTCTTAATTAATTTATAACATAGAAGTTGCTCTCTATCAACATTAGCATGTTTAACAACAAAAGATATAATATCTTCCTCGTGACTGGGTTCAGCAGATAAGTGAATCCATTTCTTGGGTATGACGACATCAATATCAACATTGGCATTAACACCAACAACAGTTGAAGTGGCTGGGGATTTTTTGTTCCTGGTACTCACTATTAACTTCAAGTTTCTGTTCGCAGTAATTGAAGTAGAAGCGTTGTTAACAGAATCATTAACGGCGACAGAGTGAGCAGCATTGACAGCGACAGGTTGACAAATTTACCTCGTGCTTTTCCGCTGAGTTGTTGTTACGCTATTTCCACACTCAAACCTGCCGACGCACCGTCAGCAATATCGGTGGGAGTGGAGTGTTGACCGGATACGTGTTTACCGGTGTTAACTACCCGCCTCTTGAAATGAAGGCGTCCTCGGCTTCTTTGATGACTTTATTCAATATCACCATGCTAGTTCGTCTTCGTTTCACTAAGATTGCTCCAACTACAGAGATGACAAATAGGGGCAAGAGAAGTGCGCCCCCTGATTGTAATGAACGGGCGTTAACAAGATCATGCAGCCTCGCTATGTGCCTAATGTTCCTCATATTTACTTTCTGTAAGTATGATAACGATAGTAAATTAATGTGTTCGGTGAAATTTACATATTGTGCGCGTGCAGCTTCGGGATGCGATCGAATAGTTTTAGCCCAGTTGACGTAGGTCGTAGTGTTTACCATAATCTCAGAATCAAATGTTACAAGGAAAGTTCCCTTCGTTAGTTTCGTCAAGTTCTGGGATTGTATAGACGCTGGTTGATCGTTGATTACTAGGATGCCATTATCAACTTCCTCAATAGCGGGAACGTTATCGGCGAATTTTGACTTACATTTTGCGGAGTGTTGGTTAAGTAGTTGCAGCGTACAGGGGCTTTCCTTCAGAGGCTGACAAAAGTTTGCCGCTGCAGCTTCCTTGCAGTTGTAGAGTGGAATATATCTACCATTACATTCAGCAATAACGTCTGCTTCTAGAGAGGTAGCTTTTCCGTCATGGATCACTGGCAGCAACTTTACATCATTACAGAATCTGTCTATTTTTGGGAATTTAATAATTTTAGAAATGGACAATAAATCACTTATGCTAATGTTTGCTAATGTTTCAGCAGCTAACAACCCATTGATCTCCATACCATTTAGCAGGATAGGGTTGACGATATTTAACCTGCCCAGAGTGATTGATTTATACCTCTAGCGTACCGATCTTGTATTTTTATTGCGTCCAATAGTTGCAATATTTCATTAGCGTCGTTCTCTAATAGTCCTTTAATATGTGATTGTGGGAATTGGATCAGTAGTTCGTCTGTCTCCTCAGCTACTGCTTCGAATGTTGATAAATTAGTTCTATGAAGTAGAAAGTCATGCTGCTCATAAACAGCTACAGCTCCGGATGTAATTGGAATGTAATAAGAGTTGGTATAGTCGAGTATTGCCGCATTAGCTCGAAAGCTTAACGAAAGCAGCATAATCATGAAATTTTCCATATCTCGATAAGCTATGTCACTAAATAAGGTATGATAAGGCAGCAGCACGATGATTCCTGGGGTTGTGATCCAGCAGCAGGAAGACAGGATTACGATGATTAGGATGCTTTATTTCTTAGAGCATTGGCTCCACACTTTCTCCCACGGTTAGGTAGTGTTTAAATTTCATGTTTAATGCAATAAGAGTTTAATGAAATGGTTGCGGTTTGCACCATTTCTACGTAGTGTATTAATTTGCGGTTAAAATTTTTCAAAATAGAAAATTGTTCGTAGCTCTCACTATTTATATAGTGTTAATTAAGTTAAATGTTTTTCCGCGACTGTCGGGTGGATTCGAACCACGGCCACGCACAGGATTTGTCCTTTATAAGGATAACTCAAGAACTGCACTTTGGCCCCACGTTGGGCGCCAATTATTAAAACACTTGTTGAGTTTTAATCTTTTTTATTTCTCTTGTTTTCACAGGAGCAGCCGGATACGTGTTTACCGGTGTTAACTTGTATGTGTGTTGCATATAAATGCATATATTTTTATGTGTTTATTTATGTATGTAAATTAACTTCCCTGGCGTGGGAAGTATGTATTAAAAAAATAGCTTTCCTTTCCGCTATGCACGGTAGAAATAAAACACAACGTGTTGGCAGGAATAAAGGGAAGTTTAACTTATTCCACTGTGAGAGCGCTTCAAAATTAGCGTTTTTTATAACATTTTCCAATATGGCCGAATTGAACAAAATAATAATTTTTGGGCATTTATCAACCCAATACCCAACATTT
Organism: Bactrocera neohumeralis; assembly: GCF_024586455.1. Classification (NCBI taxonomy): domain Eukaryota; kingdom Metazoa; phylum Arthropoda; class Insecta; order Diptera; family Tephritidae; genus Bactrocera; species Bactrocera neohumeralis. The sequence goes on along the minus strand of NW_026089622.1, from coordinate 7,487,644 downwards.
AGTACGAATAGAAATTACTATATAGTGGTTGTTTATTATATGGAGAAACTATTTAAATCTTTTTAAAGAATATTAGAACAACTGACTTTTGACCTTTCAATACCAAATAAAAGGATTTAAGCTTGTTAGCTCTCAATCATTAAATGTTTTTAATCATTTTCCATTGAAAATAATACTATGATGCTTCAAATAACGAAACATTTCATCAAATATCTTTCAATTTCACAAATTTATTTAATTTTCATTGTTTTACATTTTTTATAAGTGGTCTTGAACGATGCAAAAATCCCTACGTTTACATATCTTTTGGTAAGATTTCAATCTGGCCATCGCTCGTTTCCAATTGTTAAACGTTAAAACCTCCTGAACTCGATCAACTGTCAAAATTCAGGAGGTTTTGACGTTTAACAATAGTTCTCTCACTTCCAGTGAGAGAAGAGTTGGACATCTCTTTATCTCTGGTGTTGGTTTGAGTGCGGTAATACTTGCTACTTGCTCAAGCTCAAGCATTACATTAATGCCCGGTTTCACAGTCCATACTTATGTTGTACTTAAGATAAAACAGGAAAATATTGTTTTACAGTTCATACTTATGTAATGCTTAAGTACTGAAAAGGGGAGACTTAAGCAGTGCTTAAATAACAGCTGATTTTTGTTTTGAATTTGCTTTGAATTTTCAGGGACATCTTTCGTAGCGTAGGGCAAGTGTCCGTTCGTTTGCACTCAATAACAGCTTATACTTTTCCTTCAGTTCCCATAGGTGCTCCGACTCGCTAGTGATGAAATTTGGAGTACTTTTGTTGTTTTCATCAATTTTTGATATAATTTTCCTCGCAAATTTATGTATTGTCTGTTATAATTTAAATATTTCAAACATATTTTTATGAATGACATTTGTAAAACATATGTTGCCCATAACGTTGCCATATATCATTATAAAATTTTATAGAAATTGAGCATTGACTGTGAAACGCAAACGACCACTCAGTTTGCAACAATACTTAGCTAAGATTTTATTTAGGCACAACTTAAGTATGGACTGTGAAACCGGGCATAAGTGATGAAATGCCAGAGCAATGAATTTCCAATTATGAATTCTCAATATCAGAACAAATAATGGAATGTGGAATTATGCTTACTTATCAAAACAAATGATGTATTAATTTTTTATTAATTAAAGTATTCTGCTGACCAAGCAGTAATACCGTGGGAAGATACTATTTGTTTATATTTATCATAAAGTGTCTGTGTGGCTGCTGCCGTTAACTCCCCCCTTTCTAAGATGAAACGTCCCGATTCAATATAATTTTTTGATGTATTGTAAATTCTTTCTAAAATAGCGTTATATGACAATTCTTGGAATTTTAATTCTTTGCTTTGTTTATTAGTTTTATATGATTTTTTTAATTTTAAATTTTTATAGATTATGTATATTATTATTTATATTACAAGCATTACAATCGTGTACCAGAAAGTGAATGATTTTTAAATCTTTAATTCGTTCACTCAAAATATTTATGTTTTCAAATTTAAATTCTTTATTCTTTGTTTCAATATATTCTATAATTTCAAAATTATTTATATAATTATTTTTTAAATATTTCCAAATTTTACAATGGCATGTAAGGCAGGTCGCCTCCAAGCTGGTGCATCCTGGGTAACGTTAAATGACCTGCAGCCTTCACGGCCTAACAACTCCTAGACGACTTTGGCTTTGCACTGGTTGTTGAGAAACTTTTTTATTGGATTTGGTAGAACCTTGGGCTGGTGGTGGCGGCATTCTGACACCTGAGTACGATGTGGTGACACTCATCAGAAATGGCTGACAGGCTAATGTCGCAACTGCCCCCGTCCCGTTAGAACCCTGGCAGGCCTCCGAGTACGTTCCCCCGTCGTCGTTAAGTTGGCGTGGTAGGTGTATGTTGAGATGACTCCTTCTTTGCGCTGGTCGGCTCTGAACGTATTGCCTCATAAGGTCAACCCTCGCCTTGGCCTCATCATCGAGATAACCTTGGGACCATAAAAGGCGACTACCTTTCCGGGGGACGGATAGCGGCTCTGAGTGGTGACCCTTTTTGCATGGACAATTTAAATAACCCTAAAATGGACGGAAGAACGACGAAGGGAGGTGAAGGGCTGTCGAAATCGACACCCAGATCCAACCGAGGCGGAGATGCTGCTCCTATGGCGTCGGCAACAGTAGTAGCGAAGGGTGGATCCTTCATACGCGGCGGAATCACCAGCACTAGCAGGGGAACCTCAGCTATAATTATGAAAGGAATCACAGGGGGTAAGAGCAAGGCAGCTTTAGCTAGAAAGCTAAAGTCAGACCGTCGATTGGCGGCCAAAATCATGGAGCGCTACGGTGACAAGCATGTTGGTCAGGTTTCTGAGCAACATGCTAGTACACTTGAGTGGGCCAAGAAAGTGCTGAGCGAGGACGATAGGGTAGAACTGGGAACCATCTGGACGGAACCGGCGGACAAGCGGCAGAGGTCGCACGAGGGAGAAACCTCCCTTGTTAAGAAACCGCGAACAGGAAAGGCGCCAACTTTTAGCGAAATCGCTAAAGGCGCTGGGGCCAGAATACTGGGGGTGCTAGATCGTAGTAGAGAGGATGGTGCCATTTCCCACGATGAATGGAAGAGGGTAGCGGCGGCTATCTCATCGGTCTTCCTGAGGGTGGTGGTGGGTTGTCCACTGAGATCGCCGAAGGGCAAAGAGAAACCTCTATGGTGGACTACGGAGCTCTCAGATATTAGGGCGTCTTGTAGACGGCTTTTCAACAAGGCCCGCAGAAGTGGGTTATCTGTTGACTGGGCTTTGTATAAAGTTGGACTTTCAATATATAAGTCCGAGTTAAGAAAGGCCAAGAGGACCTCGTGGAAGCGCTTCTGTGAAAAAGTGGAAGGCTGTCAGGAGTCCTCGCGATGCAGGCGTATTCTCGGAAAAAGCCCAGTGTCCTGGGGTATCTCAAGGACGCAAATGCGAAGTGGGCCCTTAGTAGTGAAGAAACACTTCAAATGCTTGTCGACGCTCACTTTCCGAACAACATGTCCTCTGTGAGGGGATCTATCGGGGTGCCGCATGACGATTGCGCGGCCTTTGTCAGCATCCTGGATGAGCGGAACTTGACGAGGCGTTCAACTCGTTCAAACAATTCAAGTCCCCGGGACCAGGCGGCATCATACCAGCGCAGCTGCAACAAGCTGTTAAGGTGTCATACAGCTGGTTGGCAACTATCTATGCGAACTGCATCAGATTAGGTTACATCCCGGGGGCCTGGAGACGTGTCAAGGTTACGTTCATCCCGAAGGCTGGCAGGGGCTCCCATGTCACGGCCAAGGATTTCAGGCCAATCAGCCTCTCCTCCTTCTTGTTGAAGACTCTGGAGTGACTGATGGACTGGTATATAAGGAAGAGCATTCCGAGAGACTATTTGTCAAGAGCACAACATGCTTATCGCCTTGCATACTATCGTGTCATGGCCCGAAGAAGCCATTGAAGCCAAGGACTTCGCTGTTGGGACCTTCCTGGGTATCGAAGGAGCTTTCAACAATGTCCTGCCTGAGGCAGTAGTAACTGCTCTTGACGGTATTGGGGTTGAATCGAACCTCAAGTGCCTCATTCTCAATTTTCTGTGCGACAGAGTGATCGAAACGGAATGAGGCAGCGCGCGTGCAAGGCGTAGGGTGAGTAGGGGAACACCACAAGGTAGGGTTCTCTCTCTCTCTTCTATGGATCTAGTGGTTGACGAAGTGCTCAAAAAACTAGAGGATCGCGGCTGTCGGGTGATTGCCTACGCAGACGATGTAGCACTTATGGTCAAAGGAAAGTTCCTTAGCACCGTGAACGAGTTGACGCAGGGATATCTCAGCGTTGTAACAAAGTGGGCGGCCGGAAGTGGACTCGCCATTAATCCTAACAAAACGGAAATGGTTTTATTCAAGCAAAAGTGGCATCTATTGCCTTATACTGCTGCAGAGGAGCTATTGGCAAAAGATGGGGTCTTTCACCGAAAGTGGTCCTCTGCTCTATGACACCATAGTAAAGCCCATCTTGTTCTATGGTGTCTTCATGTGGTGGAGGGCTTTAGGGAAGACCACACTGGCCAAAAATTTGAAAGCGTTCAACGGGCTGCGCTAATTAGCATATGTGGTCTACCCCAACTATGGCACTTAATGTAATTTTGAATATAATGCCGGTGGACATTGCCGGTAGGTGCATAGCCGCGAAGGTGGCTAACAGACTCAGAGAATCTGGTTTCTTAAAGGAACGTGCATCTGGTCATTCGGATATCCTTACAAACTTTGACAGAATTCCGGATCATCTGGATCATGGAGTCGCCTTACCGAACTCTGGCGGCTCCTTCTCTGCCCATATACCGACGAGGGAGATGTGGGTGGGAAGAAGCCGTTGGAGGAGGGGCAGCAAGCTTCTGTCGGGGAGCTCTCCATCAACTCCTGTTTCAGACTTTCCGACTACTGTAGTGTATTCAGGCTGAGGTCGCAGCCATCAAGGTAGCAGCTGATTTGCTGCTACAGAGTGCATCCACCTTCAGACAAGTGACTATTCACTCAGATAGTAGAGCGACTATATTAGCCTTGAACTCATTCGAGGTGCGTTCCAGGCTTGGTCGAAGAATGTCTAACGTCGCTATCTCTAGCAGCTAGAGTTTTTTTTGTGATTAGACTGGTGTGGGTGCCGGGCCATAGCAGGCAATTGCAAAGCTGATGAGTTAGCAAGGAAAGGCACCCTAGAATCATTATCGGTAGAATGGAAACGGATTGGTGCTCCTCTTTCTTCTTGTAGTCTACTACTAGATAGCTGGGCCACGCGGATGCTCGTCCAACACTGGGCCAGCACCGGCACTTGTGCGGTTACAAAACCTTCTGGCCCAGCATAGATCGCAGGAGATCAAATGATCTCTTATTCCTCAATAAGGCTAACCTCTCATTGGTAGTGGGTCTTTTAACAGGCCACTGTCCTATTGGCTTACACGCGGTAAGAATGGGTATCTTACCGGATGCTGACTGCAGATGCTGTTCCTGCTTGACTGTCCCGCTTTTGGGAGGTCAAGACATACCTTTAGACACCCCACCGAACTGGCGGGTGTTGAAGTTAAGCGTCTGTGTAAACATATATTGGCTACAAAGCGCTTCGGCAATCTTTAAGTCCGAATACGGGAGTTTTTCAAGTAATGGCATCACAAAGGACTAATTTGTTAGTCTACGTGGGATCATCGATCAGCCATTCTTACATAACCTAACCTAAATTTTTACAATCAATTAGGCAATTCCAAGCTTTGTTGTATGTCTTATGTCATATTTTAATATTCTTAAAAAATACGACACTTGTGAGCACCCTTAACTGTTGTATGTCATAGTTTGTCATATTGCTGTACTTAATCAGCTAATAGTGAAAAATTAAGAAGACAGAAATGGC